>NC_137882.1:28371737-28389237 GCF_963924005.1 Protomyctophum bolini
ACTTCTTCGTTTTGCGATAATTGTATTCTCTCATTTCTGGCTGGCTAATGTAATATTTATTTCCCACCTGGGAACACCATGGTTGAGGGAGAGGAGAGGAGAGGAGAGGAGAGGAGAGGAGAGGAGAGGAGAGGAGAGGAGAGGAGAGGAGAGGAGAGGAGAGGAGAGGAGAGGAGAGAGACGTGCGGAGGGAAGGAGGAAAGGAAAGGAAAGCGAGGAGTGGAGGAGACGAGAGGAGCTGTGAGAAGATAAGAGGCAAATAATTGGACGAGGAGAGGAGATGAAAACGATGGGGGGGGGGGTGAGAAGAGGGAGGAGGGCTGAGGAAGCGGAGAGGAGAGGAGGGGAGAGGAGGGGAGGGTCGCAGCTGTGTGGAGGATAAAAGATTGGAAAGGGGGAGCAGGAGAGCCGGATGAAAAGAGGAGTGGGAGGGAAGATAGGGAATGTCGAGAGAGAGAGAGAGAGAGAGAGAGAGAGAGAGAGAGAGAGAATAACTATCTCTGACAGAAAATGCACAATCTTTCCATAGTTTCACGAGATAGTATAGCCTATATTACTCAAAGTAACACAGCACTGTTTACACCTTTGGTTTATTCCAATTTATATGCAATATTTATATGCACGTATGCTACATTGTTTTAACTTGATTGTCTTGTTCCACTTTTGCTTTGGCAATGTAAAACGTCTGTTTTCTCATGCAAACAACGCTCCTTTGGGGGAGAGAGAGAGAGAGAGAGAGAGAGAGAGAGGTTGAGTGTTGAAGCATGGATAATGAGACACTTGTTTCCTTCTCTCCGTGCTAGCACAGAGACAGTGAGCCGTGCAGTAACAAACTGAACTGGGTGAAAAGCAAGTCGAGCCACAGTCAAAATCTGATGAGTGCTCATTTTACTCTGAGAGAGTGTAAGAAATGGACTCCCCCCCCCCCCCCCCTTATGCAGTGGTGTAGAGCGGTGTGAACCAAATGGACCCTTATAGGTATGTCCTAATTGGTACATTTGGTTCCATTTGTACACTCTCAGAGTTAAATTAACAATTACAATATTATTGTTACAATATAAATTGGGGTCCCAAAGTTAAACGTGGGTCCGTAGGCTAATGCATGTCAAACTGGGGGGTCCTTGAAATGAAAATGGTTGATTCTCAACCATTTACTTTACTTTACTTTACTTTACTTTACTTTACTTTACTTTACTGTAAAGTAAAGTACTCACAACTCACAATGTAATTAGTGTGCAGGCTATAGTTATTGTCACACTTTATTCTTCCTCTGGAGTAACCTATACCTACCTTCCGCTGTGATTGGCCAAGCTTTGCATGACGTTTGTAGTAGCTAATTGGCTGTTGTTGGTTATACGTAACCAAATCTATGTTTTACAATCGTTTATAAAGACATAAATTCGTCAGTAAAATTACTGAAGTGGAACGCTTCGACCACTACTTCCTGAGAAGCAAGTCGGGGTCAGTCCAATGGAGTTGAGTGGCGGGACACAAACCATATAGCCGGCAGAACAGCAACCCCCAGGGCATATTACTGCCATGAGATGAGTAGTGGGAGGGGGCCTACAGTATGTAAGCGACTGCGGCAACCACACTTTCAAAATTGTGACTTTTCCAGTTGGTATTGGTATTGGTACTTTGATGCCAATACTTTTAGTACTCTCTAATCTAATACATTTCAAATTCCGTATACTTTTACTTGTAACACGGTATTTCTGTATCGCTGTATTGATCAACATTTGAGTACTCTCAGAAAGTCATCACTGCGGCAGATTGCAGGTTGCCACAGTATACTTTTACATTGTCACAGAACAAAAAAACTTTTCTTCTTCCTTCAGGCAGCTCTCCTCGGGGAGATAAATTTAGACCCGGCAGGGAGCCTTCCTATCTTCCTCCTCCTCCTCCTCCTCCTCCTCCTCCTCCTCCTCCTCCTCCTCCTCCTCCTCCTCCCCCCAGCCCTGCATCCCCTCCTATCCATCAGAAGAGCCTCCCTATATATCTTCATCCTCCCCCCATGCAAGCCTGCATGCCCATCTACACGTTTGGAAAAATGTGTCATCCAGCCTCCTATAGCCTCACCTGTCTTGTCTCCCTGTAATACCACACGTTTCCATTCATTAGTCTATCCCATTATAACCTATAGGCTACAAAAACGCCTTCTGAATCCTAAAGTTTTTCCTGGGGGAAAAAAAAAAGTTTCTCTATCAGAGGTGCTCAGAAAGGGGTCCTTGACAAAGTACTCTGCCACAGACCCCCATTTCAAATATTTTGTCCTGATTTTGAAAAATAAAAATAAAACAGGCAGATCTACAGTACAGTACAAGCTCATAGCACAGCACGAAGTGACGCGCTATGAGCTTATCTGCTATTTTTTTTCTTCCAAATAGCCAAAGACATAATAACGGTTAAAATGTAGTTGCTGCAGTCTAAAGTGACATACAGATTAATTCCAGGTTTTAATGGCTTATATACAATACATGGCATGATGGGGTTTAGATTGTGGGACATTCCTGTTCACCTTCTCCTCCTCTCTTTCCTATACTCTCCGAGGTGTGTGTGTGTGTGTGTGTGTGTGTGTGTGTGTGTGTGTGTGTGTGTGTGTGTGTGTGTGTGTGTGTGTGTGTGTGTGTGTGTGTGTGTGTGTGTGTGTGTGTGTGTGTGTGTGTGTGTGTGTGCGCGTGGGTGCGTGTGCACACGTGCGTGGGTGCGTGTGTCAGCACTCGCTGGATAGAGTCTCGGCAAAGCAAAGCCTGGCAGAGATGGAGAGAGGACATTTAAGAATCGTGGACTGTGTTCAGAAAACTGCTCAGGGAAGGGGGGCAAACAATTTGAGTGTGAATGCAGAGAGAGATAAGAGAGAGAGAGAGAGCACTGTTTACACCAAGTGACCTCGGTACATAGAAATACTGTTCACAATAGCAATTACATTTGAATAAATTGCCGCTGCTTCGTATACAAAGTGCGTGCAAAACATCAAATGCATTTTGTTTAATTGGATTCACGAAAAAACCTCCCATCAGTGACTCAGTGGTATATAGAGAGATCTACAGAGCACTTCCAATGGAACGGCTCAGTGCCAAATTAAAAGAGAGAGAGGAAATAACTTTATGAATATATGGCAGCCGCTGATGGATGTCTTGCCCAGGGATCTATCTACTGTGATTCATAAAGGAAGTGATTCATTGGATTGGAGAGCCCCAGCTGTACTCTTGCAATTTGCCTTCTGATGTGCCCATGTGTGTTGTGTATGTATGTATGTGTATATATATTTGTATATATATTGTTTTCCCCTCATGAATAACTGACTGTATTGTGTACAGTATGTGCTGCTCGCCAGTTTGTTTGTTTTGTTTTTGTGCTTTTTGTTTTTCTTGTCCGTTTTATTGTATTGTGCTTTTAATGTATACCTTTCTAGTTTGCCTCACTTTATCTGTATACATTTGATTCGTCTTTATGTGTAAACATAACATAAAAATGTTATATATAAAAAAAAAAATCACTAACTACTGAGCTGAATTATTAACCTGGGTTCCAGCCAGAATCGCTACTACTCAGTCTAGAAAGGGTTCTATCTCGACATGCAAACGGGTGAAATCGACCCGTGGCTTCTGATTGGTCTGTGGTGCGTGTTGAAAAAATAAAGAAAGCACCAGTTTGACGTATCAATGCCCACTGCGTCTACTGCTGTTGTCCTGCAACGCACGTGTCATTCACTGAACTCACCCCACACAGCCGTCAGCTTTTTTGTACTTGACTCTGACATAGTGGACTATACTGAATGAATTTAGTTATGCTTTTACCCTAGGTTTTACTCTCGAGTCTCGGGTGAGAAAAGCATGGACAGAGTGGCAGAGTCGGCTGATGACGTATCAGCAACAACGTGGCTACGTACGGGTGACATTATGAAATACGAGTCTGCTGCCTGCAGGCCAGACTGAGTAGCGACGTGACAAAACGGATTCACTTAACGCAGCGAGCGATTCAGGCTGGAACCAGGCTAACGAATAATAACTTGAGTAGTGTTTCACCAAAACAAGGACAATACACAGGGTACCCAGAGTAGCAGCAAGGGGACATAGGCTTGTAGATCTGTCTCTCTTCTGTCCAGGTTGGATCTGCGTGGGAGACTGTGGAAGAGATCGGGAGTTACTAAACGTCAAGAAAGAACTTAATTGGTCTTAAACTAAGCGAAACTAAGCTAGTAGGCCTACTACAGTAGCTGATGATATCACTGAGTGTTTGTTGTCACAGCCAGGTGACTGGCAGAATGGAAAACAGCCAGGTGATTGCCTGCCATGACAGTTGTTTTAGGAAAGCGGAAAGGGAAGAAATACGAAAATAAAGATCCAACACTTTTCTTGAGGTGGAAAAAGCACCTCTTTTGTTGAATACATAACGAGATAGACTAGTCCTGCATGTAATCACTCTTCTCTCTGATGCATGTCCTTTGTCGTAACGGCATTCTACTGTATATGGTAATTCAATTACCATTAATTATTGCGTTTAATGCATAATTCATGGCCCAATTACTAGAGCTGTTTCAGCTGTGTCCTTGCCTTATTGTCTCCGCCAGTCCGCAGGCATGGGGAGAATCAGAATCAGAAGCTTATTGCCATGACATTGCCAGGAATTTGGTTCGGTGGACAGCAGAGTGCAGTTACAACATTATAGGACAAGTGAAAAACAGGACAAGACAGTGCAAAAACAACATGCAATGAATCGTGAATAATTCTAAAGTTGCAGAGAGTTCAAGTGTTCAGGTCAGACTCAGACAGCACAAGTCGGTTCATATTCCACTCTGAGTGGGGATGGAGGGAGGATAGAAGGGGGTCTGATAGGTTGAGGAGTTCAGTCATGCGAGAGAGACTCTGAGTATATAGTCGCTGCTTCTTCGCAGCGACTGGAAAGGAGCCAGCTTAGGTGGTTCGGGCATCTGGTTAGGATGCCTCTCGAACGTCTCCCTAGTCCCTACTGAGGTCCTCGAGGCACGTCCCACTGGGAGGAGACCCCGGGGGGCAGACCAAGGCGCAGTTGGAGGAAACACATCGACTCACTGGCCTTGGAACGCCTCGGGATCATCCCCCAGGAGGAAGTTACTAATAATGTTGCTCTGGAGAGGGAAGTCTGGAGCTCTCTGGTGGAGCTGTTGCCTCTGCGACCCCTACTACGGATAAGCGCTTGAAGATAGACGGATGGTTCACAGGTCTAAATCAGTCTTTAAAAGTAGATCTCCTCTCTGTTTGAACACACAGAAGTTCTCCTTTGTGTCTCTGCCGACGGACGTGCTGGAGATCCAGGTGAAGGACAAGTTTGCCAAGAGCCGGCCGATCATCAAGCGCTTCCTGGGGAAACTCTCGGTGCCTGTTCAGAGACTGCTGGAGAAACACGCCATCGGGTATGCTGTGGACACGCACACACGCACGCACGCACTCTCTCTCTCACACACACACACACACACACACACACACACACACACACACACACACACACACACACACAATTATACAATATTTGTCAGTGTTATGCTTATTTTTGTCATTTATTACCACTCTCTCCACAATGCAATCTGGATTGCATTATGTGCAGCTGTGATAATAATGTCAAAATGTAGCTTCCTTCCCGGGTTGCATCTTTACATTCTCAGTCAGGGCCAGACTCGCATGCAGCGCACGCTGTTACATCAAAGTACTATTTGCGCTGGTAAGGCGCACGGAATTAATGTCTGATTTACTAAGGCAGTATGGTAATTGTGTTGAATCAGTGCATTGCTTTGCTGCTACCACATTCTGGTATAGCATTCTGCATTTGAAGTGGAGCAGTGTGGAGTGCTGTAATTTGTTTGCGAGTTAACAAAAAAACAACAACGTATAATGCTGACTTTAACGCAATGTAATTTCAAACTGGGTGTAACAGAATAAGTCAGCAGTCTTATTGCCCTATCGCCACCACAGGCTTCCTTTATTGCCTGTGCTAACGTCTGCTTTTTAGAGGTGGAGAAATTGTACACAAAGTGTGTTATAATAAATAAATCCAGCAAAAATGTGTAAACAGCCTCACAGAAACCTTGTGATCTCCGTATTTCATGTATCTTTCTATGTTTGTTTTTTTTTTTTTTTCATAAATGAATGCACTTTTTTATATTTTTGCCGTAGGCTATTAGGTTGCAATTTACAACCTGTATAGTGGATTCTGCTGCATGAACACAATGGACTGTCTCCCGGTCGGGAGCATGCAGTGGTGTAAAGTAACTAAGTCCTTTTACTTAAGTACAATTTTGAGGTATTTGTACTTTACTTGAGTATTTCCAAGCTCTCAATGCGTCGCGACGCATTGAGAGTTAACCTGAGCTAACCTGCCACGCATGTCGGGATCCACGGGTTAGTTTTATCCTGCCACGGGTTAGTTGTAAACGGACGCGCATGTCGGGGAGCGACGGTGTTGTCGGACTAATGCCTGTCGGACTGTCGGTATATGTCTAACCAACATAATGCACCCCCTCATATGCACCAACATATGCACCCTCCCCTTTCCTTCCGTAACCCACTGTTCTGTCTGTCTGTCTGTCTGTCTGTCTGTCCCCGTCTCCTGTTCCGTCCGTCCGTCCCTGCCCTCGTCCGTCCAACAGAGACCGCTTGGTGACGTACTCTCTGGGCCGCAGGCTGCCCACGGACCACGTCAGCGGCCAGCTGCAGTTCCGCTTTGAGCTGACCACCTGCATTCACCCAGGTATATAGAACCTCCATGTTGTCTTTGAGCTGACCACCTGCATTCACCCAGGTATATAGAACCTCCATGTTGTCTTTGAGCTGACCACCTGCATTCACCCAGGTATATAGAACCTCCATGTTGTCTTTGAGCTGACCACCTGCATTCACCCAGGTATATAGAACCTCCATGTTGTCTTTGAGCTGACCACCTGCATTCACCCAGGTATATAGAACCTTCATGTTGTCTTTGAGCTGACCACCTGCATTCACCCAGGTATATAGAACCTTCATGTTGTCTTTGAGCTGACCACCTGCATTCACCCAGGTATATAGAACCTCCATGTTGTCTTTGAGCTGACCACCTGCATTCACCCAGGTATATAGAACCTTCATGTTGTCTTTGAGCTGACCACCTGCATTCACCCAGGTATATAGAACCTCCATGTTGTCTTTGAGCTGACCACCTGCATTCACCCAGGTATATAGAACCTCCATGTTGTCTTTGAGCTGACCACCTGCATTCACCCAGGTATATAGAACCTTCATGTTGTCTTTGAGCTGACCACCTGCATTCACTCAGGTTTACAATCTTTGGTATGTCCCGGTATGAACCTCCATGTCTTTGAGCTGACCAATCCCAATCCAATCCACTTTATATTTATATAGCACATTTTACAACGCAAGGTTAACACAGTGCCGTACAGGAAAATACAAAAAAACTAGATCCATTAGCTAAGACACAGAAAAGCAACAGCAAGAAGAACACATGGTAAAAGCCACAACACAGACAGAGACACATCCCAGACGCAGCAGCATCAGCAGACGGTGAAACAAAACATGGACCACAGAGACACTCAACTGGAGTTAAAAGCCAAGGTAGGTGGGTTTTGAGACCTTTATACGCCACGCCAGTTTGAGCGTGGGGCGGGGGGGTTTGGTACGACGGAGAAAAGGCTAGTTTTTTTCAAAATGTATTAAAAGCTGGAAATGACAATGTGACCGGCAGACGGGTTTTTATACAGTGTACATACAGTAGCTTTCCTATTATGAAATGGGTGAGAGTGGTCCTTTGAGAGAATAAACACTAAGGGACTTCATTATGAATGACGTGGGTTGTGCTCCTCCTCTCCTCTCCTCTCCTCTCCTCTCCTCTCCTCTCCTCTCCTCTCCTCTCCTCTCCTCTCCTCTCCTCTCCTCTCCTCTCCTCTCTCAGATGACGAGGAGGTCTCTCTGGTCATGGAGCCGGCGTGTCCTCTCCCGGAGGACGACCGGAACGGGACGGCGGACAACGTCCCCGAGAACCTCCACGACGACGACGACGACACGCTGAGCCTGGGACCCAACATGCCCGACCTCCCCCTGGACGGAGCCCCCGAAACGCCGTCGGAAACGTCGTGTCTCCGCCGTGTCCCCCCGGGCGAAGACGACGGCCGCCGGCAGCAGGAGGAGGAGGAGGAGACCGCCGCGGAGGACGTCGTAGCAGCGGAGGACGTTCCTCCGCTGACCGAGGGGAGTGCGCCGCTCGGGGGGGAGGAGGGGGCGGACGCCGCATGGGGAGAAGGGGCCGCGGCTGAAGGTACGGGCGAGGAGGAGGAGGAGGAGGAGGAGGAAGGGGGAGAGGAAGGAGGCGGAGCTGATGGCGTGCAGGAGGAGGAGGAGGGGGTGCCTGGTCCGTTGGCTGAGGTGGAGCTGGCAGGTAGGTCTGGGAGTCGTCTGGGGTCTCGCCATTCTGCTCACCATCTCACCATTCTGTTTAAAAAAAAATCGATTAAAAAAATAAACACAATTTTTCAAATCAAAACGATTCTCGATTCCGATTCTTGGGGTCACGATTCGATTAAAAACATATGTATCTATTCAAATCAATGCAATTCTCCATTCCGATTCTTGGAGTCACAAGTCGATTAAAAAAAACAATTTTTCAAATCAAAATGATTCTCGATTCCGATTCTTGGGGTCACGATTCGAATAAAAATCTATTCTCATTACAAACTTATTCCCAATCAGTTTTTTATCAAACTTATTATTCATATTGTTTGTCATATTGTTGTCATATATGTTCAAGTGTAGCCTATTTATTTCCAACAGCTCAAACAAAACATTATAGGCTATAATACAAGACAGGGTTGTGTAAAAAAACTTTTTTTTTTTACAATTCTAGTATGAAAAAGAATCACAAAAAAGGTTTACCTAACTTTTCTACTTCAGGGAAAACATGCACATATTATGTTACTATTTCTCTACTCCTTTATTTGCTCTTTCTTGTACTCTTTGTTCTGTCCCTTTGTTTGCTGTGCTTTTGTTGTTTTGAATGTTACGCTATCTATGCCACTGCATTGTCTGTAAGGAAGCCAAACGAAAATATGTTTTACTCTTATGTACCTGTACACAAGATGTAACAATAAAGTCCAACCTTGAACCTTGTAATAGATTATTTCCCCCCCCCCCACACCTCGTGACAGGAGTCGAGGATGCGGAGAAAGAGGCGGTCGGGCATTCGGAGGAACCCCGGGCTACGAGCCCCGCCTCCGAAACAACTTTGGCGGAAACAAAGTGCGACGACGACGACGACGACGCGTCTCCTCCGGAGGGCGGTGTTTCCGCCACCGACAGATGCCGAGAGCCCGCCCCCTCTTCGTCGGAGGGCGGGGGGGTGGTGGAGGTGGAGGTGGCGGCGGGAGACGGAGGAGAGTCCAGCGGCTGCCACCCTCCCCTCCCCCGCACCGCGACCATGCGGGACCACCACCACCACCACTCCGCCACCAAGGTTAGAATAGTTTGGGATGTTTCATTATTGTTTAGTTTTAGTTGAGTTTGGATTATTATTTTTTTATTTTTTTATTCAGTTCGTTTTTGTCCATTTTCAGAGCGGGTTTGGTAGATTTAATTTTTGTTTTTATACGTTTTAGTTTTAGGTTTTTCGGCGCTTTTCAATCCTGCACCTGGCAAATAAATCCGTTGCAGGATTGAAAAAGTAAGTGTCGTGTAATAAGAAACGATAGCATTTTACAAAAAGTTACAGAAGCTTATAAATGAATTGACAACAATGTAAACCACACAATAGAGCTTCAGTCTTCATTTTTCTTTTCCCTTTCTAGTTTTTACTTCGTTCCGTTAAAGAAAATGTTATTTAACACATTTTGGGGCGGGAACCCCTTTTGGTGTTTCAAACATTATGTTATAATTTAGCTATCGAAAGACAGCAGCTCTACAAGCTCATAGCGCACCACCGAGTGGCGCGCTACGAGCTTGTAGGTCTGCTATTTTTTGAAAAGTCATGAAAATATTTATTTCAGAAAACTGGAGGATTTAGAAGATTTTTTTTTTAACATTTTGAGGTCAGGCCTAAATGTTTTAGTTGTGGTTTTTTTTCATTAGTTTTAGTTAACTATAATATTGTCGTCCGTGTCCCTGAAGCAGCCGCAGCAGCCGCAGCAGCGTAAGGCCCGGCCGTGCTCGCTGCCCGTGTCGGAGCTGGAGACGGTGATCGCCTCGGCGTGCGGCGAGCCCGAGACGCCACGCTCCCACTACATCCGCATACACCACCTCCTCCACAGGTATCGCTTCAGGTTGGATACTGGGGTTCGGGGACCCCCCAGGGGTCCTTGAGGGAGTTCTAGGGGGGTCCCCTGCTAAATGATAGTTAGGAACCAAATTTGGTTCCATTTGTACACTCTCAGAGTTAAAATAACATCGATTTTATACGGTATAAATTGGGATCTCAAGAGATAGAAATGCCATTACATGGGGGTCCGTGTAGTCTAAATGCATGTCAAACTGTGGGTCCTTGGTTGAAAATCACTGCTCGAGCCGTGAAAATCTTCACTTATGGGGGTCAAAGTCATACGATTTGTCACACACGTTACCGCAGTGAAATGTGTTCTCCGCATTTGACCCGCAGCCAAGGAGCAGTGGGTGAGTTGTAGCCGTGCCGCGCTCGGGAATCATTTGATTAGTAGATTTGACCCCCCTCAATCCAACCCTTTGATGCTTCAAATGGGGGTCCGGGGGCTAATTAGTAGGCATGTAACGATATATCGATATCGATATTAAGGCAATTATGTTTCTGCACTGTCAAAAGTAATGCTACTTCTGTTGCAATGTAGTTAAATAAAAAATCTCAGGGGGGAAGATAAATTATATAAAATTAAACAGATTTTTCTTTAAAATATATATATTTTTTAATATCGTGAAAAATCGCATCGTGAACCTCATATCGTGATACGAGTCGTATCGTGAGTTGAGTGAATCGTTACATGCTAATTACATGCTAATTACTAATTAGTGTCAATTTGGGGGTCGTTGACATGAATACGTTTTGGAACCAGTGGTATATACCGTACGTCAATGATGATTCTGTTCTACAGGGCTTTCATAGAGTCTGTTATTACAATACACCACCTCTCCTCCACAGCCTGCCCTCCGCCCACAACGTGACGGAGGGGGGAGGAGACCAGGAGGAGGAGGAGCCAGACGAGGAGGAGGAGGAGGAGGAGCCGGCCTCCCCCACCTCCACCACCACCACCATAGGCCTGGACACCAGCTCCATCTCGCCCACGCTCAAACCCAACAAAAACGGAGAGGACGAGGACGAGGAGGAGGACGACACGACGCAGTCTCCTTCCCAGGTACGTACGTAATACGCTGAGCAGTGGTGGGGAAAGTACTACGTTTCTTTACTTGAAGATGGAGTGCGGTCATTTCTGTTCTGTTTTGTATTGTGTCTATGAGGTTAAGACGACACTAATTGACCCCCATGTGTGGTTAGAATATTCAAATATGTCTTCTTGGTTTCTTCCCCGAAAACCATCCTGAATTCGGTGCTTCGGTGCCGGCGAAATGTTGTGACATCCCGAACTCATTTTGACGTTCCAGGTATCGGGAATGATGCCAGAGTAGACAGGCAAAGACAGGCTGTCTTAATTATGGCGTATGGTCTCTGAGCCTCGCTGAGGGGGAAGTAATTTGTACGACACACCTGGCTTCAGTCCATCTCAACATGTCAACACTCGCCAGGTCGGATTAGAGTTGTATTGAGCTGTAAATACCGTCTTTTATCTCAATCTGAGCCCTAAAAAATGCTTTGGATTGCGTACGCGAGGACGATTTTGGATATGATGGGGGCGGAGGCATATTTACATATCATTTTTGGGGTCCTTGACATGAAATATTGAGCACCACCGATACAGAAACATAAGGTTTTTCAGAAAACTGTCAGGATTTTGAAGACAAGAAAATTCGACATCAGGCCTAAATGGGTTTATTAATTAATCCTGGCGGTAAACGGGTTAACAGTGGAGTATGAACGGAGCCTCACACGCCGTGTTTCCGCTCCCCTCCACCAGGTGCCAGAGTGCCCCGGCTCCTGCTGCCGGGCGCGCGCCCTGCCCCGCAGCCTCTCCATCGAGCGGCTGTCCGAGCTCAACCAGCTCCTGGAGGGAGGGGGCGGGGGTGGGGGCGACGAAGGAGGAGGAGGTGGCAGGAGGAGGAGCGACGAAGGGGACGGCAGTGGCGGCGGCAGAGGAGGAGGAGGAGGGGTCTGCAGACGAAGGGGCGTGCCCAGGGTGCCCGGCGGCGGCGGTGGCGGTGGCAGCGGCGAGGGCGGCAGCGAGTGCGAGCTGTGTGCCGACCGCTCCTGCTACAGCACGTCGTGCTACAGCACGTCCTGCTACAGCACTTCCTGCTACAGCACGAGGTTAGGATAGGTTTTGGAGCGGTGCAAGCCCGCTCCAAGAAACGGCAACGTCTGTCCGCTATGTCTGTATGTGTTAAGCATGTAACGATACACTCAACTCACGATACGATATACGTATCACGATTATGAGGTTCACGATGTGATTTTTCACGATATTTTCAACACGATTATTTTCCAGATAAAGGGTTTATCTTCCCCCCAAGCATTTTTCACATTTTTTTATTTAACTACATTGCAAAAGTAGCATTACTTTTCATGTAAAATTACTTAATATCTGTAAATATGCTTTTATGTTAAAACCTAGCTCGAGTTAACATTTCTTCTTTTCTTTAATGGCATCTTAGGATAGATGTAGACCTATTATACGGGATATAATATCGATATATATCGATATACGATATATCGTTACATGCCTAGTATGTATGTCCCTATGTTTAGGGTACCAAAAGGTGCGTTCCTGTGGGTCTGGAAGTTCCGGGGACCGCCACACAGAATTGCACCATTTTTCATTATAGTTTAAAGTTTTTGTTAGTTTTGACTTTTCATTTTTTCAGTTTTTAGAGCAGGTTTGCGAGTTTTTATTTAGTTTTAGTGTTACGTTTTTAATTGTTTTAGTGTTAGTTTTTTTTTTTTTTTGTCACTTGGACTCTCTGCACTTTATATTAATTCATTTTTCATGAAAACGACTGACATAGAAACATGGATTTTTCAAGAAAACTGTCAGGATTTAGAAGACATTTGTATCGAATCTGTTCTCAGGTCTAAACAGGTTTCTGATATGATAACCTTGTCGCCACACAGCAACAACTCGGGCGGCGGCGGCCCCGAGGGGCGAGGCCGCGCCTGCAGCGGCCACACGCGCCTCTCGTCGGTGGACAGCGCCCGGCTCTCGGAAACGAGCACCGTCTTCTCCTCCCAGGACGAGGAGGAGGAGGAGGACGAGGAGAACAACAGCGCATTCGAGTCCCTGCAGGCCGACCCGTCTCCAGGAGGAGGAGGAGGAGGAGGAGGAGGAGGAGGAGGAGGAGGAGGAGGAGGGAGGTGCCGAGAGGGGAGCGGAGCAGGCGGAGGAGAGGCATGCGGCGAGAGGAACGGCGTCGGTAAGGAGCCATGCAGGGACGTGCACACATAGACATTAAAAAGGGGGCTTCATATCAGCCCCCCCTGCCCTTTTACCCGTCTGTAAGAACAACTGCCCTTTCCAGACCCAGGGAATGCAGCATTTACTACACGGTGAATAAAATGCAAATTATGCCACTCCTTTCCGTGCCATGCCAGAAAGGCAGCATTCAGGAGAATTGCTTTTTTGCGTTGAACAACTTTGTTTCGAAATCCATGTCGGGGGTGTAAAGTTTTTTAAGCCCTCGGCCATGGGGGTACACACGCACACACAAAGCTGGGCATAGGAGGGGCTGGCACCCCTCAAATAAATCACAGACCCCTCCCACACATTTAGAATAATGCGTGAGGGGGCCGTGATTCTTTTTGGGAGAATGAATCACATTCCACGCCGCGTTGTTGGACCCCGTCTTGTGCATCATGCCTTCCTTCCACTCTCTGTGGAAAAAAGCTTTTTTAACGCGGTGTGTCTCTGTCTTATTAGCTGCATAGAAATGTAGGTCACGTACGCATTTCACGCAAGTCTTCTGCCGTTACAAACCACCAAGGCTCCCTACGAGCTTTGTAGATACTTCATTTCATCTCCCTCCCTCTCTTTCTTCCCTGGTGATATGCCAAGCCATCTTTGTCGCTATAATAAGCAACTTTTCAGACGAGTAACTTTTCTCTCTCTCTCTCGCTCTCTCTCTCTCTCTCTCTCTCTCTTTCCAAGAAGCGCCCGCCTACAACAAGCATATGCAGCAACTTTTGGAAAGTGAATCAAATGCTATAAAATCTCTGGCACTTCTGCCTGTTTTGTGAGCTTCATCAGTGGTATAGCCAGCTCTCAGCTCAGAAGGCACAGGCAGCAGCAGCAATGCAAATTTATATACGTTGTCGTGCTGCCGGTTGTGTAGAGGTGTGGGTATAAAGATGAGGCACGACAAGGATTCCAGGTTCATAGTCAGTAGAATGCAGTTTGTGCGTGCGTTTGTGCGTGCGTGCGTGTGTGCGCGTGCATATATGCGGCGTGTGGATTTTACCTTTAGGTAGGCTAGAATTGCGTGGGGGGCGGGGGGTGGGGGGTGAACTCGCGCGTCGACCCGATTCGATCAATGTATTACCAATCTCGTACACCATTGCTCACGAAAGCAAGACCCGGGCCTTGACCCAATTATAGCCACTGCGTCTATAGCTTTTAATTCAAGTAAACGTAGTATAGGAAAAGGAACAGTTCTGTTCTGTTCCCCGGACGGACATGGTGCTCTTCACAGACAGCAGCAGCCTCTCCGCTGACCGTGTCAGCGTTGCTGCAGGGGGGTGTGAGACCGTGCGGTCAACGGTGGTCGCTGAGTGCTGACAGCCGACTCACACAGCTTCTTCCTTTCTGAATTATACTTTAGGCTGTCTGCAGCTCTGCAGCATACTGTGCGAATAACCACATAAGTGCCTTAAACCAAAATGACATGTCCGTGAGTGCTGGTTATTCTCTCCTTTTTTCTTTTTTTTTAGAGAATGTCTTGTAAAGTCAACTGTGTTTCTCTCAGGCCTCACCCCTCCTCCTCCTCCTCCCATCTGCAATGTCCTCCCCACCCTGAGGCCCGGCCATGAGTCAAACCATTTCCCCACCGCCTCCGACCCTGCATTACCTCCAAGTAAGAACCTCCACACTGTGTGTCTTACTCTGGAAGCTATACCTCCCTGTCCCCCCTGGCATGTGTGTGTGTGCGTGTGCTTGTGCGTGTGTGTGTGTGTGTGTGTGTGTGTGTGTGTGTGTGTGTGTGTGTGTGTGTGTGTGTGTGTGTGTGTGTGTGTGTTATATAAACACGCTATATAAAGGCGCTATATAAATGCACTATTTACCATTTACCGTTTTACCACATGTCTGTGTGCATGGGTGAGTGTGTCTGTGTGTGTGTGTGTGTGTGTGTGTGTGTGTGTGTGTGTGTGTGTGTGTGTGTGTGTGTGCATGGGTGTGTGTGTGTGTGTGTGTGTGTGTGTGTATGTGTGCATGGGTGAGTGTGTCTGTGTGCATGGGTGAGTGTGTCTGTGTGCATGGGTGTGTCTATGTGTGCATGGGTGTGTGTGTCTATGTGCATGGGTGTGTCTATGTGTGCATGGGTGTGTGTGTCTGTGTGCATGGGTGAGTGTGTCTATGTGCATGGGTGTGTGTATGTGTGCATGGGTGAGTGTGTCTGTGTGTATGTGTGCATGGGTGAGTGTGTCTGTGTTCATGGGTGTGTGTGTCTGTGTTCATGGGTGTGTGTCTCTGTGTGTATGTGTGCATGGGTGTGTGTGTCTGTGTGCATGGGTGTGTGTCTCTGTGTGTATGTGTGCATGGGTGAGTGTGTCTGTGTTCATGGGTGTGTGTGTCTGTACGTATGTGTGCATGGGTGAGTATGGGCCGTGCAGAGACCACTGAGGGGCGGGTGCTCAAAACCGCACACATAGCTCGCCCCCATTTTTGGTAGTGGTCTTTTTGTGGGGGTCCCTCCTCGTGTCATTTGACACCAGACATAGTAGTACAGTACATTGGATGTCTTTATATGCTAATGGAGCCGTAATGGATGTTCCACAGTAACTTGGCCCCATGCCACTGGACCGTAAAATCAGCAATACGTTGTCATTACCATGGAAACATGAAAAGGGGCCACGTATGTTGGCCAGGGCACGCTGAGGCGTGCGTGCGTGCGTGCGAGCGTGTCTGTCCTCCTCCCTTGCAGGTACATCCCACTCCTCTTCACTTTGCCACCATTCCTTCTGTTCAATCCACCCAGACCGCCTCTTGTTTCAATAGAACATGGCTTTTCAACCAGTGGTCCTTGAGGGGATTCCAAGTGGTCCCCAGCTAAATGACGGAGAGTTAACCAAAATGGACCCTTCTAGATCTTTAACTCTTGAGAGTGTAAAAATTGGTTTCATTTTTAAATTATTGTTAGGAACATCTGCGTTACTTAATTGACAAGAAGTCTACGCAAATTAGAGAATGTAAAATAATTGTCATTTTGATCAACGTTTTGCCTGTTATCTCTCCTATAACGATACCAACGTCAATACAGCATGGAATTGTGGACAAAATCATATCCAACGATAACAACATATTCTTTAGTCTATAAGCATTGCTATACTCTTTTTCCCCCTGCATCCAGCGGAGCATCGTGATCCTGTGGGTATTGGTGCAATGCCGGTCAAAGAGAGAGCAAACGGCCTGTACAGTAGTTAAGTCATCCTGCTGAGCTCGGGGGTTTCTCTGGCGGAGTGGGCAGCGTTTCAAATCTACAGGGCTAAAAATAGAGCCTTCGAAGCATCTCATCTCTCGTCTCTCTCTCCCGGGGGAGAGATATACTGAGAGCTCCAGATCAGATCAGATCTGCCACCGTCAGAACATCACCACCACCGCCCCGAGACACTGACACGGACTCATCGTTTTTCTCAGTGACCGGTTCGCTGGCCCCCCATGCTTTACCCCCCCCCCCCCCCAAGGTGGACAAATAGCTCGACATAATATACACACGCTGGAGGTGTTTTTTGATTCTAACGCTTTCTGTCAGAAGCCAGTGGATTTCCCGCAGTGAGGGGGGTATCTCTCTCTCTCTCTCTCTCTCTCTCTGTATCTCTCTCTCTGTATCTTTCTCTCTCTCTCTCTCTCTCTCTCTCAATTCAAAGTATGGCATTGCCTAAAGCAAAAGTGGAACAAAACAATCAAGATAAAACAATGTACAGTATATGTACAGTACACATGAATACTGAATATAAATAGGAATTAAATAAAGGTGTAAACAGAGCTGTGTTATACATTAACACTTTGGTTTGATACTATCTCGTGAAACTATAAAAAAAAGCTTGTGCATTTTATTTTCTGGCAGTGCAGTTATACATCCACATAGGAGACGTTAGCTTTACACTTAGTGTAAATCATTTGCGACAAGTAGCAGCAATTTATTCAAATGTAATCGAATTAAAGTTAATTGCTCTGTTTATACAGTATAGTTATATGTTT
>NC_137882.1:28394237-28874237 GCF_963924005.1 Protomyctophum bolini
ACACACACACACACACGGGAGTGGGCCGTGAGTGGCTCAGGGGTAGAGTGGCCCGGTAGAGCAGTCGGATGGGAACGATGAGGTTCCCAGTTCGATCCCTGTGGGATCCCCCCAGAGTCAGTGTCGAAGTGTCCTTGAGCAAGACTCTGAACCCCTAAATTGCTCCCGATGTGCAGGTTGGTGCCATAGGTGTATGAATTGAACAACCTGTTCAATCTGTTCATGCTACTAACACTGCCCATACTGCTGTTTACCTCTGACCCCTGTTTCAAATCACTGTACTGTACTAGTCTCAATATGCTTGTCCAAGAAGAGTTGGGGGATGGGGGAGTGGGTGGGAGAGAATGAGCAAGCAAACTGTATCTGTACATGTCTGTATTGTCTATCGCCCACTGTCTATTTGTGTAACTGCACTGTAATGTATGTAATGTTTTTCCCTGTACACGGGACCCCCTCTAAAATGAGATGCTGCATCTCAAGGGGCTATCCTTTCAATAAATTCTGACCAAATTCTGTGTGTGTGAATGGGTGAATGTAATACACAGTCTATGTAAAGTGCTTTGGATGAAAGCGCTGTATAAATGCACCATTTACCGTTCACACACACAGACACACTCACACTCACAGCATCGCACTCAGAGCAAGACACTTAATCCGTGACTTCTCCCGGTGAGCCGTCCTATTTCACATCTGAGGGAATCTGCCTGTGTTCACAATGGAGTGCATGTCAGAGTCATAGTGTGCGCGGCATGCGGAAGTACCATTTACTCCTGTGCTCTGACCCCACTCACTTCACCTCTGCGTTTACAACAAACAAAGAAGACAAACAACAACATAAAAAGTGCTGTACCGTGCCCTTTTTTTTCTTCTTTCTAATTATTTGTTCGGGCCCCAAAACAATTGTGTTTGTTGTCATGATCTGTCACGATCCCAGTTGGCTTTGTTCGAAGCTTACAGAATACTAAATGTATATACTTAAATGTCTATGGGGAAAAAGGCATGGGGAATTATTTCCTGGGCCTGGTCGTCGTCATGAAAGGGGGCGGGACTGCGACGCTCTATATCATTTAAAAGGACCTAAAGGCACTGACAGAGCGCTGGACGGAGTCAATGGTGGCACGGAATCGGTTGGTTAACTGTGTGTGTGTGTGTGTGTGTGTGTGTGTGTGTGTGTGTGTGTGTGTGTACATGTGCGCGTACATGTGCGCGTGCGTGCGGCCATGAGCTTCAACCATCTGCGGTGGAATGTAATTCTTTTAGCTTTCTCTTGTAGTTTCGGGATGAACAAGAGGAAAACAGGGACATTCCGTCTGACATATATATATAATCTCTTGTAGGCGTCCGACGTGTCCAGGAGTCGAGGCATGTCCCTGATGTCCAGACCCGCCAACGGCCTGGTAGCGGCCATACGCAGCCAGTACCAGCCTGACGCCCTGCCGACGGCCACGCCATGTGAGTATACTCACTACTCGCTACTCCTTCACGCTGTACGGCAGTGGTCATTATTTTCTGAATAATTTGACTCTTTTTGAGACAGAGACAGTCATGGCGGCGAGACTAACATTATGAGAGCATGTCTGAAATAAGTGTCAGAGCTGAAGTCGACATGTAAATATGAAATAAATGCTTAAACATGTAGCTATAGGTGTAATGTTAGAGACCACAGGAGTGAACCTTTCAAGCCTGTTTTCTCAACTCAAGCTGTTTCTCTGCAAGACATTACTCTCTATAAGCCATGTCTCCAAAACTGGTAAGCCAAACTGAACAACCAATATGTCAATTTGAAGCTTTCACATGACATGAAAAAAACGAAATTTTAAAAAGATTCAATGACTTAGCGATCAGAAACGGTCACATATTTTGATTTGGTCTTGAGGGGCTATCCTAGTGTAGTGGTTAGAGCACATGCGCCTTTCATGCGGACGGTTGTGGGTTCGAACCCTGGTCTGGGGTCCACGTCAGCAAGGGCATGTGGTCACAACGGGTTCCTAAATCAAATGGGTTCAGTCTCCTGGGGAGGCGCGTCTGAAGCCTGTCCTGGACAGGGTATCCCAACGTAAAAACAATCTTAGTTATTTTAGATTTTTCGATGCAGTTACCCTACTGGTCAGTGTCATTCAGAATGGGATTGGTGATGTAGAGAGAATCTCTCCCCCTCTCTCTCTCTCTCTCTCTCCCTCTCTCTCTCTCTCTCTCTCTCTCTCACTCGCTCGTTCACAGCTTACAACGACAAGATCGTGGCCTTCCTTCGACAGCCGAACATCTTCGACATGCTTCAGGAGAGACAGCCCAGCCTCGCGAGAAACCACACGCTGAGGTAGACGTTCTCATTCCGTCCATATGTCCATGGCATGTCCAAACAACAGCTATGTACCCTCCCATGTCCACTCCACAGCTATGTACCCTCCCATGTCCACTCCACAGCTCTGTACCCTCCCATGTCCACTCCACAGCTATGTACCCTCCCATGTCCACTCCACAGCTATGTACACTCCCATGTCCACTCCACAGCTATGTACCCTCCCATGTCCACTCCTCCTCAGCTATGTACCCTCCCATGTCCACTCCACAGAGCTATGTACCCTCCCATGTCCACTCCATAGCTATGTACCCTCCCATGTCCAAACAACAGCTATGTACCCTCCCATGTCCACTCCACAGCTATGTACCCTCCCATGTCCACTCCTCCACAGCTATGTACCCTCCCATGTCCACTCCTCCATAGCTATGTACCCTCCCATGTCCACTCCATAGCTATGTACCCTCCCATGTCCACTCCACAGCTATGTACCCTCCCATGTCCACTCCTCCTCAGCTATGTACCCTCCCATGTCCACTCCTCCTCAGCTATGTACCCTCCCATGTCCACTCCTCCATAGCTATGTACCCTCCCATGTCCACTCCTCCTCAGCTATGTACCCTCCCATGTCCACTCCTCCATAGCTATGTACCCTCCCGTGTCCACTCCACAGCTCTGTACCCTCCCATGTCCACTCCTCCTCAGCTATGTACCCTCCCATGTCCACTCCTCCATAGCTATGTACCCTCCCATGTCCAAACAACAGCTATGTACCCTCCCATGTCCACTCCTCCACAGCTATGTACCCTCCCATGTCCACTCCACAGCTCTGTACCCTCCCATGTCCAAACAACAGCTATGTACCCTCCCATGTCCACTCCTCCACAGCTATGTACCCTCCCATGTCCACTCCACAGCTCTGTACCCTCCCATGTCCACTCCACAGCTATGTACCCTCCCATGTCCACTACACAACTACTCTCCAAACAATGCTGTGACTGGTGTCCTTTTCTATACATGGCCACGTGTGGTGGACAGTGATGTTGAAGTATATAATTTAGTACTGTACTCGATTAGCAATTAACAACCTAGCAGTGAACACAGATACGACCCAAAACACTGCATGCAACTCGCTTTGCCTTGGGTTGATAGGTTCACCAAGAAAAACATTTGCTTTTGATTTATTTGGAAACATGTCAAAACAGATACAAGACAGATGGACGTTCTCATTTATTGAGACCGCTTTCACACACATTTGACACAGATTTAAAACCTTTTAGACCTGAGCTGGTCTCTCGGAGTGCCACTTTTTTCCACTCCAGTGGTATTTTGAACCTACATGTAGTTACATTTATAGCTGAGCACCCACCCACCCACCCACCCATCCACCCTGCGCCCACTCACCCACCAACCCACCCTGCACCCACCCATCAAGAAATGAATCGTTCGGTAAAAAATCCATGTAACATGTGTCACTATTGTCGATTCGGCCATAATGTCATAATGCCATATCGTCAACCTCCACCCCTCTCTTACGCTGTCATTCTCCACTGTCCTGTGCTGCAACGCATTTGTCTTGTCTGTCTGTCTCTGTCTGTCTGTCTGTTGTCGTCATCAGGGAGAAAATCCAGTACATTCGTACGGAGGGAACGCGGGGGGTTGAGAAGCTCTCTTGTGACGCAGACCTGGTCATCCTGTTAAGGTAAAATACCACCGGCTTGGGGTGGTATTTTCAGGTAAAAAAAAAGCACCTGCCCAGTATGTGCCAAACCACCGCTGAGGCCCGGAGTTCCATTCCTAAAAAAGCCTTTGGTTGATCCAACAAACACAGCTTAGTTAGTGTTGATTTTGATTAGTTGAACAGTCGACTAGTTGCTAAAGGTTTCCACCCAAGGTGTATGTAATGTAATAGATGAATGTTAATAATAATAATAATAATAATATCTGGGACTTATATAGAGCTTTTCTATTACCCAAAGACGCTTTACATGTGTGGGGGCCGGGGGGGAACAAGAGAAAATGACAACTTTATTAGAAAAATAAGTGAAATAAGAATAAAACCAATAAAAACAGTACATGTAACAAGTTAAAAACACATCAGCTATGTTCCATTCCATCCCTTCAACAAGATCACATACAAATCCAACGCATAATATCATCAACCATTTACAGAACAAATTCCAGAATTCTTAAAAACCCTAACGATTAAACTAACTAGTATTTTTTTTATAATGTCTTTCCCTGATGCTCAGGCTACTGATTATTTTTTCAATATAAGTAGTCTTATTTTTTTGTCACCATAGCTTAGTTTTCATTTAGTTTCCATTTAGTTTTCGCCAGTGAAAAAAGGTAGTCGATGAACATTTTTGGTCTTAGTTCACTTTCTAGATACCGCAGCCTGCGGTATCTAGAAAGAACACTAGATGGCAATCAAAGTGCTTTAACCCATTTAGGCATGACACCAGATTCTACAAATGACTTCTAAGTCCTGAAAGTTTTCTGAAAACCCCCATGTTTCTATGTCATGGGTGCTCACCAAAGAACTTTGGCCGCCGAACCCCATCTGAAAATATGTTGTTTCTACAAGCTCTACAAGCTGGCACTCAGTGCCGCTTTATGAGCTTGTAGAGCTGCTATTTTTCAATAGCTAAAGTATAACATAATGCTTAAACACCAAAAGGGGTTCCCGCCCAGAATGGGTTAATGAATGCAACATTTTTATTGAAAAAAACACGGGCACCTCACGTATCAGGAGGGGGCAGTATCAGTCACCAGACAAAAGGACGGGGGTGTTTTTGTTGAATCTCAATCCAACATGGTTAAAAATGGAGATTGAAGTTGCAACGTGGGTTTGTATAAAATGAATATCAAATATCTAAATACTGAATTGAGCAACTGAAACACTGCTTGGGGTGCTCACAGAAGCCTGAGTAGACGATGAAATGACCAAAAAGGTCATGACAGATTTTCTCGATTTTTCCCCGAAAGTAGCAAAAACAGACGAAACCAATCCACAAGCTGCCAATCGGTTCGTAGATCGGCTATTTCCGCGACTATTTCCGCGACTATTTTCACTATACTTTTATACGTGGGTGCAGTACTTAGTTTAGACAGTTTTTGGTTCAGACTAGTCATTGGTTAGACCAGTCATTAGTCCTACAACTACAACCTATCTCAAACCCTCACCCTATAAACCTAACCTCCCACGGGGCAGCACACCTAAACCTAACCTTAACCCATGTCTAACCAATGACTAGTCACGAAACTATATGCGATTCGTTCCTGAAACGGCGCGGGGAACTAACCAGATCCTCTCTCTGTGTGTTCTTTGTTCTCTGCAGTATGTTTGAAGAGGAGATCATGTCCTACATTCCCACCCACCCAGGCTACGGATTCTCTCCTCGCTGCTCGCCCGCCTCCTCGCCACAGAACTCCCCCGGTAGGTCAATCCGCCCGCCAGTCATGTTCTTAACCCCGCCTCCTCGCCACAGAACTCCCCCGGTAGGTCAATCCGCCCGCCAGTCATGTTCTTAACCCCGCCTCCTCGCCACAGAACTCCCCTGGTAGGTCAATCCGCCCGCCAGTCATGTTCTAAACCCCGCCTCCTCACCACAGAACTCCCCTGGTAGGTCAATCCGCCCGCCAGTCATGTTCTTAAGCCCGCCTCCTCGCCACAGAACTCCCCCGGTAGGTCAATCCGCCCGCCAGTCATGTTCTTAACCCCGCCTCCTCGCCACAGAACTCCCCTGGTAGGTCAATCCGCCCGCCAGTCATGTTCTAAACCCCGCCTCCTCACCACAGAACTCCCCTGGTAGGTCAATCCGCCCGCCAGTCATGTTCTTAACCCCGCCTCCTCGCCACAGAACTCCCCTGGTAGGTTCCTCCGCCCGCCAGTCATGTTCTTAACCCCGCCTCCTCGCCACAGAACTCCCCTGGTAGGTTCCTCCGCCCGCCAGGTTCCTCCGCCCGCCAGTCATGTTCTAAACCCCGCCTCCTCACCACAGAACTCCCCTGGTAGGTTCCTCCGCCCGCCAGTCATGTTCTTCCCGGTGTTGTCTGCCAATCAACCTGCAGCCTTGCTGTCTGACCGGCCAACATAGGCCTCAACTATCGACTAGCGCTCAGTGGTTGGAAAAAGTACTCCCAACGTAGAAATACTCTGTTACAAGTAAAAGTCTGGAATTGAAAATTGTATACAAAAATGTACAACAATGTCACCTCCGTTACTACAATTGGTTAGTATGAACCAATCGCCGAAGACTGCCGCTTCCATCCCAAAAAACGGCAGCCGTGGGAAGGGCTTTCAGTCTGAATAATGAAGTCAACTACTCATCCACAAACACATAGTTTACTGTAAGATTGGAGCTTTTCCCTGTGGCCTGCCTCTCTGTGAAACCGCACACACGCACGCACGTAAGCACGCACGCACGCACGCACGCACGTAAGCACGCACGCACGCAGACAGTCTATTACAGTAATCATCACTTTTCTGGAGATCCTGCTGTGCGGTTAAGGAACCGCTATTTGTCCTAATGAGCACACTGGGAATTTGAACCAGGCCACTGTTCACTGTGTGTGTGTGTGTGTGTGTGTGTGTGTGTGTGTCTGTGTGTGTGTGTGTGTGTGTGTGTGTGTGTGTGTGTGTGTGTGTGTGTGTGTGTGTGTGTGTGTGTGTGTGTGTGTGTGTGTGTGTGTGTGTGCGTGTGCATGTGCGTGTGCGTGCTCGCGTGTGCATGCATTGTGTGCAGGGCTGACGAGGGCCAGGGCTCCAGCTCCGTACCGCAGAGACTTCGAAGCCAAACTACGGAACTTCTACAGGAAACTGGAAGCCAAAGGCTACGGCCAGGGGCCAGGCAAGATCAAGTAAGTGTCTGTGTTTAAGGCCAGGGGCCATAGCATGTCTATATGGAAGGTAAACACACCGCTTCTCATTCAGTCATCGCCATGCTGGCTTATGGTGGACATTTTGGTCAAATTCTTTTTTTTTGCCACAGACATTACAACATGAGTGGACAATATGTTAAAGATGGAGTGCCGTGATTTTTTTCCACCCTAAAACATGATCATCAGGTCTTATTGTTATATAAGGAAGTATACATTTTTCCCCAAAAAATTACAGTATTTGTTAAAATGTTGTTTTTATGTTCCAGTTCATTAAGTATGCCTGGTTTGTCTGGTGAGTGGTGGTGGGTGGTGATCCACCTGAACTGAAGCCGCACCCACAGCTGTAGTTGTATGATAAAGCGGGAGGGGTTAGGGGAGGGGCTGAGTGTGGTGTCACTATATTACTGTTTATTTCATTGGCCCGTTTGACTGTCAAGGGTTCAGCCTCCAGGAAGAAACCCTAAATACACCATTGCACATAAAAAGAACTCCAGGGTGTCTAATGAAGTACTGTCACCTCATACACATGAAAAACTGGAAAAATACAAAAAGTGTGGCACTCCCTCTTTAAGCATGTTGTCCATATAATGCTACTGTGTTGCAGACTGCTCATCAGGAGGGAGCATCTTCTGGAAGGGACGTTCAACCAGGTGATGGCCTACTCCCGCAAGGAGCTGCAGAGAAACAAGCTGTACATCACCTTCCTTGGGGAGGAAGGGTAGGTATACACCAAGGGTGGTTGTGTTCCATTTGACATCCTCCTCCTGTCACAGCAACTCACGAATCTTGCTGCTGCGTTTGCACATTGTTGTCTCCAGACTAGTCTACAGTGGTCCATGTGTGTCTGTGTCTCCAGACTAGACTACAGTGGTCCATGTGTGTCTGTGTCTCCAGACTAGACTACAGTGGTTCAGTATGTGTGTCTGTGTCTCCAGACTAGACTACAGTGCTTCAGTATGTGTCTGTGTCTCCAGACTAGACTACAGTGCTTCAGTATGTGTCTGTGTCTCCAGACTAGACTACAGTGGTCCATGTGTGTCTGTGTCTCCAGACTAGACTACAGTGGTCCATGTGTGTCTGTGTCTCCAGACTAGACTACAGTGGTTCAGTATGTGTGTCTGTGTCTCCAGACTAGACTACAGTGCTTCAGTATGTGTCTGTGTCTCCAGACTAGACTACAGTGGTCCATGTGTGTCTGTGTCTCCAGACTAGACTACAGTGGTCCATGTGTGTCTGTGTCTCCAGACTAGACTACAGTGGTTCAGTATGTGTGTCTGTGTCTCCAGACTAGACTACAGTGCTTCAGTATGTGTCTGTGTCTCCAGACTAGACTACAGTGGTCCATGTGTGTCTGTGTCTCCAGACTAGACTACAGTGGTTCAGTATGTGTCTGTGTCTCCAGACTAGACTACAGTGGTTCAGTATGTGTGTCTGTGTCTCCAGACTAGACTACACTGGTCCATGTGTGTCTGTGTCTCCAGACTAGACTACAGTGGTTCAGTATGTGTCTGTGTCTCCAGACTAGACTACAGTGGTTCAGTATGTGTGTCTGTGTCTCCAGACTAGACTACACTGGTCCATGTGTGTCTGTGTCTCCAGACTAGACTACAGTGCTTCAGTATGTGTGTCTGTGTCTCCAGACTAGACTACAGTGCTTCAGTATGTGTGTCTGTGTCTCCAGACTAGACTACAGTGCTTCAGTATGTGTGTCTGTGTCTCCAGACTAGACTACAGTGCTTCAGTATGTGTGTCTGTGTCTCCAGACTAGACTACAGTGCTTCAGTATGTGTGTCTGTGTCTCCAGACTAGACTACAGTGGTTCAGTATGTGTGTCTGTGTCTCCAGACTAGACTACAGTGGTCCGTCCAGAGAGTTCTTCTTCCTGCTGTCCCAGGAACTCTTCAACCCGTACTACGGCCTGTTTGAGTACTCTGCCAACGACACCTACACCGTCCAGATCAGCCCCATGTCGGCCTTCGTCGAGAACCATCTGGAATGGTCAGTGTTTAAAACTCATCCCTATCCAATAACGTGTATATTACGTCCATTTTAATTTGTCTGTGCCGCTAGATGTTAGCATAACCTGTGCCACCATCAGCGTTCACTTTAAGAGAAGGAGTTTCCACCCCCCGCCAGCCCCATACACACACACTCACTGTAAACTTTTGCTATCGTTACCATTAGCGCACACTGTTTACCTGTCACCAGAAACGTTTACATGTCGGGAGCGACGCGGTACAAAGTCACAAATGACATCCGAACTTTGGATGGCTGAAGATCCACCGAGGACAGCTCTCCTGGATTCCGACTTATGGAGGTTTGAAAATCCTCCTTTGAACTGCGATAAACGGAGATCAGATTTAAGCTGGTGGTGACAGAGGCGTTGCATAGCAACCGGATCAATGTTAAAAGCTGCCGTGGGGCTCAACCATTACATACACAGGGTATACAAGGGGGTACGTATATATCCGGAGATAGCAAATTACGTCCCATAGCCGGGGGGTACATATATTTACGGACATGGGAGAGAAATAATTATTCAATGATTGATCCTGCCAGGACCATATTTCAATTGCTTTGAGTCATTGTTTCGACTAGAGGGGATAACTTTTCTTTTTAAAAAGCCGGTTTCAGCCGGTAGCTGTGTCACTGTGACATTTCAATTTCACCATGAGAGACCACTCAATCGTGAATGAGCTCTAACTATGGATTACACGGACGGAATTTTCAAACTGATTTTTTTTTCACGAACACACAACGGCTCTCTTATGCCGCCCACAACCATCCGGTGTGCGATCGTATAGTGAAGATGAATATTCTGTGACCAGCCAAATTAAAAGTGAGCAAAAATGCATGGATGTCAAAAATGTTGGCAGTAGATTAGCAGTTGATTAAATGTTATTGGGCTGGTATGAGTAAAAGTGGGACTGCAATGACTTTTTCCTGTGTGTGTGTGTGTGTGTGTGTGTGTGTGTGTGTGTGTGTGTGGGTGTGGGTGTGTGCGTGTGTGTTGTGTCCAGGTTCCGTTTCAGCGGTCGTATTCTGGGCTTGGCGTTGATCCACCAGTATCTCCTGGACGCCTTCTTCACCAGACCCTTCTACAAGGCCCTGCTCCGCCTGTCAGTGCACACACACAGACACACACACACACGCACACGCACACGCACACACACAGTGGTGGACAAGATGCTCTTGTATTGTGAAACAATCACACCCGTGTGAAGTGAGCGGCGCTCTTATTGTCATAGTACATCATCATCTCATTCCGGCCAATCACAATTTGCCAATTTGACTTTTCTGCCTTCACTTTTTTATCTCTACAAATCAAATCATCTCAATTCCATGCTCAGCCAATCAAATCATCGGTAATATTCACACGAACACACAAAGCTGGGCATAGGAGGGGCTATAGCACCCCTCAAAAAAATACTGGACATTATTGTAAATAAAAGATTCAAATTTGTGCGTACGGCTCACAGACCTCTCTGACCTGTGTGTGTGTGTGTGTGTGTGTGTGTGTGTGTGTGTGTGTGTGTGTGTGTGTGTGTGTGTGTGTGTGTGTGTGCGTGCGTGTGTGCGTGTCTGCGTGCGTGCGTGCGTGCGCACAGGCCCACAGACCTGTCTGACCTGGAGTATCTGGACGAGGAGTTCCACCAGTCGCTGCAGTGGATGAAAGAGAACGACATCACAGACATCCTGGAGCTCACCTTCACCGTCAACGAGGAGGTGTTCGGACAGGTGGGTTAACGAGGGGGTGTTTGGACAGGTGGGTTAACGAGGGGGTGTTTGGACAGGTGGGTTAACGAGGGGGTGTTTGGACAGGTGGGTTAACGAGGAGGTGTTTGGGGACAGGTGGGGTTAGCGTGACCAGATGTCTCCCTTTGGGTGACAAGACTTTTCAGGCGTTCAAGAGCCTGTCCCACATATTCTGACTGTTTTATTTTCACGTACAAAAATATTTAAAACAATGACACACAAGGTCAATACAAATGTGAAGGAGAAAGCCCGAAAACCCTCCAGGGGCTTGATAAGTGGCATTCTCCAGGCATGTTTATACATTCATAGTTAAAAGAAAATACATCACATTGAACATGCAGATCTAAAACATTAGAAGACAGATATAATACAGAGTACTGTACTGTACTGTACTGTACTGTACTGTACTGTACTGTACTGTACTGTACTGTACTGTACTGTACTGTACTGTACTGTGTGTGTCTGTGTGTTAGGCTGTGCAACAGTGACACTTGGTGGTGAACAAACGCTATAACGCTATTTTCGTGCTCGGACACAACCAGGGACACAGGGACAGATCCAGGGACACAGCCACACACATAGCTGTCTATAGGAGTGGTTGCAAAAAAAGGACAATATACTGTAGCAAGAAAAAAGCAGAACATATCAAACAGTAAAACCTCTATAGGAAAAATATAGGACTGGCAAGCGTCAGTGATCAAATGCCCCAATAGTTAGTACCCTAATAGTTGTCTTTCTGTTGTAAAGCTCTCTTGCTGTCTCTTTTCCAGCAAGATGTGTTTTAAGCCTGTTAAAGTGTATGAGAAATATCCCCTGTAGGTGACGGAGAGGGAGCTGAAGTCGGGCGGTGCCAACCTTCAGGTGACGGAGAAGAACAAGAAGGACTACATCGAACGCATGACCAAGTGGAGGGTGGAGAGAGGGGTGGTGCAGCAGACCGAAGCCATGGTCCGAGGCTTCTACGAGGTGTGTGTGTGTGTGTGTGTGTGTGTGTGTGTGTGTGTGCGTGTGTGTGAAGCCATGTTTTCTTTTTTACTTAAGTAAAAGTATCAATAGTGCAATATAGAAATACTCCATTACAAGTAGAAGTCTGGAATTCAAAATGCACTTGAGTAAAAGCATAAAAGTATTGCCATCAAAATGTCCTTAATACAAAAACGTGCAACTCTGCTTGTGTGTGTGTGTGTGTGTGTGTGTGTGTGTGTGTGTGTGTGTGTGTGTGTGTGTGTGTGTGTGTGTGTGCGCATGCGTGTGTGTGTGTGCGTGCGCGTACCAGGTGGTGGACTCCAGGCTGGTATCTGTGTTCGATGCCAGGGAGCTGGAGCTGGTGATCGCTGGCACGGCAGAGATCGACCTCGTAGACTGGAGGACCAACACAGAATACAGAGGAGGTGGGTGTGCGTGCGTGCGTGCGTGCGTACGTGCGTGCGTTTGCGTGTGTCTGTTTTATTACATACAGTAGGCATACTTGAATCATTCACCAGCTGTTATTATGAATATGCATAGTGTTGCATTATGCATTAGTTTTTTGTTTTGGTTTCCTTTTGACTATTTCTTTTCAATTTCAGTGAGTTTTCATTATTTCGTTTTTCTTTGTTCATTTTTATGGACTTATATCCTGTGGTCTCCTCTCCTGTGTCCTCCTCCGTCCAATCGGCAGGCTACCACGACGGTCACATGGTGATGCGCTGGTTCTGGGCGGCGGTGGAGCGCTTCAACAACGAGCAGCGGCTGCGCCTGCTGCAGTTCGTCACCGGCACGTCCAGCGTGCCCTACGAGGGCTTCGCCATGCTGAGGGGCTCCAACGGCCTGAGACGCTTCTGCATCGAGAAGTGGGGCAAGGTCACCTCTCTGCCACGGTGAGGGGGAGGGGGAGAGAGAGAAAGAGAGGGAGAGAGAGAGAGAGAGAGGGAGAGAGAGACCTTTCACCTTTAACGAAGCCTTTATGTAGCCTTCTTTTGTGTATACTCAAATATTCTTCAGGACATTTCTAGAAATTACATGCTTTGGTATACTCACAATAATATAAAAAAGATATTTTCTTTTGTTCTTTTCTTCTCTAAAGAGATAAAAAACAGTGACTCTTGCTCAATGCTACACACGAGGTATTCATGCCCGCACATCTCAACAAACTCAGTTTATAGTAGGAAAAACTCTATTCTGAGACGATCTGCTATCAGTCCTTTTGCCATGAGGTCCGGCTCTACTGACCCTGCTCCTTGCATTGTGTTCCTCCTAGTGAGCCAGATGCAAGTTTTTACCTGGGCAAGTAAAAAGTTCAGCAGTCCCACTCGTCTCTTTTGTGATGCATTGTACTTTGGCCCAAAAATAAACATTAGAACTGTTAAACCATCTCTGTAGCAGCGCAAACAGACTACCAAGCCTTGGGCACTTTATAACCATAGATGTTCACGTGTTTCTTCCTCCTGACAGAATGGACAACTTCTACCGGCCCTAGAGTCAATGTGCGCCGCATGTCTGTTTGTAGCCACGGCCCCATGCACTAGATCTGCTGTGCGTTTCTCCATTGGAGCTTTGTACATGACAATTTACAATTTAGGCATTTACAGTAGCAGACGCTCTTAATCCAGAGCGACTTACATTAAGCAAGAACAAAAGCATGGGAATACATCACATAAAAGCATTTATCATGAAACATGCGTAAGCTAAGAAAGTAATAGTGGAATATATATATATATAATGAAAATATACATATAAACTATACATATATACTACTATGCTATACATATGTACTATGGCGTGCTATGACTATATATAATGCAATTATAGTGCTGTCTACATAACATGCTATAAGTCTGTATCAAATGCTATCTAAGTGGACCTCCAGCTTCTCCGTGCATGGGGAGGAGCCTGGCGCAAGCACTTCTGACCACCTTGACTCCCGTACTCCCACCAGTGTGTCCTTGTTGGTGACCTTGACACTCACAACATATAGGGTCTTACTGGACAGTTACGTAGAGTGTGTCTCCCAGTTTAGGCGTTGAAAAAGAGAGGAGTAGACCCTCCTCTTCCTCTCCTTCCTCTGCTGCCGCAGAGACCTCTATAGGGCTGGGAAATCCAAACTCCTTTCATTCTGTTCACCCTCAGGTTCTCTTCCCAATGTCTCTCTGAGTGGGCCGGGTATAGTGAACAGATCACCATACTTAAGAGACGCTGCATGAACCAAACCGACCTCAGACCAGTCTGCTCACTGAGGTTTTCCGCTGTTTTCCCAGCCTTCCCGATCTCAGATCAGCTAGTTTCACCAGTCCTGCATTTATTAATATTCTTTCAACCGAGGTAGCTTTTAGCATCCTGCTCTGGATAACGGGGTTGTAAAACAGTGGTTCCTCCACTGCTTGACTATAAGTCTGTGTTGCGTTCCTCCGAGCTTTCAGAATTTTGTTCCAAGCTCGTAGAACGGATTGATAAAAAACAGTGGTACCCGATGTTTATGTTTATTTATTTGATATTGACATTGCTCATTGCACAATTGTACAACTTGTAGATGCATCGTTTACAGTGTGTACAGTTTTCACCACTTGTCCATAGGAGACTTTTCTAAAAATACAAAGTTAAAAGAACACCCAATCTAAAAATAAGAAGTACATTCAAGTGAAATGTACAGCAAAGTTACAGTACACATTACATAACCTCCAGTACAAAAGTAAACATAATCATTCTCGTGACCAGTCCGAAGCTATACATGTGAGCACAGTTGATCTGATTTCAACCATAGTTTGAGACCTCTATAGAACACATTAACATCCGTCTCTAGTTTTAAGACCGTAGGCAAGGAGTTCCATAAGTTAGATCCCTTTACTGAAAAGGCAGACTGTCCATAAGATATCCATCTTGTCCAGTTCTAGTGTGGAAAAAGATGTCTGTCATAGCCTCTGGGTTGTACTGTCCTTAACGAGAGAGAGAGAGAGAGAGAGAGGCTCTCAGATATATATGTTGTACACGCTCACGGCTCGTCACATCATGCCGCGCTAATAAAGGGCTTGTCTGTCTGTCTGTCTGTCTGTCTGTCTGTCTGTCTGTCTGTCTGTCTGTCTGTCTGTCTGCCATGTCTGTCTGTCTCTCCGACAGGGCTCACACGTGTTTCAACCGCCTGGACCTTCCCCCGTACCCGTCCTACACCATGCTGTACGAGAAGCTGCTGATTGCCGTGGAGGAGACCAGCACCTTCGGCCTGGAGTGAACGCCACACTAACACACCACACTAACACACCACACCACACAACACATGGGGGTGCAGTATACGTAGTTCAGACAAGTCATTGGTCCGACAAATGACAACCCACCTCATCTCCTATAACCTGTAACCATAACCGCAAGCACGGGAGCAGACGCTATAGCTAGTCCGACATGCGGATGAATGTCGGACTAATGCCCTTGTCTGAAAAGCGTCCACCTCGTCACCACACATGGTGCATACACGTTGGTTAGACATACCGACAGTCTTACAGTCTCACAGTCATTAGTCCGAGGGTTAAAAAATCACCCGTGGCGGGTTAAAACTAGTCTGTGGCACGTTAAAAAAAAGTCACCCGTGGCGTTCGTGTGCGGTTAGGGTTTGGGGTAGTGTGTCAGACTCATGATTGGTATGTCTAAACCGTGCACGACACGACACAACAAAACACGACACAACACAACACAACACAACACAACACAACACAACACAACACGACACAACACAACACAACACACAAACCAAAACCAAAACTATACAACCCCGACTTTGGGGGGGGGGGGGGTAAAAGAAAACTAACAAACTAACTCGACAAAGAAAGGGAATTTCCTTTTTTTCTTTTTCTTTCTTTCTTACAATCAGTGTACTTTGTTGGAAGAGGAACTCATGTTGGCGACTTGCTCAAGCTAAGTTCTCAGTCATGTGTTAGTTGACCCGTTAAGACCGCACGAGGCCGAGATTTCTTTTTAGTTTTTTTCCTGAAAAAAACCAAATGCAATTTGCCCACCGACCCCCATTTGAAAATACGTTGTTCCAGAGAACCCAGAAGCACAGATTGGAGTTAAAAATGTAAAAAAGAATTCACTTTTTCCCCCCCTCCAAAAATAGCAGATCTACAAGCTCATAGTGTGCCACAAAGCGAAGCGCAGTAGGCTTGTATATCTGCTATTTTTAAATAGCCAAAGTACATAATCTTAAATGACACAGATGCTATCCTGGTCTCAATGGGTTAACTTACAGTACTGTGTATTGTTGAGGGGTACATTTGTACACTCTCAGAGTTGAATGAACGCTTCGGGTACATTTGTACACTCTCAGAGTGTTTCTGGTACATTTGTACACTCTCAGAGTGTTTCTGGTACATTGGTACACTCAGAGTGTTTCTGGTACATTGGTACACTCTCAGAGTGTTTCTGGTACATTGGTACACTCAGAGTGTTTCTGGTACATTGGTACACTCTCAGAGTGTTTCTGGTACATTGGTACACTCTCAGAGTGTTTCTGGTACATTGGTATTTGGTACACTCTCAGAGTTGAATGAAAGCTTGGGATTTCACTGCGTACCTTCGCGTTTGGAACTCTGCAGCAGTGGTGGAAAAAGTACTTCAAATGTTTTACTTAAGTAAAAGTATCAATACTGCAGTAAAGAAATGCTCTCTGTTACAAGTAAAAGTCCGGAAATTCAAAATGTGCTTGAGTAAAAGTACACAAGTATTGGCATAAAAATGTACTTATAATAAGTACCAAAGGTAGAAAGTACTCACTATGCAGAATGTCCCCATTTCAAGTTTTCAAATGTGTTATACAAATATTTTGTGAGATTGTAGATCGGCTATTTTCAAAATGGCCAAAGTGTATATAGGGCTGAAGGGGTTGTTAATGTATGTTTTGTAATGATAATCAAAGTATAGTAACTAACGTTTTCAAATAATTGTAGTGGAGTGAAAGTACTATATTTGCCTCTGAGATCTAGTGGAGTAGAAGTAAAAGTATTGTTGGAAATTGGTATAAAGTACAAATACCTCAAAATTGTACATAAGTACGGTACTTAACACAACGGATGCGCCAGCATATTTCAAAATATAGGCGCTAAAGTGCCAGAAGATATTTTACTCTGAAAGGTCGCCCCCTTCTGTCCCCCCCCCCCCCCCCCCCAAAAAAAAAAAACAGGAGGCATAATCTTCAGTTCAGTCAGATAACTCACGAATAGATTTAACCAATATTTATTATAGAATGAGAATACAAGTGTGCATATATTTTATCTTAGCGTTCGGCTCTGCTACATTTTTCTCCCTGCATGCTCGGCGGAATTAAACACCATCATTAAACATTAAGAGCAGGGAAATAGATATACAATAACAACCCCCCCCCCCCCCCCCCATGGGGAACATGAACAACAGAGCCCACCGGTGGTGCTGGGGTGGTGGTCGGAGCAAACATCACATAACAGCAACCGGGAACCATAAGCAGAAGGAAGGTAGGAAGAAGCAAGCAGTCTAGTGAGCTTAAAATACCCCGCCCAATTGGTCAGCTGACTGCCACATCAGCGAATGACATGTGGGTCTTGCACACACTGAATACACCCACATAGTAATGCAGCATATATTAACCCCTTGAGTATTATGTATGCGCCCTTGAGCACGGCATGAAACCCCTCGAGTATATCTGACTGAACTAACTCCGCAAGCTACGTATAATTTCTTACCTCGTGCTGGTCACGCTAAAGTCTCTGTAGAAGCGTTAATATTCCAAACGAGAGGCATCCCTCGATTAGGAGCTACGAGCATGCGCGAATCACCAAGGAGTACATTGCAGAAGGAGAGGCCAAAACAAAACAAAAATCATATCAATAAAAAAGACCAAAGGACGCCTATATACACCCCCATGGTTTCGACATAAAAGATATGTATACACGTACGTCGTACGACGTACGTCCTTAGCAAAAATTGTGTTAAGTAAATCTACTTTCCGCCACTGCTCAGTAGTACGTAAGGCATCGACGACGGGGCTTATCGAAGACCTTAATTGTAACGGCAGGTATAGCGTCCACCATGGCACTGCATCGAGACCTGTTCTTTTTTCTATTACTTCAGTGAATACTGTGAATTACCAGATACAACGTCAATGGCTCGTATATGCTTTCTTTAAAAAAAAAAATCGTTACTATATGAATATATAGTATTTACTGTACCCTGTGGATGGGTTTCGGACAAAACCGCAATCGAGTTAATTCATAAGAAGTTGCATGCGTCAAACCACATCATCTCTGTCCAATAATATACAGCAGGCGTAACGTGTGCTGCCGCGGTGTTTGTAATACTGTATGTGGGAGAAAGGTACTTGGACAAGCCAATGTCTTGTATGCAACAGTTCTCCAGCCTGCTTTGGTCCAACCAGTTTGTCCCAATTTATAGGGTCCATTCATACGTATACTGCGTCAGTTTGGCTCTTCAGTTTCAGTTTCAGTTTGTAACCCTAACCCATAGACAGTTTCAGTGTGGGGGTAACCCTAACCCATAGACATATATATACAGGCTAGATGGCGCAAGGCGGAGTCTCCGGCGTCGTTCACTGGCGGCCATCTTGCTACAGTCCTACGTTCTGTCAGCGCAAACAAATATATACTCATAACTCATAACAACGTGGCTATGACTCAGGATGCTTATCTGCTTAATGTTATTTCTTATATGAACGTCATGTATGCTGACGTCTCTGGCGTTTATAACAAACCAAACCGTTTGAAAATCGGTTGAACATTGAGCAAGTTATGGTCATTTAAAAAGTACATGCCCCCATAGACACAACGTTATGAGCGGGCGAGCTGGACTGTAGCAAAGATGGCCGCCATCTGGCATTTCTCATCTATGGGGTAACTGTCCTAAATTCGGTGCTTCGGTGCTGTCACAAAAATGTTGTGACATTACCGAACATTTTTTTTTTGCCGTTTTAACAGCTGTGTTTCCCCATGCATTCAGCCCGGTTTCGAGTTAAATTTGTCGGCACAAACAGTCCCCCCCCCCCCCCCACCCAGTCAGATATGTATCCGCGGTGAGAATCTCATGTCCCGGGCCACAAACATATTCATGTCAAGGACTTCCAACAATATTTACAAGCGACTCCAGCGGCGCGCTAGCCGTGAGCCGGTATGAATTGAGTATGAATATCCATGATGCATAAAACAGGGTCTTCCTGGATGGACACTAGCGGGCCCACCCTGGCAACATCACAGGGTGGAAGAAATGTTCTACTGTTTTTACTCCCTTTTCCTCTGCGTCGAAAAGACACTGTCCACCAGGCAGGCGGCCGACCCAGTCGGGCAGTCCATTTAATATAGTCTCGAAATGCTTTTGAACTCACTTTGACCGCGTTTGTCCTTTCTTTTTGGTGCTGGAAAGAAACCGCATCGGACGACGGACTGACAACGTATCCTTCATCATTACGAATCACTGTGCTGAGTCGCGCTGTCACATTACCGTATGTCTTAACGTCCTACTTGATCATACTAGTATATACAGCGTCACACAAAAGCGTCGAACGGAGCATTTTCGAGCGTGTAGATCTTATAAGTTTGCTATTTTTTTATTTGAATCCTGAAAAGTAAAACGTTTTGGACATATTGGGTTTCCACCTCTCTCTCTCTCTCTCTCTCTGGGGACACATGAGGTGGTACTATGTATAGTCAGGCCTCCTCCAAGCAACTCTATACACAGCAGAATCCTGGACGTTCGTTTAACTTGAGAGAGTAAAGAAATAATAATTGAACTTTACTTTGTGCCTAATGACACGCGCGGCAATATTCTTGATTCACCGTGCGTTCTAGTGCCAATATTGTTCCACCGACGCCTAAAAAAAACAAAAACCCCTGTTTGCTCATTCTAAAGCCCAAATCACAACAAAGGGTCGGGTCGGGACAAAACGTTTTTTTTTTAAGGTCAACCACACCAATGCAACTCCTTGCAACTCAATGAGTTGCATTGCTGTGGTCTACCTTAAAAACCGCTTTGTCCCAACCTCGACCCTTTGGTGTGGTTTGGGCTTTTAAACTTGGCCTCGTGGTGGCGCTAAAGGAGAGGTCACGGGGTCGAACAAATCGAGAGGTATCTTCCTCTTGCGAGCGTGGATGTGTGCAGCATATCTGGTTGGCCACAGACTGACAAAACTTGGTGAACAGGTTTGCGCTCTCTCTCTCTCTCTAGCCGCTCCATCGAGTGAACAACACTAATGTAAATGGGTTCGCCGTGTACGATTGACACGGGCTACATTGTACAATTGCTGTGTTTACATTCTGTTGCTGTATTTGCTGTATTTATGTTTTATTTGTGTAGTAGTATCATGGTCATTGTCATACGGTGTTCCCTGCATCGTATGCAGGACTAAACGGAAAAGGATTGAACGCCTGTTTTCTTTTCTGTAAAGACTTTTCTTATTTGCCGGTTTTCTATTACATGCGTGCATTTTCGCCTTCTTTTTTATGATCTACATTTCAGATGCCTTCACGTTTCACGGAATTTGTGTCTTCCTTTGTTTTGTTTTTTGTCTTTGATCTAAGCCAGATAGTTGACTTTTGTATGGATTGATTTATACTCGGCGGTGTCGTGACTCGTTCAAGAGCAGCCTTAAGGGTCTTTCAAACGGGAAGCGACCAACGCAGGCGTTGTTGCCTGGATCAACGACAGGTCTGCTACAGGTCTGTAAGTGGTGCAACTCCGTGTGGGGGTCCCCGGGGAGGGGGGGGGGGGGGGGGGGTTCCAGACCCACAGGAGCGCACCCAGGGTGCCGGCCCGATTCCGGCGTGCCGCCCCGCTTCCGAAACGGTTGAGAAATGACAGAGTTACCGTGTGCGTCCCTCTACGGTACCCTGTACCTGAAATCACCATATAGAGTTAATACGTGCGTGTATTTGTGTGTGTGTGTGTGTGTGTGTGTGTGTGTGTTGCGCACAGGTGGTGAAAAACAACCATGCGGTTTTCGTGCTCAGACGCACCCACCCAGCCAGCCACCCACCCAGAGACACACAGTCACTTAAGGAAGTGGTTGCACCACTTAAAAAGCTAAACAGAATCCAGGTCCGGTGAGTCGCGGGCGTGTGCACGAAACGAGCACGCGCGCAACAAGTTCACGGGACCGCGCTCACGGAAAAATGCTTGCGCTGTCGCACCGCAGGCGCGTTATATCGCTATACCGTTTGAAAGGCCCTGTAGTTGAGTGGTTAGAGAGGCCAGCTCGGGATCAGAGATGGTCAACGATTTCCTGTTGTCACAGGAAACTGTGTAATGGGAAGTAGAACTTGTTGTGGGTTTTGATGGAAATGTCTATTCACTGGATTTAAAGATATGAAGATAACTTCTCAATTCTATTTTTATTGGCTTCACGGGGAAATTTTAATGTAGAATATATATCTTGGCGTACACGTGTTATTATAGATCCTATGCATAACGATGATATTTATTTATTCAGAAAATGAACAACGGATGGCCGAGGGGAAAACCTTCCCCCCCTTAAATGACCCATGATATTTAAGACTGATATTTAAAGTGCATCGATCAGAAATGTTTGCAAAAGTATGAAGCTTATAAATACTGTACGGAGGAATTATTGCGTCATGGACTCCTATATCGGAAGCAAGGGCAGCAATTGATTCGTTTTCTCGTAGTGATTTTTATTTATTTTTAAACTTTTGTTTTGTTAAAATGACAAAGTTGTTGACGACTGTCTCATGTTGACGCATGCATGATTATTTTGTATTCTCGTGTGTGTGTGTGGATATGTTTGTTTATTTATCTATGTACTATTTATGTTTGTCTATTTATTTATATTTATGTTTGTTCGTTTATTTATTGATTTATTATTTAATTCAGTCACTGAATACTCAGGCTGTGCTATTGCTTCGTGTCATCATAATAACTGTTGGCGAATGTCAATAAAAAAAGAAATGTTTCTTTGTTATTCGACTGCTGGTCTTGTCCCTAAACCGCTGGTTTTCAACCCCTTTGATATAAAGGTCCATTATTTATTTAGCATTTAAGCCACGGACCACCATTTGATGACATGTTGCCTAAAACAAAAGCACATTTTCTTGTCTTTGGATAAGATTCTGCTCGCAATTCCATGCTGTAAAAAAGTAGGGGTTTCAGTAGTAGGGGCCACAAAAGATCACAGGATCTACTGATTGTGTCAAACTGACATACATTGAGCCTATTATTATTATTATTATTATTATTATTATATGACACACAGTGTGGCTTCTCCCCAGTAGACTACCTTCACATTCATTATAGATCCTGGGATCTTTTGTGGCCAGATGTAATTTCTTGGGGTATAGTAGGACTATAGTAAATGATTAAAAAAAAGAAATCGCTATAACATTTTATAAAAATAAATACATATTTAGCCCCATGCTCGAATGCCCCCACCGGCATGTCAAAAACAACTAAAATCCCTAAAACGAAAGAAAGCAGCAAATGAAAAGAAACGACACTTACGTAACATCTTTTACTTTCTCTAATAACAACCTAAAACATGAACCTTGGTTGGAAAAAAACTAAAGTTTTCCTTTAACTGACAGGGAACAACTTTGTTCCCCTAGAATAGTGCTGCAGTAATCTGATCCCATGTTCAGCCATGCAGTCTGTCATATAGCAGAACTTGATTGTAGCAACCCGAGGCGACTCAGGCGAGCCCTGGAGGGCATCTGCTGCTTTCACACATACAGCCAGCATACAAAGAACGACGGTGCTATGGACCCACACCAACACAAATATTAAAATTAAATGAAGAGAGAGTCAGGAGCAACATTCCTAGTGGGGTGACTGCCTGGCAGTGTTGTTTTTGGCAGCACATTTCTATTTTAGTTTTAGTCTCTTGAATAGTTTTCACTTAGTTTTAGTCACATTTTAGTCACCTGGAATGTGTTAGTGTGTTAGTCTAGTTTTAGTCGACTAAATGTCATGAGATTTTAGTCGACTAAATCTACAGGTAGTCAACTACAATGTATTTTGGTGGGCCTTGATGCCGTCGTAATGACTGTTTTTACACTTGCTGAAAATAGCCGATCTACAAGCTCACAACATGTCGCGCTGACACGTTGTGAGCTTGTAGATCGGCTATTTTCAGCATGCAAACCGAGTGTAAAATGACTTACACTGGATCTCTTGTCCACTAGTCCCTTCCTAACATGTTAGTCTAGTTTTTATTTGTTGACAAAATTGTCAGTATATTTAGTCTTAGGTTTAGTCATCATAGCTTAGTTTTTATTTAGTTTCCACTTAGTTTTCGTCAGTGAAAAATGGTAACATTTTTCGTCTTAGTTTTAGTCGACGAAAACAACACTGCTGCATGGGGTCACACTTTATTTTTCTCAAAACGTTCATGGTACCATGCAGGTACCCCTTGTACCATGGGCAGCTCGACCCCCTCCCCACATCCGAAAAGGTTTTGTACCAGGGATTGATTGATTGATTCATTCCCTAGGAATGGGACCCGAATGGAATCTATCTAATAAAACAATCAAAACCTGATATGATTGGTTAACTTTAAAGGTTCACATTTCATGTCAGTCAAGGAGCCAATCACAAGCATTTGACCAAGCAGACTGTCAGACAGTCCAAAACCCAACAGGAAGTGTAACAGATCTCATTTAGTGTGCAGTCAACTGCAGAGAGACATCCAATATTAACCCTCCAACAGGTAGGACTCCACTGTGGAACCGTGTGTGTGTGTGTGTGTGTGTGTGTGTGTGTGTGTGGTTGTGTGTGTGTGTGTGTGATATAATAATCCCTAACTTAACTATTATTGTTAATGTTAAGTAGCCTAAACAATATCTCTCTCTCACACACACACACACACACACACACACACACACACACACACACACACACACCTGTTGCACCGGACTCCGTTCCGGTGATATTGATTATTTATTAAGTAATAACAATATGCCTACTAGTTGCCCAAGTTTCACATCATCTGCTAATTAAAAGCAAACATTACATTTGCGGATGCTGTAAACGTGTGTGTGTAAATGGTGCATTTACAGGTAGGCCCTACTGTATATAGCGGCTTTCTCTAAGGCACTTTACAAAGATTGTGCATTACATTCACACATTCACACACCGATGCCAGAGGAAACCGCATGCAAGGCACCAACCTGCACATCGGGAGCAATTATATAGGGTTCAGTGTCTTGCTCAAGGGCACTTCGACACTAAATCTGGGGGAGCCCGCGTTGGAACTGGGAACCTTGTGGTTCCCAGGCCATCTGGCCACTCTACCACTGGGCCACCGCTGCCCCGCTGCTGTGGACTGTATGTGCACGCGTGTGCTTATAACTTATTGAAACTTGAATCTAATGAAGCTGCTTTTGTTTGAAGCAGGAATCCACCATGGAAACACTGAAGCTGGACATGCTGCACACTCTGGAGGAGCTGGAAACCGAGCAGTTCAAGAAGTTCAAGTGGTGTCTGCAACAGCCCGAATATGTTCACGGTCTCAAGCCGCTCAACAAAAGCGCTTTGGAGAAAGCCGACAGAATGGACACCGTGGACTTGATCAAGCAGAGCTATAACCCTAAAGCTTCTCAGATCATCATGGTGAATGTTCTGAAGCAGGTCAACAGGTTGGATCTGGCGAAGAGGTTTAGAACCACACGCAAAACTCGCAATGGTAGGTGAACAGAGGGTAGACAGTACAGTACAGTATGTCATCTTAACGGTCCTATAACATGAAATTAAACTTTTCTGTGTGGAGTTTGCATGTTCTCCCCGTGTCCCCTAGGGTAGGTATACCCTCACAAAAACCATGCAGTAATCCTGGTCACTAAACTGCCTCCCCCTGGCCAGCCGCCTGATGGAGGGGAAAGGAACTGGTTGGAATAACGTGTTCCTTCCACACGCTACGTCCAACCAGGGATACTCCCCCCTGTCGGGTGTGTTGTCTATCCCCTTCTCATCATATAGGGGCTTTTATGGAAATTGCTCTCAGGAACAGCTGAGAGCTCAACTGATTTGATCGTATCGCCCCACTTTGTTTAATTCCTCCCTCTTCAGTCTTCAGTTCCACATTTGCATTTCCACTTTGTTTACACTATGCAGTTTCTGCCATTGTTGATTTTCCAAAGTTGTCATGGAATGGAAACAAGCCTGGGTTTATCTATAGCATCAGTATTATAATGACTCAAAGATGAAATCTTTTGCATGTCAGCGCCCCCACCACATCAGGACATTGTGGTATACTGCAGCTAAAACTGCTTTAGAGGCCAGACAGAAATGACATGGACTGGTTATATATCGGAGCAGTGATTTAGGCTCAAACAATTAGAAATAAGTTTGAGGGGCATAAACAATATGATCTAAAAAAGTAATTTAAAATGCATGTTATAGCTTATTTAATGTTAGTGTTATAGCAATGAATGATATCAATTTAAAACACTGTAGATTGCAGTGACTACCAGTACCGGTACCCAGAGGACATCGCCGCGCCACCAGACAACAGACCATCACCTACTCCTCCTAGGGTCATTAAGGTCAAGTTCCACTCTGCTCTACCGGCTGTAATGTTCGGTAAGAAACGTTTGCTCTTGTTGCCTCTAAACGTGAGGAATTACTTTATTCATGGATTCATGGATTCAAAACATTATGTCTTGATGTTATAGTCCGCCAGCCAGGGTGGGAAATGTGGTATACAGCTGTTTTTTTATTTGCCTAAAATTCTCCTGATCCAGAGACTAATGCACCAGAACCTTCTAGAGGAGACGCACCAGGTGCACCAGAAGATGCACAAGATGCACCGTCCAGAAAAATACGTGAGACCGTGTCTGTCTGTCTGTCTGTCTGTCTGTCTGTCTGTCACACACAGACACACACACACACACACACACACCTGTTGCACCGGACTCCGTTCCGGTGATATTGATTATTTATTAAGTAATAACAATATGCCTACTAGTTGCCCAAGTTTCACATCATCTGCTAATTAAAAGCAAACATTACATTTGCGGATGCTGTAAACGTGTGTGTGTGTGTGTGTGTGTGTGTGTAAATGGTGCATTTACAGGTAGGCCCTACTGTATATAGCGGCTTTCTCTAAGGCACTTTACAAAGATTGTGCATTACATTCACACATTCACACACCGATGCCAGAGGAAACCGCATGCAAGGCACCAACCTGCACATCGGGAGCAATTATATAGGGTTCACTGTCTTGCTCAAGGGCACTTCGACACTAAATCTGGGGGAGCCCGCGTTGGAACTGGGAACCTTGCGGTTCCCAGGCCATCTGGCCACTCTACCACTGGGCCACCGCTGCTGTGTAGGCCTACTGTATGTGCGCGCGTGTGCTTATAACTTATTGAATCTTGAATCTAATGAAGCTGCTTTTGTTTGAAGCAGGAATCCACCTTGGAAACACTGAAGCTGGACATGCTGCAGAAGATTCACCAGACGCACCAGATGCACCGTCCAGAAAAATACGTGAGACCGTGTCTGTCTGTCTGTCTGTCTGTCTGTCTGTCTGTCTGTCTGTCTGTCTGTCTGTCTGTCTGTCTGTCTGTCTGTCTGTCTGTCTGTCTGAATATTTTATTGACAGCTCAAAAGTATAATAAGGGGCCATCTACTGGAGACGAGTAGTATTACTCCTCTGAGTACCAGAAATAATGATCTGGTGTGTGTGTGTGTGTGTGTGTGCGTGACTGTGTGCGTGGCTGCGTGCGTGCGTGCGTGTGTGTGTGTGTGTGTGTGTGTGTGTGTGTGTGTGTGTGTGTGTGTGTGTAGGCTGTGCTCTTCTGGCGGTGGGTGTGATCGTGTTTGTGGCTGCGGCTGTGTGTGTGATTGTGTTTTTGGTTCCAGGACTACGAGGAGACATAGAGGACCTTTTAGAATGTGAGTCCTCATCCTCTAATTGGAGGCCTAATTGGCTAACATATACAGTATAGTGGGTAAGCTTAGTGTTTCCCAAACTTTTTCATGTCGAGGACCCCCGAATTGACACTAATTAGCCCGCGGACCCCCATTTGAAAAGATGTGCCAGGGACTCCCATATGGAGAAGATCTTTACGGCTCTAGCAGTGATTCTGGTTACATTTGTACACTCTTGTATACACTCTTGGGGCGGATACCGTCCTATAAAGTCGGCTCTTCGGTGCTACTGAAAATGTCTGGGCTCTACAGCGCCGAAACAGCGGTATAATAGGAGTATGAATCGGCCCTTAGCCTTCAGCCGCGTTGCAGAACCGGCGCACGGTTTCCACTATAGGAACGTTGCTTACCCTGTTCTGCACATGCATCGTTTCCAAAAAAACAGTAAAGGTCCGAAAATGAGCTAAACTAATTTGACTTTAGTTCGGGACCAGAAAATCCAAGTTACGGGTTGAAACGAGTGTTCAAATCGCTTGTTTAGTTAGCCGCTTCCATATTATTCACGGAAGTTGTCCCAGGAGCTAAGTTGGAAAATCGAATTCCATATTATATATATGTGCATATACCGGTATATAATATATAGCCTATACACACCTCACTTCATATATATATATGAAACACGTCCGTTGTCCGTCAGAGGTTTAAATAAATCTAAATGTGAAAAGGACATTTCTTGTGTGCTGGCAGTGGCTATAGAGAGTATGCACATGCATGGTTTTCCCATCAGGACACGCCCCCCTCATCTAGACTGAGTGGCAAAACATTGAGCAGCATGGAGTGTTGGAGTTTGGAAGCGCTCGTTGGAAATCACTCAACCGTCCTGCCGTACCACCCGTTTCTAAACGTCACATAATGCAGGAGGCAGCAACATGTTGTGTTATTGAAAACAAGCACTTCCAAACTCTGACACAATCAAATGCAGGGCATTTCTTGACAGAAAGTAGCTCATAACGTTTCTATGGTGGATTTTTATGAAACAAAAACTTTGCAGATAGAAAGAGGATAATTCAACCTTTTCGTATACAGCTGCAATGTTGGTGAGTTTAACATTGTTTAATGCAATCAGACAGGACCTTTCTGTTTGGATGAATGGGCTGTCGAGGCCAGAAAGTAGCTTTTTGCCACTCAGTGGGCGTTCCCGCATAACTTCCAGGTACGATGATGTCACGCGCATACCCCTCTATACGCCTTCATCCCTATTTGTACCATTGAGCTTTGCTCTTATAAGACCATTCATCTTAAGATGAAAATAGTTTTTTTTTTAGTTTTTTTTAAATAGGCAGAAATGTGACATTTTATTTATTTTTGACTATCAACACCGTACTCTGTGTATACACCTTCAGCCGCCTGTAGCGCCATGGGTGGCTTCCAGTGTAACAACAACAACACAGAGTGCGTGTCCGCCCTGGCTGCCTGCAACGGACACCAGGACTGTGCCGACGGCTCCGACGAGTGGCCCCAGAACCAGAACTGTCTGGAGGACTAGCCAGAATCACTCGGACGAAGTATAGACTGCAGTAAGCATTATCCTCGTTTGAGCATTTACGTTCTTTAGAACACTTTTCACGGCCCCACTTCTGTGTTGCTGTTGGTATCGTGGTGACTCTCAATTTTTTGTCAATATTTTTTTGTAAACTTTATTTTTAAAATTTCTTCACATGACATTACACATTTAGCCTACACAAAAAAACACAAAAAAAACACACAAACATTACAGACCCCCCCCTACCCCCTCCCCCTAGGCTAAAAGCAGGACAAAGCACAGGTCCAAAAAAAGAGAGTCGAGACAGGGACATATAGTCGGACACTAAATGGCATAAAAGCATGCTCTGATGAAGGCTGCATAGCCGAAACGCGTAAGCGTACTTTGTCCGCCATTTATTACATTTTTGGATGTGCTACCTTTTTGGAATTTTTAAATTCCTTTTTTTATTTTTTATTAAGTATGCCTGGTTTTGTGGTGATGGGTGGGTGATCCACATGCACTGAAGGGTTAGGGGAGGGGATGATATTGCGATGTCACTATATATCATTGTTTTCTTCTTTGGCACATTTGAGGAAGAAGCCCTAAATAATACAAAGGGAAGACATCATTGTACATACATGTATAATCACACCAAGGTGTCTAATGAAGTACTGTCACCTCATAAACACATGAAAAACTGGAAAGAATACAAAAGTCACGGCAACGGAAAGGTTCTTTCAATAAATACATTAAAACGGCAACGTTCTGTTTTTTCGCAGGTCATCCCTATACCTATACTACGACCAGATGAGTTCCAGTGCAACTGTATCTATGGTAACTGGCAGTGTGATGAAGAAGATGATTGCGAGGACCACAGTGACGAGATTGACTGTCACTTGTCATTCTCAGATCCAACAGATTTATTATTATTATTATTATTTAGTTTAATTCGTCATTCAGTCAGAGCATATCTTTTGCTATAGTTTGCTTTTAAGCAGTTAAGACCCAGATGGATGTGCCACTGCCAATGTGTTATTGTCTACTGCATCTCTCTAATGTAGATGTATTCACCTATACTCTTCTCCTCATTGTGCATGTGGTACGAGGTGTACGTCTTCCGTATAGGATTATTTTTGCAAAAATAGATTATTTTGCTGTTTTGGCTTTTATATGGACCAAACTGTCAGAAAATGATGGGATTCGCATTTTCCTGGACCCCCCCACCCCTTTTCTGGTGGTGTCATCTATTTTAGGACCTCCCAGAACAGTATAGTCTACATGCACCAGCCAATTAATTTAAATTTTAAAATCAGATTTTTGTTGATTTGTTTGTTTTAAAACATTCTGAGCTGATTTCTTACACTTTTAAAGTGTCCAGAATAATCTTTCTGTTGTTTCGTCACCTGGGACCCCCGGACTGACAGCTGTGCCTATCTCAGTACTATAGGCTGAGGAGTTGTTCTGGTTGTTCCTCAGAGCTGCTCCTGTATACAAGAACAATGTCAAATCAGATCATAATTGAACTATAACAGTTGTTTTTTTAGCTGGGCTCTGATAAATATTTTTTTTACCGGGGGTCTTATTTCACAGGGATCCAGGGCCAGTTTTGGCTCTATTCTTGCACCCAGTTCTGCGATAACTATTTTGAATAATATTAAAAAACATTGTATCTTTTTATGTTATCTTGGTTTTATTATGTATTGTACTTTGATGGTTAATTAGTATTCCCAGTATTATTTATAGGCCTAGTTTTTTATACAGTTATGGTTGGCAGCCAGTTACTGCAGGGCAGGGCCAGTTCGATGCCTCTCAGCACCCAATGCGAGATTAACAGAGGTCCCCGCAGGCCGCACATATATTACAAGGCCTTTCATATATTACATACAGATTGGCTATTTTCGAATAATAGCCATGTAATGTATATTTTTGGGGCTTGTTTTCATAGACCTGGCTGCATTTCTCTCACAAAATCTGGTAACAACGTCTGGCCAGCGTACGAGACCTGATGCTGCCCCCATGTGGCGATAATGGTGTACTGTATGTGTACCAAAAGGAGAGAAAACCACTAGGCCTACTATTTAATTTGTTTCAAAAGAAGTTACACAAGCAATTTCATATCACATGTGGGGGAAGAAAACAACTTTAGTTACTACTAGATACTTTGTAGATTTAGATTATTAACACAAAACATGCATAAAGGACCACTTCACCACTTTTCAACCTATCTTCATATAATAGGTCCTCATTAATAATCATGGTAAAATGGCACAATTTCTTCCTACTCAGTCTGTATCTCATAGGAGGGCTGTGGGCAGTTTAGAAACCGTCTTCCAGTTACATCATCATTAGACAGATTTTTTTTAAACAAGATCTTTTTACAAAAAATGTTTAGATTTTCATTATCGTGAGAACGATGGCTTCCATTTTCGCATTGCAACTTTTCAGGGCTAGAAAGCCTGCAGTTTCTATTAACTTGTATTCCACATCGATGATGTAACAAGACGGTTTCTGAACTGCCCACAGCCCTATATGAGACACAGACTGAGTAGAAAAAAATTGCGCCATTTTTTCATGATTATTAGTGATTAGGAAAAATTAGTGATTAGGAAAAATAAATCACGGCACCTCATCTTTAAGCAAAAACGTTGAGTAGGCCTACCTTTTCCTCCAGAAAAGTCAGAAAAAATGCCCATGCCCAGGCCAGGGTTGATTGGTTGGTTGCTTGTGGGCAGAAGCCCCGCCCTTCTCAGTGAGTAAACTCCACCCTAATGGTCGGCTCTGCTGTCAGTGAGCGGTCGGTATCCATGGCGACCGAAGCCGAAGCACTCGCTGTTGTGCTGCATGTGTCAGCCGGTCATTCACTCCACGGAACAACTCCGGGAGGGTTGGTTGGTTGGTTGACCGTTGAAGAGCTGTGTGTCGTCTACAATTATAGTTCTGTTTCATGTCGAAGAAGATGAACGCAACAACTACACCTGCAGTTTCTCCGGCGACGACATCAAAAACAACAACAACAACAACACATGTTGTGGACACTTTGAACTCTTAAACGCGAAACGTTTAAACTTTTCTTTTTGGCATTTATCGCAGCTAGCCTGCTACGACAGAGAGTTAGTTAGTTTAATAGTTTGCACTCTCTGCAGCTCATCATCGGCAGCTGGTCTCGGGACCCGCGTGTGCGTGTGTGTGTGTGTGTGTGTGTGTGTGTGTGTGTGTGTGTGTGTGTGTGTGTGTGTGCGCGTGCGTGTGCGCGTGGCCAGCCTGCCAGTGCAGTGCAGGTGAATAAAACTGACACGATGATCCCCGACGAGTGTCCTCCGCTCCGGGCCGCCGACACGACCACTACCAGAACCCCGCCGAGGTGTCACTGCGACCCGGCTGCAGAGCTGAAGCAGAGCCGTGGAGGAGCAGGGCTCGCCGCGGTGGTGCATGGGGCGGCAGGGCTAGGCGGCTTGCTGGCGGACATCAAGACCCCCATCATGAACGAACCGTTCACCGACCACTACAGCATCCTCCCCGGCAGAGAACTGGGAAGGTAAAGGTGGATTTATTTTTCTGTGTGTTTGTGTCTGTCTGCTCTCCCGAGGAGGGTTTTCTTTTTGGTCCGTTTACTCTTTTAAAAGTTTTGTTTTGGACGGTGGTTGCTGCGTGTGTGTGTGTGTGTGTGTGTGTGTGTGTGTGTGTGTGTGCCCCTTCACCTAATGATTCTTCCATCAGTTCTCAGAGAGTGCATATAGGGCAGGGCTAATACAGATGGAAGTATTAAGACTCAGGATTTGACTTAGCCTAATATTTAGACTTTGACATGATTGAAAATGTCAGAATCGATAAAATAGATCTGCGAGACAGCGAGAGTCTAAATCTTAGGCTAGATTTGCACTGGCTAGATTTGCACTGCACACTGGCAGGTTAGCTATTCGTTTATTTTAATATGTAGACCTGTACCTACTGTACAAAGTCAAGGGTCACATTTTTGTCAATAGTTTTTTTCCATACAAAATGAGTGGACAATAATATTACCAGAAACACAGAGAGCTAGCTATAGTCCAGAATGACCATAACAGGTCTGTAACTCTGAGAGTGAACAAATGGAACTAAATGGACCCTCACAAGTCCATTTGTTTCCATTTGTACACACTCAGAAATAAGGGGCCGGGTCCCTGCAAATAAAACCTTTGAGAGCCACCAGTACTAGTGGACTCCTTATATGCCATTGCCATATAAGTGTCGTAGTAAATAAGTGTCATAGGCCTACATATGCTGAAGATAACATGGAGACTTGACTTTCAGTAATTGGGTCGTATGATCAAAATAAGAACACTGTTCTGGTGTGTAAACAAAAGAAAATTAAAAAAAATCTAGAATTTGCCACAGACAAGACCATGCAGTCTTTGCTATGATGAGCCCTGTACAAAGTGTATTACAAACTAAGTGAAACAATGCTTAAAATAAACCACTGGAGACGTTTAAAGACAGCAAAGTAGAGCCAATAGTTCTGCAGGGTAAGAGTGACCGGATATGGGAACAGTTCGGACCCGGGCTCCCCCAGAGTTAGTGTGGAAGTGTCCTTGAGAAAGACTCTGAACCCCTAATTGCTCCCTATGTGCAGGTTGGTGCCTTGCATGGTTTCCTCCGGCATTGTGTGTGTGTGTGTGTGTGTGTGTGTGTGTGTGTGTGTGTGTGTGTGTGTGTGTGTGTGTGTGTGTGTGTGTGTGTGTGTGTGTGTGTGTGTGTGTGTGTGTGTGTGTGTGTGTGTGTGTGTGTGTGTGTGTGTGTGTGTGTGTGTGTGTGTGAACTGTGAATGGGTGAATGTAATGCACAATCTACGTAAAGCTCCTTGGATAAAGGCACCATTGACCATTTTCATGATTCTTCACCAAATTAGATTGCATAGGTGTATCTATCTATCTATCTATCTATCTATCTATCTATCTATCTATCTATCTATCTATCTATCTATCTATCTATCTATCTATTATTATTATTAATTGTGCAGGACTAACTGCAGTCATATTGCCATAGATGAGATTGTCACTGACAAAAGTGGATGTTGTACACTAGTATCGATGGCTGACGTCACATGCTGGCCACATGACGTCCGACATCCACCCTGGAGTTACATAACTCCCATGTTCCCATGTCCGTCCCGAGGTCCCCATGATTCGATTTTAACCCATTCTGACCTGAGATCAGATTCGTATACGAGGTTTCCACTGGACACACACACTGGTCTGATTAACCCATTCTGACCTGAGATCAGATTCTAAAAAATGTCAGTCGCTCTTTGATTTTTCAAAAAATAGCAGACCTACAAGCTCGTAGATCTGCTATTTTTCAATAGCTAAAGCATGACATGACGCTAACACCAAAACGGGTTCCCGTTCAGAATGGGTTAATTTCGACGCCTCATAACCAAGACGCCTGTCAAACTTTGGCGCCTAGTCGTCTTGGGTCAGCGTTGTCAATGTAACCGCATTATCCCCTGGCGTCTGTCCCTACTGTGTGTGTGTGTGTGTGTGTGTGTGTGTGGGGGCATGTCTTCATTATAGGCGAAAATCACACCCATGTGAAGTGAGTGGCATGCACTCTTATATGACTGTAAACAAAGTATCATGTGATAAATTACGTGGTATTATTGGAATGGCACAGACTGGCGAAACCCGTCGATACCGATATCAGCATTCTACTTAAGACAGTATCATCGGCAGCTTTTCCCATACTGGCATCGGTTTCGGAAAAAACAACCACCGTCCTTTTACCATGACTAATAATGTGACTGACTTATTATATACAGTTGCCAGTCTTCAAGTGGTTCTCTCTCTCTCTCTCTCTCTCTCTCTCTCTCTCTCTCTCTCTCCGTCAACTTTGTCGTGAAAGTAAAGAGTATACTGAAAGGCACCGTGTGTTGATTCAAGGACCTGTGCATATACAGATTAGAGTTTCTGATCTGAGCCGTTAAGAGAGACTCATGTGTTAAGTTATATAGTGGTGACTGATTCAATGTCATTGCGGCCAACCCTCTCCTATTATGGAGCTATTTGAACTATGTGTGCGTGCGTGCGTGTGTGTGTGTGTGTGTGTGTGTGCGTGTGTGTGTGCGCGTGTGTGTGTGTGTGTGTGTGTGTGTGTGGCTTTGGCGTCGCATGACCTGGCATTGTGAGTGAGCTTAGTTGCCATGATGGTCCACATCAAAGGCTGGGTTGAGCTGCGCTATGCGTACATTACTCCACTAGCAGTGGTTCTCAACCAGCGGTCCGGGGACCACCAGTGGTCCTTGAAGGGGGTTCCAGGTGGTCCCCATGCAGCTGAATGACGGAGAGTTGGTAACCAAATGGACCCTTATATAGATCTTTAACTCTTGAGTGTAAATGGACCCTTACGGGTCCCTTTGGTACACAGCTCCTTCTCAAAAAATTAGAATATTATGGGAAATATTACACATTTTCCTGTGTAATATAATTAAACAAGTGAAAGTTTCATATATTCTAGATTCATTGTATAGCCTGGCTAATAAGCCAGACTCGAATCACACGCCGGCATGCAGGCAATTTATTTTCTTTTTTGCCAACGGCTGATTCGGTCTGACTTATTAGCCAGGCTAGATTCATTGTGCATAAAGTGAAATATTTAAAACATTATTTTCGTTTGAATCTTGATGACACAAAAGATAAATAAAAGAAAATATTTGAATATTTTACAAGACCGCTAAAAATGTTTTTTATTTTATTTATCGAGAAATGTCGATCATCCGAAAAGTATATTAATGTATGCAGTCAATACTTGGTCTGGGCTACTTTTGAACAAATTATTTCATCAATAATTGGATGTGGCATGGAGGTGATCAGCCTGTGGCACTGTTGAGGTGTTATGGAAGCGCACGTTTTCTTTGATAACAGCTTTAAGCTCATTTTGTATTGTTAAGTCTTATTATGTCTATACCTTCCTCTTGACATCTACAACCTAGATTCTCTGTGGGGTTCACAGGTCAGGCCGGTTGGCTGGTCAGTTAAGCACAGTAATACCATGGTCAGTACACCTATTACTAGTATTTTTGGCTCTGTGGGCATGGTGCCACGTGGAAAAGGAAAATCAGCATCTCCATGAAGCCTGTCAACGTATACTGAATATATGTATATTTGTCAAGTCACCCTAGTTATGATCAAACTCATGTCTAGGGCTTTAGATTGTAACTTTAGTGCAGGGGTGCCCAAAAGGTATATAGATCGTGATCTACCAGTAGATCACATGACGTGCCCCTAAAATATATATATATCATTTTAATATAAAAAAAGGCATGTCTGCCACTTGCATTAAGGTGACTTGATTGATTTATATAAAAAGGGCCTGTCGGCTCAAACACACAATGTAATACTTTGTTTTCGAATTGTTGCGTACAATTATCAGTAGCATTACAAAGTCAAATACCCAAACCAAATCCACCATTTCCATCTTAACCCCTCTATTTCCCATTCCATGTGCGTTTGTCTTAGATGTAACACCAGCGCCGCTCATCCAAAGCCCCCTCAAGTACATTTTGAAACTATTTTCAACAATGGGATAATAGTTTTATTTTTGGTGGGTATAGATCTTGTTGAACTGGACGTTTTGAAAGTAGCTCTCAAGTCAAAAAAGTGTGGGCACCCACCCCTGCTTTAGTGGAATATCCACTAAAGTTTAGTGGATATTGTTGACGACAACATCCACTAAAGTTTAGTGGATATTGTTGTCGGTGTTACATCGACGACTGGAACCACACGACCCGCATGCCTGCTGCATGCTTACCGGTCCAGAAAATCCTGTTCATTAGTCCAGAGTTGGATGGACTTGATGAGCCATTGATCCGAAGCAAAAGCGTGAACTAGAGTATAGTGAGCCAGTTAGGAGTCGTTCCCTCAGGGCTCTTCAATGCACGGCTTTTCCATGCATGGATGCACGTGTTCGGTGGTGTGCACGTATCGTGGGGATGTGCGTGCGTTATCAAACTAATGTACATTATAAAAAAGACATATATCGTCTCTGTCAGGTGGAAACTTCACATGTCCAAAACTGTTGATTTTTCAGGATTTCGACTTCAAAAGCATCCAAACTATTATATAGCAGATCCACAAGCTCCAGACGTGTCACCATATGCACCGCGCTTCGAGTTTGTGGATCTGCTACTTTAGATTTTCTTTGTGTGACGCTGTACGCTGTACGATCAAGTAGTGAGGTGTTCATTTACGAGAAGAAAAGAACAAACAAGTTAGAAGAATATGGAGATAAGACATTTGTACCCGACGACGGCAACGATATAATCAGTTTTTAATAAAACACTCGAGACGTGTTGTGAGCTTGTGTGCAGGATTGGCTATTTTGGATTGTTGTGCAACGCCAAATTGGTCAATCAGGGGGAGATATAACTTCATCAAACCATTTAGTCGATTATACACAAATTCATTTAGAGCCTTTTGTTCTCTCGTCGTCGATCCATTCCATTGATGCGTAAAAAAATAGTCTACAATAAAAGAATAACAAATGACACGATTCAAGATTTTTCGAAGAATCAAAAGAAAGTAATCAAATTTTTGCCGAGAAAATAATCGTGCATGTGTATACAGTATGCGCATGCAGACCTGCTGAATATGCGATCGTGCGGCAGAGGTTACATTATATATACACACATAAAGAACAACGTGGTTTGACCAAACATTTGATTGCCCCCCCCCCCCCCCCCCCCCCTCCTCCCCCCCCCATCGCACACAACTGTTTGGTCAAACGCACAAGACTTCCATTGGAAAAGCATTGAGAACACGGGCAGCACAGAGCATGTCCGTCTGATATGTGTGTGTACGACGAAGCCAGAAGGCAACCCGCCGTGGAGATATGTCTCACGCAAGCGTCTCATCAAAGCCACACATACCTTTCCTGCAAAATGAGTTAGCCGTGCATTCCTGCGGTAACGCTGGCTGCGTCTGGGGGTATATTTTTGGAGTCTCTCAAAGCTATTAAAGCGTGTTCTTCTTTCCGATGGACACGGGGAATTTAATTTCTTCTCGCCCTCGGACCACCTCTCGGTTCACGTGGAACTCGATGTTTCCCTTTAACCCATTCTGACCCGAGATCAGATTCATACGAGGTTTCCACTGGACACACGCACTGGTCTGATTAGCCCATTCTGACCTGAGATCAGATTCTAAAAATGTCAGTCGCTCTTCGATTTTTCAAAAATAGCAGACCTACAAGCTCGTAGCGCGCCACTCGGTGGCGCGCTACGAGCTTGTAGATCTACTATTTTTCAATAGCTAAAGCATAACATGATGCTAACACCAGAATGGGTTCCCGTTCAGAATGGGTTAAATTGAATAAAGCTGTGCAGAAAAATAATTCACGTCGTTCCTGCAGCCAAAGCATGCACGGAAGGCTGGCCCTTGTTCTGTTTAAAACTCAAGGCAGCAGAGCACTGTATAGACCAGTGGTCTTCAACCCCTTTCATATCATTTCTTTTTTATTCAACATTTGTACCGGCAAACGTTGATCAAAATCATGCATATGTATTGTAGACTTGTAATGCAGATGTTTAACAATACTTTAACTCTTGAGAGCATGAAACCAATTTCACACTCTCAATAGTTAGAGAGTCTAATAAGGGGCCATTTGGTTACCAAGTGATAACTCTACATACATTTAGCTGCATGGGGACCACCTGGAACCCCCTCAAGGACCACTGTCCTAGACCAAGGGTTTCCAAACCTTTCAGGGCACGACTCCCCAAATTAATCATATTTGAACTGGAAATCCCCCCAAAAATAATCATTATTTGAACTGGAAATCCCCCCAAAAATAATCATTATTTGAACTGGGGACCCCCAAAAATAATCATAATATTATTTGAACTGGGGACCCCCCAAAAATAATAATATTTGAACTGGGGATCCCCAAAAATAATCATATTTGAACTGGGGACTGCCTTGACAAGCACTTGGAATTGTAGGGGTCGGGGCATTACATTTAGCTTGACTCTGTTCCACAGATACATATTGTGAAAATAGCCTAACTTACAAGCTCACAACACCCCACCTCCCCCGGTGGTCCGAACCCCCAATTTGGGAACCACTAACCACATAACTCCCAGAGTTACAGACCCTTTAACGGTCCCATTTGGAACCCCTTCAAGGGACCCTGAGGGTCCCTGAACCCCAGTTTGAGAGCCGTTGCCCTACATCTCACAGACAAGAGGCCTCGTTCTAATCTATTTTACATGGCTGCTCCATCCGTTCCTGACCTCAATCCACCCTACCTGGCTGCACACTCAGTATAAATCACATGCATCAGGTATACATTCCTTCAAGGGACATTTCACCGCTGTGAAGAAACTGCAGTCGCTCAATGTTAATAGTATAATTTATAGTAGAGATAACAGTAGTACAATTTGAAATTGGCACCCTAATATGGCCAGAAAACGCTTCTGAAAGTTGTTGGAAGCAAGTGGGACTATGGGGTATCAGTATTTAACGGCTTAAAGAGTCCTATAGCACCATGAAAGTTCAGAGCCTGGCTGACTCCCTGGCTGTTTGAGTGGCTTTAAAGCCTTCTGGATTCCACAGTATAAGCACTGTTCCATGCATGAGGCTTTTCCAGGGCAGATGTGAGCTGTATTAGCTCTCTCTCTGCTTTCTGTCTGTTCCAGTGTGTCGGCATTTTTTTTTTAAATCTTTTCCAATTGCACCCAGGAATAATAATGAATCAAGAATCAAGAGGGGTGTATGTGTCAGTCTCTCTTGCAGGTATACACGACCGGGATTGACATATAGACATATAGTTTGACATATATTAAGATAGACCTGTGCGGCCTGTTAAGACTCACCCGTGATGCGGGTTAAAAAATGACCCGTGGCTCACGACATGTGTGGCGGGTCACAACTAATCCGTGCTGCTGGGTTAAGTTAGGGTTTGGGATAGTGCTATGGGGAATTCACACTATGGTCCTGGGTCGATGCAACGTGAAAGCATTGAATACAGTTGAATGAAGTGTACTCGGATATGGATCGATGCAACGTGAAAGCATCGAATACAGTTGAATGAAGTGCACTCGGGTACGGATCGATGCAACGTGAAAGCATTGAATACAGTTGAATGAAGTGTACTCGGATACGCATCGATGCAGCGTGAAAGCATTGAATACAGTTGAATGAAGTGTACTCGGATACGGGTCGATGCAACGTGAAAGCATTGAATACAGTTGAATGAAGTGTACTCGGGTACGGATCGATGCAATGTGAAAGCATCGAATACAGTTGAATGAAGTGTACTCTGGTACAGATCGATGCAATGTGAAAGCATTGAATACAGTTGAATGAAGTGTACTCGGGTGCGGGTCGATGCAACGTGAAAGCATTGAATACAGTTGAATGAAGTGTACTCGGGTGCGGGTCGATGCAACGTGAAAGCATTGAATACAGTTGAATGAAGTGTACTCGGGTGCGGGTCGATGCAACGTGAAAGCATTGAATACAGTTGAATGAAGTGTACTCGGGTGCGGGTCGATGCAACGTGAAAGCATTGAATACAGTTGAATGAAGTGTACTCGGGTGAGGAAGAATCAAGGTCGAGAATCATGGCCAGTGGGGACCAGGCAACCGTATTCGGGAACAGTTTGAGTCAAACGGACTCAGTGTGAAAATAAGGAAATAAGATATATTAACACTTATTGTCCTTTTTAGTGATATTCATTCATTTTTTGACAGCTTCTCAGAGTAAAATCTGGCCATCTGCTTGGCACTCTAGCACCTTTTATTTTGAACAACTCTGGCAGCACCATAAGTGTGAAATGGGGCAATGAATGAACCCCATAAACATGGCATATTTCTCAATTACATTAAGTTTGTTAAATGATCTGCCCGATTTGTTGATTGGGTTTTAGTCTAAAAGCAGAACCGTACAGCAGTGTCGTTTTTGGCAGCAAATTTCTATTTTAGTTGTCTAGTTAGTCTTTGGACTGACACTTTAGTCATATTTTAAATTAGTCACCCGGATTGTTTTGGTGTTAGTCTAGTTTTAGTCGACTAAATATCATAAGATTTTAGTCGACTAAATCCACAGGTGATTTAGTCGGCTAAAATGTATTTTGGCGGGCCTTGATGCTGTCGTAATAGCTGATGTTACACTTGCTATAGCGCGACGCGTTGTGAGCTTGTAGATCTGCTATTTTCAGCATGCAACAAAGTGTAAAATGACTAATACTGGATCTCTTGTCCACTAGTCCCTAACATTTTAGTTACCGGTAGTTTTGTTGACAACATCGACAGTATATTTAGTCATAGTGTTTAGTGATCATGGCTTAGTTTTTATTTAGTTTTTATTTAGTTCTTATGTAGTCGACAAACACTTTTCGTCTTAGTTTTAGTCGACGAAATCAACACTGCCGTACAGTATACTGGCTGCTGTAGTGTGTATTGGATGGAGAGCACGATTACATGAGAAGTGTGGAGAACATTCTCTAGTCTGGCTTTTCTGGCAATGTACTCCATTCAGTTCCAGCATGCTAGCATGTCAGTGTGTGCGTTTTACAAAACAGAAAAAAAATCCCCCTGCATTGACATTTCTTCTTGGGGAAGGTTGCATAAGCATTTTTATCAGCTTCATAATCAAATCATCCCCTTGCTAAAAGTAGCCTGTAAAAACAATTTGAAATGGGGCGGTTCCGTGGATTTCTCGCTGCAGTGTTGGTCGTGCCACTATAGCAGCTGTGTAACCACACTGCATTATATCCACTTAACCCATTCTGACCTGAGATCACATTCTAAAAATGTCTTCTACATCCTGACGGTTTTCTGAAAAAGCTATGTTTCTATGTCAGTCGTTCTTCGATTTTTCAAAAATAGCAGACCTACAAGCTCGTAGCGCGCCACTCGGTGGCGCGCTATGAGCTTGTAGATCTGCTATTTTTCAATAGCTAAAGCATAACATAATGCTAACACCAAAATGGGTTAAACCCTGCAAACTAAATTGACCTTCCCCTCATGTTTTCCCTTCTACAACAAATCTCTCCGCCCCCCCCAAAAAAGAGCAGATCTACAAACTCACAAGGCGGTCGCGTACGATTGCATTGTGAGGCTTTTTAGATCTTTGGTAAATGTTCGTCTATTTCTGCTGCCTACTGTTAATTGGCCTATTATGACATATAGCCAGAATATTAATTGACTCCTGGTTGTCTGGCTTGTCTTAAAACCCCTTTTGGTGTCAGCATCATGTTATGCTTTAGCTATTGAAAAATAGCAGATCTACAAGCTCTTAGCATGCCAGGTCTGCTATTTTTGAAAAATCTAAGAACGACTGACATAGAAACATAGCTTCAGAAAACTGTCAGGATGTAGAAGACATTTTTTAAATCTGGTCAAATCAGGTCAAAATGTGTCAATGTCGCGACCCCCTGAGGGGTTGCGACCCCCCGGTTGAGACCCCCCATGGGTTAGACGAAGCATCAAAGTCCAGGCACACCTATATAGACCGACCACAGTCGCTGCGTCATGCAAAGTATAATAAACCTTGGATATTATTTCTATAGCGAGAGGGGGGAAAAAAACATTGATTTATGAACTGAGCAGGCCGGGGGGGGGTGATGGTTTCCAGGCTCTCTGCGTTGCGGTCAGATGGATGGAAGTGGATACAGCGCTGCCTTGCTACACACACACACACACACGCATACACACACACACACACACACACACACACACACACACACACACACACACACACACACACACACACACACACACACACACACAGACAGACAGACACGTCTGACCTTCTCGACTCATCTCTGCCACTACACTGTGAATGTTCAGAAGCATGTTATACAAACACCCGAATGATCTTTGGATATTTCATTAGAGGGAAAAACCTCAATCTGCAATTTCTGCCCGCTGGAATGTGGAGCAATAGGTTTTTTTTAGAATGATTCTACATAATTGTTGCGCTAATATTTGTCGAGTAAACAAGTCACAGATTGGGACTTGGCCCTAACGACAACAACAACAGGTTTCAGTCAACATGGGACTTTATTTTTGCTTTAACCCATTTTGGTGTTAGCATCATGTCGTGCTTTAGCTATTTAAAAATAGCAGATCTATACAAGCTCATAGCGCGCCACCGAGTGGCGCGCTACGAGCTTGTAGGTCTGCTATTTTTGAAAAATCGAAGAGCGACTGACATAGAAGACATTTTTAGAATCTGATCTCAGGTCAGAATGGAAAACTGTCAGGATGTAGAAGACATTTTTAGAATCTGATCTCAGGTCAGAATGAAAACTGTCAGGATGTAGAAGACATTTTTAGAATCTGATCTCAGGTCAGAATGGAAAACTGTCAGGATGTTGAAGACATTTTTTGAATCTGATCTCAGGTCAGAATGGAAAACTGTCAGGATGTAGAAGACATTTTTAGAATCTGATCTCAGGTCAGAATGGGTGCACCCAGCCTCACAAGAGGTCTGTGCAGTCTCCCTCCCCTGCACTATAGCAGCCTGCAGCGATGCAAAACAAGCCTTCCTGAACGACAGGATGGACGGACGGACGGATCATGTCTCTGGAAATAATGTAACATAATATCGGAGGCCAAGTGGCGAAGGAGCGCATTGACCACAACGATGACTCATCGTTTTTGAACAAATGGCGTTTCACATTTAGTTCTGGGTGTCGTGTCGTCCGGTGTGATCTAGGGGCCTGTTGGCTGCGACTGCAGGGCTTCACAGTTGGGACCGGAATTTCATGTTGATGTGTGTGTTCTCAAGTCAGGACCTATAGTCTGGGCATGTTGTCATCGTCGTCAGCGACACACTGGAATTAGCCCTTCGCTAAATCCCACCCAAATGCCATAGCAACCGTTGTTATGCTGGGCAAGCTTTCGTCCCCTCATAGCTGTCAGCTGTTATTTTGCATGGCATGTGTTGTTGAACACATGCACAGCTTAATGTCGGGGAAAGTTACAATAGCATTGCATAAAAACTCCTGGTCAGATGTCGTTAAAGTTAATGGTTGGTTGATTGTTTCTCTGTTATTACTGTACCTCGTATTTCTAGTTAATTGAAATAATGTCATGCACATTTTGTCCAGTGCATAGCCTACTGCAGGCCTGTTTGTCTATAGATTTAGATTACATTTTGAAGCTCTTTCTACTGAAACGATCGATTATTTATACGGGAAAATCAGCATGATTTGAGAAGGACAGCTTGGCATGCCATGTGTCCTAGCAGCCTCGGACAGATCTCGGCAGATGAGTTAAGTTTAGATGCCAGTTTGGAATCATTGCTTAAAAGCAGATGACTCATCTGCGAAGAGAAAAGCCTGGTCACAACCTAAGGCAGCAATGCTATCGCCGGAAGTATCGGTCAGATGTATTTCCCCCGGATACAATATTTTTCCGACTAATCACAACACTTGTTTCATTCACGGAGAACGTAAACTGATTTGTAAACCGTCAACGTCATTTCCTTGAGCGGTATATACTTCCGACAAAATCCCGCAACTTCCGCCCCTAAACAAATGATGGCGTACATCGTATAGGTCTTTCCCAGCGCGCACGTGCCTATTGGACAAGAGCAGGTTGGGGAGGGACTTAGCGAAGGGCTAATTGGCTCTACGCACGCAGAATAACTCGTCCTACTTCCGTCACAGGTGTTACTGATGGTACTAATTATATATAGTATCCAACCCATATCCATATCTTGGTCCATCCCCAGTCTAATTAGCTGAAACTGGGCCATGTCGTCAGACATGCAGCTGTGAGGGAACTAAATTAAACCATGCATAGATTGACTTCTATTCTTATACAAGAGAGCACTGTGTTCGTTCGTTGGTGGAGTAAGTTGTACTTTTTATATGAGCACTGTGTTCGTTGGTGGAGCAAGTTGTAGTTTTTAAACGAACACTGTGTTCGTTGGTGGAGCAAGTTGTAGTTTTTAAACGAACACTGTGTTCGTTGGTGGAGCAAGTTGTAGTTTTTATATGAGCACTGTGTTTGTTGGTGGAGCAAGTTGTAGTTTTTAAACGAACACTGTGTTCGTTGGTGGAGCAAGTTGTAGTTTTTATATGAGCACTGTGTTCGTTGGTGGAGCAAGTTGTAGTTTTTATATGAGCACTGTGTTCGTTGGTGGAGCAAGTTGTAGTTTTTATATGAGCACTGTGTTCGTTGGTGGACCAAGTTGTAGTTTTTATATGAGCACTGTGTTCGTTGGTGGAGCAAGTTGTAGTTTTTATATGAGCACTGTGTTCGTTGGTGGAGCAAGTTGTAGTTTTTATATGAGCACTGTGTTCGTTGGTGGAGCAAGTTGTAGTTTTTAAACGAACACTTTGTTCGTTGGTGGAGCAAGTTGTAGTATTTTATATGAGCACTGTGTTTGTTCGTGGAGTAAGTTGTAGTCTTTCGATTGATCGAATACTTTATTAGTCAGAAATGTAAACGGCACGTCCTGTGTATTCAGCTCTTCAACATAGCATCATTAAAAAAAAATCACACCCGTGTGAAGTGAGAGTCGAAGCACGCCAATCGCAATTTACTTCCTCACGTTTGTGTTTAAGCAATTTTGTCTTTTGTGTTTACACAAACACTCAAAGCTGGACATATAGGCCCCTCAAAAATATACATAAAACATACCAGTAGGACGCCCTGAGGGTGAGACGTGACCTCGGTCGTGTGCACGCATCCGCCTGGGTGACGGCAGACTGCAGCTGGACAAGCGCTGGCGCTTTGGCACGCTTTGGCCATATATGGAGCGTGTCGTGAGTGTACAGCCTGTCACGAGGCGTGACGGACGGACGGACTGAGTGACTGACAACGTTTTGCAGGTTTTCATACTAAACTACGGTCGCAATCATCAATATGTATTATTGACCCATTGTGGTCTCCTGGTGGATGTTTTTTCAGGCCCGTCTTGAACGGGGGGAGTCCACGGCCAAATACACGGCCAAATACGGCCAAATACATATCAATGTGGGCTGTGGGGGTCCTTGGCACATTTCTCTAAGAACCAATACTGCACTGTGTGTGTTGTAGAAATGTGTGGTTGTTGTGTAGTAGTGTAGTAGTCGAGCCCGAAAGCATGTCACTGTCCATTAATTCTGAGACCAGTGTGTCCACCCCCCAAGGCACGCGCAAACACACATGCTTGCGCACGCACACATGCACAGTTTGCACACACTCACACACACACACACACACACACACACACACACACACACACACACACACACACACACACACACACACACACACACACACGTCACACACACACACGCACGCACACGCACACACACTGTCAGATGCTTCTGTGTGCTTTGTGTCCTGTCGGATGTATGCTGTGGGGTTCCCCTTTTGTCACCCCCCCCCCCCCCCCCTCTCTCTCTTGCTCTCTTTCCCACAGAAACACCATCTCTTTCTCTAGGATGACATCATCCTACGCTGGTGCTCTCTCTCTCTCTCTCTCTCTCTCTCTCTCTCTCTCTCTCGCTCAGTTGTGTCACTTGCTTCTCCTTTCCTGAACCTCTTTCTTTCTTTCTTTCCTCCTTCCTTTCACTTCCCAAGAGTCCTGGCTATCACTTTGTTTGGGTTTCTTCACTGTGTGTGTGTGTGTGTGTGTGTGTGTGTGCGTGTGCGTGTGCGCGTGCGCTGCATTTGGAGACCCTGCTTTGATCCTCTCGTTTTGGGGTCCTCCTGATTCAAATCACAACTGCACGACGCAGGGCGGGCATTGTAAGCACAGTGTGGTTCTCAACCTTTTCAGGCCGCGACCCCAAAATAACCATAATTATTCCAACTGTGAGTAGTAGTATAGCTACTATACTGTATGTCATGAATTCTCCGTCTCTAGTGCCCTGTTCTTAGTCTTGTATTGAATGTTGTTGTTGTGTGTATTTTGTGTGTATTTTTTTTACTATGAGCTGGCTGCAAACCAATTTCACGCAAGGGACAATAAAGCTATCCTTGAACCTTGAACTTGTAGGGACGTTTACCCATTGCTGGCTGTCTGAATAGTACCAAAAACATTTTGAGATATTATTGCTTATAGCTATTTTAATTTTAGTCAACTAAACTGAAAAGACAACACTGCTGCATGCAGGGCTCCATGAGGAGTAATAATAATAATAATAATAACTTTATTTATATAGCACCTTTCCAAAAACAAGTTTACAAAGTGCTTCACAGATAATAATAATAGCAGTAAAAAATACAATAAGAATAAAACAAAACAAAAGAAACAACAATCAAAACATTTCATAAAAAGGCTGTGCAACAAAGGTGAGGTTTTTAACCGCGATTTAAAAGAGGTTATAGTACTACAGTGGGTGATGAAGAAGACCAGGGTGGAGTTTAAAGTAATACCCTATAAAGCTAACCCTCCTCCAACAGCCTCAGATCAGGAGCAGAGGGAGGGGGGTCCAGATGGCAGTATATGGTGGATGGGGCGGAAGCAGTCTGATTGATTTCTACTTAACCACTTAAACCACTCGTACGTTGTCGAGTGGAGAGAGACCCTCAGGGGCTCTATAGCGCAGTGTGGTTTTTTTGGTGTTTTGTTTTAATGAATGGCTTTTTTTCTTTTTAAGTGCTTTTTCCCCAAGCGCTTCAATTCATTCACAGCAGTTCGTTCATTCATACATTGGGAGGTGAAGCGGCGAACGGTCGACGCCATAGCGTCCTCACTAACCGAGTTCACACGCCGACGGCGGCGGCGAGCTATACTGAGCCACAGTTAATGTCCCACGTTGATGTTTTCGCCCTACATTTAAATCATTGTATAAGAGCCATTTCGTTTGCCTCTGCTATACTGGCAACACCTGCACCTCATTAGGGACGGGATTAAATACCCTCCCTGTAACCGTGGCAACCTGAACTTGATTGACAAAATGACAATGAAATACTTAAACAATATGGTGGCTCAAATGGCTCTTACAATCATCTTCAATGAAAATTAGCCAACCGACAAGCTCACAAACACGTCGCAGGCCCACCCGCCAACCCACCTCCGCCTCCTTCCAAGGACACATGGGTTGTTGGTCCAATAAGATACCCCCCCCTGCCCACCATTGTTCCTTAATTGGAGTAAATGTACTTAGTTACTTTCCACCACTTTGCCAGATGGTCGTCCGGCCCAGCCCAAGCTCCTTTACGGGGCTAAAACGGAGACCCAGTCAGTGCTTAAGAAGCAGGGCTTTTCAGCAACATGTCCTATTAGCCATATGGCCTTTTTTTTAGTGTGACCACCGACCAGCACACACACACACACACACACACACACACACACACACACACACACACACGCCACACCGTGCATGTCATGCTGGTCATGGAAAGCTGAGCACTAGAATGTAGGTCACTGGGTCAGGACAAGAGGACCCATTTGTGGGTCGTGGACAATTTTTTTTTATGAAGTATAACTAAAGGTTTTCAATGAAATGAAAATAATTTGGAAATACTCCAGCAAAGGAAAGGTACCTCATAGTCATAATGTTACTTAACCCATTTTGACCGGAGAACGATTCTACAGATCGCCTTCTAAATCCTGACAGTTTTCTGAGAAACCCTCATGTTTCTATGTGTCAGTGGTTCTCAAACATTTTCATGTCATGGACCCCCAAATATATATGTATTTGGTCGCCGACCCCCACCATCTGAAAATATTTTGTTCCAGGGACCCTCCAAAGATTTGAGTTAAAACGCTCTGAAAGAATATAAATTCAAAGATTTGCACCACATTCTCACGATTAAAAAAAAAAACAGCAGACCTACAAGCTCGTATAGCGCGGCACTCGGTGCCGGGTTCTTTTCAAATCACACAAATCACTGAATGCTTCTTTAAGTACAGCACTTGAGTAAATGCAGTTAGTTGCAATTTTACCATATAAGCATTTAGCAGACGTTCTAACTTACAGAGTGACTTATACAGTAAGCAAGAACAACACATGCTAATACATCAAATACATAGAAATAGTCATCGAGGATCATACGCAACGCTAAGAACCTAACAGTTTAGCCTTTGCCTATATGCCTGTAAGGTCGTCGAGGCTGCAGGGCAAGTGCTATACGGACCATATAAGATGGAGTCTGCAGAGGTGAGTTTTCAGACTATAATGGGCAGACGATTTGACGGAGTGAGTCTGCAGAATCCAAACTGTTTGGATTATTCCACCAACATTCCACCACTAGCTTGCAGTTTGTCCAGTGCATCGTTTGCCCTTTGGGGGTGTCACGTCTTTGCATTCCGCCACGCCTCTGTCGGCACCACGGTGTCAGAATGTCAGCTCTGTAGTCTCTCTGCCATCTGTTACTTATTTGCTCATCGGGTAGAGCATCTTCCAACGTCCAACAGCCGTCTGCCAGGAGTATACTGTATACCGACAGGCATCCGACCAACGCTGCTTTCATTAGCCAATTCAGACCGGCAGGCAGATAACCGTTCTCTGAATGTTTCTGCGTGTCAACCTTTTTCATATCGAGGACCCCCAGAATGATATATTCCCCCCATAAAGGAGCAAAGATTTGAAAACGTTCACTCTGAAAGAATATCTATTCAAAGATTTGTGCCACTTTTTCACGTTTTTTTTTCTTTTCTCAAAAATAGCAGATCTACATGCTCGTATAGCGCAGCACTCGGAGCTTGTAGATCTGCTATTTTCCAACAGCTAAAGTATATAAGTGTGTGTGTGTGTGTATGTGTGTGTGTGTGTGTGTGTGTGTGATATGATCTGTCTGACGTCAGCCCTGGGGACCGACAGGCTGCCCAGTGTCCGCACGCACGCACAGTGTCACACACACACACACACACACACACACACACACACACACACACACACACACACACAGCTGGCCTAACACAGCTCAATAGCCTGAACTATATGCGGTACTAACACCATGTCCACACATGGAGATTTTCATTGTTTTTTTGTTTGTTTTTTAAAGGTCACAGAGTCACTTTCACCAGGTCAGGAAAGATGTGTATTTGTTGTATACACACGGAGGACAAGGCTGGCTGCCCAGAGTCAAGTCAACGGGCAAGACGAGCACCTTCTAAAAGTCAAGTCTCAAGTCGAGACCGACAGGTGCCAGGTCATATCGAGTTCTGTCTCGAGTTCTAAAACAAAGCCAATGACTTACTTTTTACCCCTGCTCCACCGAACTGTTCTTAAAACTCTTGGGTCACATACAGTGTAGCCTAGACCCTATAGATCAGGGGTGGGCAACTTTGACGATGGATATTTCCACACTCACTCCCTAGGGCCATATATTACTGTCGTAATTCAAATTCAAATTCAAAAATGTTAATTTTCAGGATTCCAATTCAAAAATGGCAAAAAAGTAATTCAAGATTTTCAATTCGAATAAAGCAAAAATAGCCGATCTACAAGCTCAAAACGCGCTGCGACACGTAAATTGAGTTACTTTTTTGCTATTTTTGAATTGGAATCCTGAAAATTAACATTTTTATGGAATTTCAAATGCCTTCAATTATACTTGTGTTGAGCTATGAGCTACTAATTTAGTAATTAAAGTGGGTCATGTTTGCATGTTGTGGAATTGTAACAGCTGAAACCAGCATTATATTAAATCACTATTCTGACATTAACCTGAGAGCCACATTAAGTGAAGGTGGGGGCCGCGTGTGGCCCCCAGACCGCCAGTTGCCCACCCCTGCCCTAGATGGAGTCCAGAGATCAATCCAACAGACCATAATAGTTAACCATAGTTAACCTATATAATGTACCTAGAATGCAGTGGTGTTAGACCAGGTCACTGCTTCATGACAGACAGCAGGTGTGCCGAGTTAAGTGTAATGCACTGACAGGTGAGATCACGGGTCATCTGATAATGGCATGCCCTCCCCTCCTATTAAACTGTCAGATACGTACGGTAGATCCCCAGCATTCCTCTGTAGCTCCACGCTACAGAGGAATGCGTTCTTAGCGCGGCACCGAGTGTCGCGCTAAGAACTTGTAGGTCTGGTATTTTTGAAAAATCGTGCAAATGTGCCTCAAATCTTTGAATATATATTCTTTCAGAGTTTCAGTTTTTAACTCGAGTCTTTGCGTCTGGGAGAGGCCCATAGGGAACAACATATTTTCAGATGGGGGTCGGCGGCATATTACATATAATTCTTGGGATCCTTGACATGAAATATTGAGAACCACTGATATAGAAACATACATATACATTTTAAAAGGACATTTTGTTTAATTCCGACGTCAGGCCTAAATGGGTTAATACAGATATAAGAGGTTTCTGCCCCAACAGCAACGGCGTACAATCACCATGCGTAACATGTCTATTCAGCTCTTATATTGGCATGGTTTACTACTTTAAACGGACGACATTTTTTCTTCTTTTTGGCCCCGATCCAGCCTGCATCTTTATCCCATTAAAGCCATCTGTGGCCTGGCTGGACGCGCGCCACCAACCCGCTCCCCAGACTACGCGGCTACAGCTGAGACTTCTATTAGCCCAGAGAGAGAGAGAGAGACAGAGAGAGAGAGAGAGAGAGAGAGAGAGAGAGAGAACCAGGGTTTCTGTGTGCTATGAAGCGCTCGCCTGGTCACACGACGCCGGTTATAAGTAAAGACCAGGATTTTCCAATCAAGCCCAGCTGAGTGCGTTCACTTATAAATCGCGGGGTGGTGGCCGCCGGAGTTTGTTTGCAGCAATATGACCAATAGTAAACGTGTTTAAAGTATGTTTTTTGTAATATGAATCAATATCTGGAATGTTCACTTAACGTTTTCGAATAATTGTGGTGGAGTAAAAGTAGTTAAGCCTCTGAGATGTAGTGAATTATAGTAAATTATAGTATATTCTTTGAGACACTCCCCGGTATCAGTCTGGACTTCGTCCCATAGGTGTAAAGTAGTTGCCTTGACAGACTCATCTAACCAATCACAGTGCAGCGCTAGTCTGCCCGACTGCTCCTCATGCTTGAAAGATACTAGCGCTACAAAAAAACACAACGAGGTCTGCTGAGTTTCTACTTTCTACTACGCGAGGGAGCGATGTCGGCGATATCTGAAATAACTGCACTTATAGAGCTGTTTGTATTGTGTCTGTGGAAACTTTGAAACGTGTTGCGTCGAGGGCAGCCATTGTTCTTTTGAAAGTACAGCATACTCTCTATGGGCCGAAGTCCAGACTCATACCGGAGAGGAGAGGAGGCGTGAGTGAATTAATCCCAAGATTCAGGTTACGTTGTTTGTCCATCCATCTTCAACCGCTTATCCATAGTCGGGTCACGGGGGCAACAGCTCCACCAGAGTGCTCCAGACTTCCCTCTCCAGAGCAACATTAGTGACTTCCTCCTGGGGGATTCCGAGACGTTCCAAGGCCAGTGAGTCGATGTGTTTCCTCCAACTGCGCCTTGGTCTGCCCCGGGGTCTCCTCCCAGTGGGGCGTGCGCTTTATGTATTGATTGATTGATTGATTGATTGATTGAATAGTTTAAGTCTTTGGGATCTTGTTTAGACGGCATAGTGAAAATCGCTGCTTGACATACAGTAGCTACTTTATAGTCATTGATTTTCCTGATTTTGTCTAAAACACTTCTTAACCACTTTCAACCTGGTATCACCTTTGCTGGGCATTCCATTATTATTGTCTCTAATTGTCGTACGACAAAGTATATAGGGATTAGGTGGTTAACCCATTTAGATCTACAAGCTCATAGCGCCACCGAGTGGCGCGCTGCTACGAGCTTGTAGGTCTGCTATTTTTGAAAAATCGAAGAACGACTGACACAGAAACATAGCTTTTTCAGAAAACTGTCAGGATGTAGAAGACATTTTTTTAGAATCTGATCTCAGGTCAAAATGGGTTTTAACTGCTAATGCTAGCCATTGGCCCGCTCGTTCCTTTGCATTGGCTAACCACGCATGCAGTCACCTCTGGTATGCCCTCCACATATGCACACACACACGCACGCACGCACATGCACACACGTACACGCATGCACACAGAGAGAGAGAGAGAGCCATCTCTTTCAGGGTGTACCCCGCCCATATGTGAGGCCCGCTGGCTTTAGAAAATGTGCTGACGCGACGGTCAGAAAATGCTGTGGTGTCCCAGTATGTTTTTTTTTTTGAAGAGCACTGCAGCCCGCAATCCCCAATGTCAACTACACACCGTGCACACTACAGCCCTATAGCTCTGCTCCGCTGTGCTTTATTATCACACAGCACATTTAGATTTCAGTTTTTTAGCCATTTGGGGCTGTATTTTGCGTGTCTTAAGTACCAGGTCTTATTCCCTAACTTGAGTAAACTAAAGACCTGGAGGCGTGATCAATGCTCTTTGGCCTGCACTCAGAATAGCCAAATGGCATTGATCACGCCTCCAGGTCTTTAGTTTACTCAAGTTATAGGGAATAAGACCTGGTACTTAAGACACGCAAAATACAGCCCTATATAGTCTCTTGAATAGTTTAGTTATATAGTCACAGTTTAGTCACCCGGAATGTATAAAAGTTCTAAATTGTCTAGTCTAAATATATCATGAGATTTTTTAGTCGACTGAAAATCTACAGTTGATTTAGTCGACTGCGATGTATTTTGGCGGGGCCGTCTTGATGCCGTCGTATATAATGGCTGCTTCTACGGTTGCTGAAAATAGCCGATCTACAAGCTCACAGCGTGAGAAATGACTTGTGTCTTTTAGTCTAGTTTTTATTTTTATAATTATATATATAATATATTTATGTCTTAGTTTTAGTCAACATAGTTTCGTTTTCATTTAGTTTCGTCAGTGAAAAAAAATAAAAAATAAATTGCACAGCCCTATATTAGCCCTGCTTCTATCCCTGCCTCTCCTCCGCTGGGTTCTGTGTGCTTATCAAACAGTGGGTATACAATCAGTTATAATATAACTGTTATATTGTATTAACGCTCTGCCGTACAGGTTGGATAAAATATCGTATATACTGTACCACACTCGAGAGCAACAGTAGACTATACAGAAGTCCTGACGTCACTCGCTCTTACCCTGGCTTAGTTGCGGAAGTAATTTAATTTCTCTATATGGAGATTAATAACATTAGGTTAGCTTAACATCGTCCAGTAAGCAATTGAGGTCCAAAAATATGCAAAATGTCTCTTAGCCTATAGTGGCTAATAATAAACCAGACGCGAATCTGCTATTGTCAAAAGAAAAAAATACCACACGGCAGTGTGATATGAGTCTTGCTTATTAGCCAGGCCAGTCTCTTGCAATATTGTCGCGGAGTTGTCTCAGTCTCTGTATCGTTTATGACAGTCAGACGAGTCAGTCACTCATAATTCGATGCAGTCTGTTTCTAGCGAAAATGTAACAAATTTGCCGGCAGTAACATTAGTGTTTTCTCGCAGTCAGTTGATTCTTCATGTCCATATCCCCCGGGATCATTTATTTATTGTTGGAACACAGTTCTTATTTGACACTTATATATATATATAAAATAAAATATATATATATAAATCACACCCGTGTGAACTGAGTGGTGCAACTCCGTGTGGGGGGTCCCCGGTGGGTCCCCGGAACTTCCAGGCCCACAGGAACGTGCCCAGGTTGCCAGCCCGGTTCCGGCGAGCCGCCCCGCGTCCGTAACGGTCGAGAAATGACAGAGTCACTGCGTGGGGGAATTAGCATTTAGCAGACACCTCTCTCTCTCTCTCTCTCTCTCTCTCTCTGTGTGTGTGTAATTAGCAGCAACAGTGCAACACTGTCTCTCTCTCTGTTTCTAGCACAACAGCGCCACTTTTTCCCCTACTGGTACTCTAAACATTGTGACATAGGGACATAGGTTAGGACCTAGGGAAGGACCTAGGGACATTGCTGTTCCTTGGGAGTGGTTGCACCACTCAAAAATAAAGGATATAGGATGTGAAATTACGTCAGACTTTCTCCTCTCCTGCCTCCATCGCTCTCCATCTCTACATTCAGGGGTGATTATATGGCTCATGATGGAGTGGATCAGGGGTTCTCAACCAGTGGTCCTTGAGGGGGTTCCAGGTGGTCCCCAGCCGAATGATGGAGAGTTATAACCAAATGGACCCTTATAGATCTTTAGTCTATAAGGGAGAATGTAGAATAATTGTTATCTGTTGTCTCTCCTATATGCGACCAACATCAATTTGGAAAGAATTGTGGATAAAATCGTATCCAACGGCAACGAAACATTCTTTGGTTTTGGTTTCCGAGAGGCTAAAATGTCATCCGTGGCTCAAATGCCAAATAAAGAATGGCCCTTGATATGAAAAGGGTTGAAAAAACACTGGAGTGGATGAATGAACGAGTGAATGAATGGATGGAACGTAGGAATGTTAGAGCCCACGTGGTCCAAATGGCCCTCAAGCCTCTTATAGAGATTTGACTTCAAAGGGCTCCGCGTGTATACCAGGAAGGCAAGGACATCTCCTCCAAAACCGGGGCCTGACTTCTTAGAGCTTTGACTTCAAAGGGCTCCACGTGTACCAGGAAGGCATCTCCTCCAAACCGGGGCCTGACTTCTTAGAGCTTTGAATTCAAAGGGCTCCACGTGTACCAGGAAGGCATCTCCTCCAAAACCGGGGCCTGACTTCTTAGTTAGAGGTTCACTTCAAAGGTCTCCACGTGTACCAGAAAGACATCTCCTCCAAACCGGGGCCTGACTTCTTAGTTAGAGGTTCACTTCAAAGGTCTCCACGTGTACCAGAAAGACATCTCCTCCAAACCGGGGCCTGACTTCTTAGTTAGAGGTTCACTTCAAAGGTCTCCACGTGTACCAGGAAGGCATCTCCTCCAAAACCGGAGCCTGACTTCTTAGTTAGAGGTTCACTTCAAAGGGCTCCGCGTGTACCAGGAAGGCAGGACATCTCCTCCAAAACCGGGGCCTGCATGATGCAAACAACGCAACGCACGGCCACACTAAGGAGCCAAAGGGATGACCGGATTACGGGGGCAACTGTCGTTCAAAAATCGTGAAAATATTTATTTCAGTCATTTATTTTAATTTATTTTGAGGTCAGGCCTAAATCAGATTGAGTGTTAGGTCGCATTCTCACCAGAGAGCTTTGCTGCGATTAAAACGAATCCTGCTGCGCATTTTCAGAAAGTGCGCTTCGTTTGGCAGGTGTGAAGGCTCTTTCGAATCCTAATGCGCAACAAAGAACCGCATTTTACTCCGAGCAAAAACGGGGGTTTCGCTTCGCTTCCAATCGCGCTTGACTACGATTCGGTGCAGGTGTGAATGCAATCCGCAGCAAATACAGGAAATGAAGCAAACATACGTCAGGCGGGTGAGGAGCTGAACACAGTTGGAGACGGAGAAGGCATATTTTACGCAGCGCAAAGATGTCCCGTTACGTTACCGTGGATAGACGTGGTCGAATGAGGAGAGTGGAGACTGAAGCCCTGATCGAAATGAGGACGAGTACATTAATCAATTGCTTAAGAAAACACAAACACTGCAGTGCAGTGTAATAGTATTATAGCCTACAGAATATTCTGTCTGTCTGTGCGTGCCGTAAACATGGAGTGCTGTCACTGTGTGGGGACTAGTGGGGAGTAGGAACTTTCATCTCGATAAACTTGTAAACATTTTGCGCTGCTGTCTGTTATATCAGTGCGCTCAGCGCTGTGCCTCCATGCCCAAAAGAACAGTGCGTGGCTGCGTGCTTATAGTGAGAGAGCGAGAGAGGGGGGGGCAGTCCCAGACCGTCGGCACGACACATGACATAATGCACGTTATGAGTATAATTTTATCACCATAGATTTATCATTTCACTGTGTAGGCTAGTTTATGAATGTAACACATTGATAAAGGTCCCCCCTGCTGCGTTTCCAATTGCTGCGGATCATGACAGTGTGAAGGCAAACCGTAGCCAATTAAATATGCAAGAATCCCATTTCTCCTCCCATACGCATTCGAGTCTACCGAAGTATTAGGTGAGAATGCGACCTTAGTCTCGCTTACCATGTTGTTTAGTCACAATCCATTTGATTGATTGATGGATGGATTTATTGATTGATTGATTGATTAATAGATTGATGTTTTTTGCATCACAAAAGCATAAAAAGTTGTAGAAATGGGAGAAACACAGCAAAAGCTAATATTATCGGTAATAATTCCTCCATTTTCGAATGTATACACATGCAACGCTGCAGTGTGCATCATAATGTATTCTGCAGACAGCTCACAGTGCGCATTGTGGGCTTGTAGATCGACATTTTTTTAAATGGACAAAATTGACCGGGACGATGCAATGGTTCACCAGGCTATAGTGTGCCGCGTTGTGGTATAAAAGGTAATGCCGCGTGTGCACGAGTGGCGTGCGTGCATGTGTGTGTGCGTGCGTAAGGTGAATTAGTGAGAGGGAGGAGGGCTATACTATAGGGCTAGTGAAAGAGGGTAATTCCCCCGCTAATGAGATCAGAGGGAGTCGGTGGACGTCACCGTCGTCACCGCTAGTGTTTGCCTGCCGCCACCACATGTCACACTACTACACACTGGCCACGCTGTGTACGCCGCGAGGCATAAACAACAGCACTAGGATCGCAGTGTGGATCGTGCCATCAGGGGCGGCCTTAAGGAGGCCCCATTCATGACTTCATAATTTTAATAATTAATAATTATTTAAAAAAAACAAAAAAAAAACACTTCTTTTCTTTCTTTCTTTTTTTTTTGTCAGTGTGTATTATCGGACTTCAAAGCATGAACAGCATACGCAGCCAAGTAGAAAATACACAAAAGCAGCTTGCTTGATTAAACATTTTTTTACTTAAAGGTATTTAAGGCAGCATTGGCTATACAATGATGCAATCGCAACTGTCAGCACTGCTATAGTGCAGTGAGTGCACACACTGCGGGAAGTGGGAACAATTACAACCAAACAACACACTATACTACTACTGGAGACTCGAGGCCCGTTTCAATTGAAACGATTGAAACATATATCCATGGATCCACTGCTAGGATCGCGGTGTGGATCGTGCGATGAATGATAAACATAACTGCAGTCACTGTCGGGAAGAAACCGCATATACTGTATATCAAACCTCATATCTCTCCAGATTTCATATTGTCCTGTACTTCATCAAAGAGTGCTGCACGTTTTCCATTACAGCTCTCAGCTTTCAGTATTATGTGACTAAATTTCACTGAGGGACTGATTTATTTTTTTCTTTTTTCTTTTTTCCATGTCATATGAAAGCAGGTAATCATTCAAATTGACATGTTGGTTGTTCAGTTTGACCCACCAGTTTTGGAGATATGGCTTATAGAGTGATGTCTTGCAGAAAACAGCGAGTTGAGAAAACAGGCTTGAAAGGTTCACTTCTGTGGTCTCTAACATTACACCTATAGATACATGTTTGGGCATTTATTTCATATTTACATGTCGATTTCAGCTCTGACATTTGTTTCAGACATGCTCGTGAATAGTCTGCCTGTGCTATAAACTCATTTTTGAAAAAGTTTTTTCTCCTCTGGTGAAAAGCTGGAATTTGCGCGATGGCAGTCTCTCAGTCAAATCTGGTCACATATGTGAAGAGTCTGCCTGTGTTCTATTTAACTCATTTAGGATAAAACAAATGAAAAATGTCCCTCTAGCGAAAAGCTGGAGGTTGCACGATTACTCTCTCTCTGGTCACATTTTATACATATATATATATATATATACAGTATATATATACATATATTTTTAAATAGTATATATAATTGTGATTATCTCAAATAATTGTGATTAGGCTATTATGGAATCATTGTGACGAATATACTCCCATGAAAACTTCCAAGGTGCCTGTTTTATATACCTCTCTTAAAACCCATTCTGGACGGGAACCCCTTTTGGTGTTTTAACTAAGCATTATGTTATTCTTTAGCTATTGAAAAATAGCAGATCTACAAGCTCGTAGCGCGCCACCGAGTGGCGCGCTACGAGCTTGTATAGGTCTGCTATTTTTGAAAATTCGTAAAAATGCGGCAACAAATCTTTGAATACCGGTATATATTCTTTCAGAGCGAAAGTTTTTTTTCATTTCGATGTCAGGCCTACATGGGTTAAACCCCCCCCCATAGCTCCCCATCTCTCTCAACCTCATGACTCTCACATGGGGGCCATGCCCAGCGCACAGCAGCACCCTCCAGGCATCCTTGGGCTACTTTGCATGGCACGCTATAGATCAGAGAAAGAAGGCCCTTCATGACATGACTTCCTTAAGACTATAGTGCATGTTACCAGGAATTCTAGATGTGTTCCCCGAGTGGAGAGAGCTCTCTCTCTCTCTCTCTCTCTCTCTCTCTCTCTCTCTCTCTCTCTCTCATATACAGCATATAATATCACAATTTAACGAAAGTGTGAATTGTGAATTCCCAAGATTATGCAATCCTCTTAACGCCATATGTCAGAGACCGAGCCGTTCTTCTGTGATCAGACGTGTGTGTGTGTGTGGGGATGGAACGCAGGCGTGCACGGCCGCGGTGCGCATGCATGCATGAAAAGGTCAAAGCACAACTATAATGCCATATTTTACATGTATGTATGTATGCATGTATGCATGTCGGTAAGAATGGTTGTCCCTTATTGGCTGTTGGCGGTGACGTAACTAAGGTACGCTTCAAGGTAGCTACACTGTATAATATTTTATAGAGGTGGCTGATCGTAAGTTCACCTCGACAGAGTGCATTTCTAGTTGTAAATTGTAATTGTTGTAGCGTGCAGCATATATTTGAGTGAGAGACATACAGTAGACAACTACTAGCATGTTCATTGTTCACCGGGGAATAACAAGACAACATACACATTGGGTGAAATGGCTTTTATTTGTGGCCTCACTCAACCATAATATGACGAGGAAATTGACGTTTAATTCATATTATGAAATACAATGGTGACACTCTAGTCCAGGTTTTCCTCTGCGTGTCTTCCTCACGGCGCTGTGGAACAAGCACACAAACACATTTAGAGATAGATAGATAGCTAGATAAACTGATTAAAAACGTGGATTAATCGAGAAAAGAAACTCGCGGAACGCAGGGAAAGTGTTCCACGGTTAATTAACTTGAGTAACTCGGGTTCTGCAGTCAAAGTGTCAAGAAGCTCTGTTGTTTCAGTGCGAGCTCGCCCTTTAGTTTTAGTTGTGTTTAGAAGCGGTTTTCTATCCTCACCTTAATGCCAGTTAAATGCCAGGCCCCCTACGGCCTGGATCGGCAGCCATCATCGCATCCGCTCCGGCGTCGTTCGCGGCAAGCCCCCGAGGCCCCCCACGGCCTGGATCGGCAGCCATCATCGCATCCGCTCCGGCGTCGTTCGCGGCAAGCCCCCGAGGCCCCCCACGGCCTGGATCGGCAGCCATCATCGCATCCGCTCCGGCGTCGTTCGCGGCAAGCCCCCGAGGCCCCCCACGGCCTGGATCGGCAGCCTGGATGTCTACACACAGGAACACAATAACAAACGGAGGTGTGTGTGTCAGTTTACAGCATGCAATATTATAGTCGCATCACTCTGCACTGTCTGCAGTGGATCAGCGGTAGAGTGGCCGGTATAGAACAGCCGGTTGGAAGCTGTGAGGTTCCTGGTTCGATCCCTGTGGGCTCCACGAGAGTTGGCGTCAAAGTGTCCATGAGCAAGACGATGTATGTATGCCTTGCATGGTTTCCCTCGGTCATAATCTGGCAAAGGTGTACGTAATGTGTGTGTGAATGTAATGTGTGTGTGAATGGGTGAATGTAATGTGTGTGTGTGTGTGTGTGTGACTGGGTGAATGTAATGTGTGTGTGAATGGGTGTATGTAATGTGTGTGTGAATGGGTGAATGTAATGTGTGTGTGAATGGGTGAATGTAATGTGTGTGTGAATGGGTGAATGTAATGTGTGTGTGAATGGGTGAATGTAATGTGTGTGTGAATGGGTGAATGTATGTGTGTGTGTGTGTGTGTGTGAATGGGTGAATGTAATGTGTGTGTGAATGGGTGAATGTAATGTGTGTGTGAATGGGTGAATGTAATGTGTGTGTGAATGGGTGAATGTAATGTGTGTGTGAATGGGTGTATGTAATGTGTGTGTGAATGGGTGTATGTAATGTGTGTGTGAATGGGTGTATGTAATGTGTGTGTGAATGGGTGAATGTAATGTGTGTGTGAATGGGTGTATGTAATGTGTGTGTGAATGGGTGTATGTATGTGTGTGTGAATGGGTGTATGTAATGTGTGTGTGAATGGGTGTATGTAATGTGTGTGTGAATGGGTGTATGTAATGTGTGTGTGAATGGGTGTATGTATGTGTGTGTGAATGGGTGAATGTAATGCAGTCAATGTAAAGCGCCTTGGATGAATGCACTAAATATATTGGCAATTTCGTCAACAAATAGAAACTAGACTAAAATGTTAGGAAGGGACTAGTGGACATATGGACAAGAGATCCAGTATAAGTAAAAGACACAGGCTATTTTCAGCATGCAGCAGGTGTAAAATGACTTATCTATTAGTCAAGAGTCTGTCTTGAGAGACTAACTAAAACTAGACACTAAATTACTCCAGGTGACTAAAATGTGACTAAAACTAAATGAAAACTATTCAACTATAACTCAAATCAAACTTTGCTGTCAAAATCAACCCTGTATGACATCACATCAAATTACATGAAATGAGTTACCTGCGTTATCCTCAGCTTTCGCATTTTGCAGTGCTGCGCCATGAATGACGACCAACAGAGCAGAGAGCAGGAACACAATTTGCATCTTCATTTTCTGTAAGAATGTGAAACACCTGTTACAGACAGTGTACATTGTCAATGAATTGCAATAACATCATTTAGGTCATTCTCGTATAAGCAATAATTGCATGCTATCAAGCCAATATTATTGAACTCACCTCCAGTAGTTCTTTCTCCTTGGAAGGTTCTGTACACCTGACCCAGTGTCGCTCCTGGAATATATAGTACTCCCCGGCATAACAAATGTGTTTGTTGAGGCAAATACTTACTTACTTTACTTACTCCTATAGCCCAAGAGCTCTCCAGACAACGGTCAAATAGCCCTTAGCAAAAGGTCAAACTGGTTGCAAATATCCCGGAGCAATAATGGCCAACTGCTATTCCATCATGTTTACGTTACTGCTGTGTAAATGCCTTGAAGACAGGATGAGTTAATTTACCCATTTAGACCTGATGACCTGATTCTACAAATGTCTTCTTGTCATCCTGACTGTTTTATGGAAAAAACCCATGTTTTCTATGTCAGTGGTTCTCAGACATTTTCATGTCAAGGACCCCCAAAAATATATGTAACTGGCCGCCGACCCCCATCTGAAAATATGTTGGTCCAGAGACCAGAGAAGCAAAGATTTAAGTTAAAAACGTTCCCAGTGAAAGAATATTATATTCAAAGATTTGCGCCACATTTTCACGAGTGCCGCTCTACGAGCTTGTAGATCTGCTATTTTTCAACAGCTAAAGTACAACATAATGCTTTGGATTAATTAAAAAACTACCCAACCATGAGCCCCCCTCTGGTTGTACACACACAGAGGAGTCGCCCCAAAAAGGGAGAAAAAAGACAAAAGTGGAATGAAATATTTATATTACTACAGTTACTTCTTCTGACCAACCAAGGAATTGGTTTTATTTTATTTTTCAGAAATCTGTGTAGTATCTTTTAGAGCTATTTTCACTATTTATGAAATATGAATTACGGTAAGTTAAGTTCAGGTTCAGGTTCAGGTTCATTTATTTTTTTGTCCCCGTGGGGTGATTTGGTTTTACAGCAAGGCATAACACAGGCAGGTAACATGAAACACAAAAACACAGTAAAAAGGCTCATAGTACACATAGAACATTAAAACACAATGGCAGTTCAAGGTATCAGTGTAACGTTATAATTCATAACTTTTCCAGAACAGTTGTATACATAATGAATACAGGTGAGTCAGGTGACTAGTTACATCCTCCTATCGGCATTTAGAGCCTGGATATAGAGCCAGAGAGAAGCAGCTTGAACTCAGAGCAGAGAGTTGTCCGTACAAATGGACTTGGCTTTCTTAAGCACCCGATTTTTAAATACTTGGTCTAGACTACTGAAATTAACTCCGGCAATCTTTGAGGCCGTTCTCACAATCCTACCAAGGTGGTTTTTGTCCTTTTAGTTTAGGTTTCCATACCAACAACTGATGGAGAAGGAGATAACTGACTCAATAAAGGCACTGTAGAACAGTTTCATTAGGGATTTGTCAACCTGAAATTTGGCGAGCTGCCTCAAGCAAAAGAGGCGTTGTTGGCCTTTCTTGCACAATATTTCACAGTTCACATCGAATTTGAGCTTGCTGTCAAATGTAGTACCCAGGTATTTGTAAGTGGACACCATGGTCGACACTGTTCTGGGGAACTGGGGGGGATCTCCTGAAGTCTACACACATTTCCTTGGTTTTCAAGACATTCAGTTGGAGAAAGGCATCCCCACACCAGGAGAGAAAGTCTTCAAGTACTTGGCCATGACCAACTTCATCATCACCAAGCAAGCTGACTATGATGGAGTCGTCAGCGTATTTGATAATGAATCTGTTGGTGTGCTGACGAACACAATCATTTGTATATAAAATATACAAGAAGGCGGACAAAACACAACCCTGAGGTGAGCCGGTAGCCGGTAGAGGATGATAATAGGTTGGATAAAATTCCATTGACCTTTTACCTGTTGTGATCTATTGGTAAATAGATCACAATAGTGGTTAGTGGTATTGTAATTCCAGGCCCTCAGACCCCTACAGGTCTGTCACAATGATCACATGAGAAAGACAAAATAAAGTGAGGAAGTGAGGACGCTGGTGTCGGCTGTTTCCGGCGTCACCTCCCAATGTATGAATGAATGAACCATTGTAAAGCGCTTTGCGCACTACGAAAAGTGCTATGCAAATGCAATTCTTTATAATAACCTCCCAGAAAACCCCCCCAAAAATCTGTACATATGTCACTGAAATCCTCCCCCATATACGATGACGGAGGGGCGCCGTCTCTACCGAACTTGAACCACGGGAGACGCCACCAAGCGTCGAGCGCTGTGAAGTTCGGTTGTGAGTTCGGGGCTCAGCCCCCGTCCGAGCTGTAACCCGACCATGGACAGGATATAGTAAATCATTTCAAACCCGAACTCACCCACTAGTTAGAGAAATGTAGCTAAATGTGTGGCAAATCTGGAAAAGAAAATGCTTACCACTAGCTTTCTTCACAGACGTGTTCATGGAGGTGTCTACTATCACATATACATTTGTTCCAACCCTACTCCCTTGGGAAACTTTGTGACAGCTGCTGAAAGTTGGGGTACCATTAACAACCAATATAAGACAAAATTCCCCAAAAATCATTATGCTTTAAGTAGCACGTGACGTGTCAAACTAGGGAGTTTTCATGATTCTGAATCTATTCCAAGCATTAGTTGTGCACGAAAATACTCCTTGGGCTAAATCCGGCCATAGCCACTTGCCCTTAATGTGACGGCTATGGGCATTTGTTGTGTTTTGTGTGCAAACCTAATGCTTGCAATGGATTCAGAATCATGAAAACCCCTGTGGTATCTGAACTATACCAAACACTCTAGTTCTACTATACGAAATACTGAAAGCTGGGAGAGCACCGGAGAAAATGTGAGACAGAAATACAGAGTTAAAGTTATATGTACAATTATGACTAACCAGGTAGTTATGAATATGCTATATGATTCTTCATAATACACCACACCCCCTAGTTTGACATGTCACATGCTGATTGTAGACACCTTTTATGAACACATCTGTGAAGAAATCAACTCTGTCTTACTCTATGGCTCTGGTCGGGGTGAGAGAGCATGTGACATCATCGGGGATGGAAATCCCTGATGTCATCAATATTGGCCAGCAACTCTGCATCTGACCTCAAACCTCAAACCCTTAGATCTCCATATATGGAGCTTACCTGTTCTGACATTCCATATGTGGATCCTTCCCCTTCCTTCCTCTTCGATGTCTCCCTTTTGACTGATACCTGTCCATTCAAACTCTAGACGGGCCTGCTACAAAGTTATTTGTGCAGCCGGCGAAAACTAGAGTTCTCAACAGGCCCGAAAATGAAGATCTGACTAAATCTTCATGCCAAAGTGCCAGCACTCGCCCAGCAGTCTGCTTGCTGTCACCCAGGCAGATATGTTGATCGGACCCCCCCTTCCAAAGCGCCAGCACTCGCCCAGCAGTCTGCTGTCACCCAGGCAGATATGTTGATCGGACCCCCCCTTCCAAAGTGCCAGCGCTCAACCCGGCAGTCTGCTGTCACCCAGGCAGATATGTTGATCAGACCCCCCATTCCAAAGTGCCAGCGCTCGCCCAGCAGTCTGCTGTCACCTAGGCGGATATGTTGATCTGACCCCCCATTCCAAAGTGCCAGCGCTCGCCCAGCAGTCTGCTGTCACCCAGGCGGATATGTTGATCGGACCCCCCCTTCCAAAGTGCCAGCGCTCGCCCAGCAGTCTGCTGTCACCCAGGTGGATGCGTGCTTCTCGCCCTCATGCCTCTTACAGTATGAGTGGTTATTTTTAGAGTCTATTGAAGCACTTACAGAGGCTGTAGAAAAGGTCAAAGCACAACTATAATGCCATATTTTACATGTATGCATGTATGCATGTATGCATGTATGCATGTATGCATGTATGCATGTCGGTAAGAATGGTTGTCCCTTATTGGCTGTTGGCGGTGACGTAACTAAGGTACGCTTCAAGGTAGCTACACTGTATAATATTTTATAGAGGGGGCTGATCGTAAGTTCACCTCGACAGAGTGCATTTCTAGTTGTAAATTGTAATTGTTGTAGCGTGTAGCATATATTTGAGTGAGAGACATACAGTAGACAACTACTGGCATGTTCATTGTTCACCGGGGAATAACAAGACAACATACACATTGGGTGAAATGGCTTTTATTTGTGGCCTCACTCAACCATAATATGACGAGGAAATTGACGTTTAATTAATATTATGAAATACAATGGTGACACTCTAGTCCAGGTTTTCCTCTGCGTGTCTTCCTCACGGCGCTGTGGAACAAGCACACAAACACATTTAGAGATAGATAGATAGCTAGATAAACTGATTAAAAACGTGCATTAATCGAGAAAATAAACTCGCGGAACGCAGGGAAAGTGTTCCACGGTTAATTAACTTGAGTAAATCGGGTTCTGCAGTCAAAGTGTCAAGAAGCTCTGTTGTTACAGCGCGAGCTCGCCCTTTAGTTTTAGTTGTGTTTAGAAGCGGTTTTCTATCCTCACCTTAATGCCAGTTAAATGCCAGGCCCCCTACGGCCTGGATCGGCAGCCATCATCGCATCCGCTCCGGCGTCGTTCGCGGCAAGCCCCCGAGGCCCCCCACGGCCTGGATCGGCAGCCATCATCGCATCCGCTCCGGCGTCGTTCGCGGCAAGCCCCCGAGGCCCCCCACGGCCTGGATCGGCAGCCATCATCGCATCCGCTCCGGCGTCGTTCGCGGCAAGCCCCCGAGGCCCCCCACGGCCTGGATCGGCAGCCTGGATGTCTACACACAGGAACACAATAACAAACAGAGGTGTGTGTGTCAGTTTACAGCATGCAATATTATAGTCGCATCACTCTGCACTGTCTGCAGTGGATCAGCGGTAGAGTGGCCGGTATAGAACAGCCGGTTGGAAGCTGTGAGGTTCCTGGTTCGATCCCTGTGGGCTCCACGAGAGTTGGCGTCAAAGTGTCCATGAGCAAGACGATGTATGTATGCCTTGCATGGTTTCCCTCGGTCATAATCTGGCAAAGGTGTACGTAATGTGTGTGTGAATGTAATGTGTGTGTGAATGGGTGAATGTAATGTGTGTGTGTGTGTGTGTGTGACTGGGTGAATGTAATGTGTGTGTGAATGGGTGAATGTAATGTGTGTGTGAATGGGTGTATGTAATGTGTGTGTGAATGGGTGAATGTAATGTGTGTGTGAATGGGTGAATGTAATGTGTGTGTGAATGGGTGAATGTAATGTGTGTGTGAATGGGTGAATGTAATGTGTGTGTGAATGGGTGTATGTAATGTGTGTGTGAATGGGTGAATGTAATGTGTGTGTGAATGGGTGAATGTAATGTGTGTGTGAATGGGTGTATGTAATGTGTGTGTGAATGGGTGTATGTATGTGTGTGTGAATGGGTGAATGTAATGCAGTCAATGTAAAGCGCCTTGGATGAATGCACTAAATATATTGGCAATTTCGTCAACAAATAGAAACTAGACTAAAATGTTAGGAAGGGACTAGTGGACATATGGACAAGAGATCCAGTATAAGTAAAAGACACAGGCTATTTTCAGCATGCAGCAGGTGTAAAATGACTTATCTATTAGTCAAGAGTCTGTCTTGAGAGACTAACTAAAACTAGACACTAAATTACTCCAGGTGACTAAAATGTGACTAAAACTAAATGAAAACTATTCAACTATAACTCCAATCAAACTTTGCTGTCAAAATCGACCCTGTATGACATCACATCAAATTACATGAAATTAGTTACCTGCGTTATCCTCAGCTTTCGCATTTTGCAGTGCTGCGCCATGAATGACGACCAACAGAGCAGAGAGCAGGAACACAATTTGCATCTTCATTTTCTGTAAGAATGTGAAACACCTGTTACAGACAGTGTACATTGTCAATGAATTGCAATAACATCATTTAGGTCATTCTCGTATAAGCAATAATTGCATGCTATCAAGCCAATATTATTGAACTCACCTCCAGTAGTTCTTTCTCCTTGGAAGGTTCTGTACACCTGACCCAGTGTCGCTCCTGGAATATATAGTACTCCCCGGCATAACAAATGTGTTTGTTGAGGCAAATACTTACTTACTTTACTTACTCCTATAGCCCAAGAGCTCTCCAGACAACGGTCAAATAGCCCTTAGCAAAAGGTCAAACTGGTTGCAAATATCCCGGAGCAATAATGGCCAACTGCTATTCCATCATGTTTACGTTACTGCTGTGTAAATGCCTTGAAGACAGGATGAGTTAATTTACCCATTTAGACCTGATGACCTGATTCTACAAATGTCTTCTTGTCATCCTGACTGTTTTATGGAAAAAACCCATGTTTTCTATGTCAGTGGTTCTCAGACATTTTCATGTCAAGGACCCCCAAAAATATATGTAACTGGCCGCCGACCCCCATCTGAAAATATGTTGGTCCAGAGACCAGAGAAGCAAAGATTTAAGTTAAAAACGTTCCCAGTGAAAGAATATTATATTCAAAGATTTGCGCCACATTTTCACGAGTGCCGCTCTACGAGCTTGTAGATCTGCTATTTTTCAACAGCTAAAGTACAACATAATGCTTTGGATTAATTAAAAAACTACCCAACCATGAGCCCCCCTCTGGTTGTACACACACAGAGGAGTCGCCCCAAAAAGGGAGAAAAAAGACAAAAGTGGAATGAAATATTTATATTACTACAGTTACTTCTTCTGACCAACCAAGGAATTGGTTTTATTTTATTTTTCAGAAATCTGTGTAGTATCTTTTAGAGCTATTTTCACTATTTATGAAATATGAATTACGGTAAGTTAAGTTCAGGTTCAGGTTCAGGTTCATTTATTTTTTTGTCCCCGTGGGGTGATTTGGTTTTACAGCAAGGCATAACACAGGCAGGTAACATGAAACACAAAAACACAGTAAAAAGGCTCATAGTACACATAGAACATTAAAACACAATGGCAGTTCAAGGTATCAGTGTAACGTTATAATTCATAACTTTTCCAGAACAGTTGTATACATAATGAATACAGGTGAGTCAGGTGACTAGTTACATCCTCCTATCGGCATTTAGAGCCTGGATATAGAGCCAGAGAGAAGCAGCTTGAACTCAGAGCAGAGAGTTGTCCGTACAAATGGACTTGGCTTTCTTAAGCACCCGATTTTTAAATACTTGGTCTAGACTACTGAAATTAACTCCGGCAATCTTTGAGGCCGTTCTCACAATCCTACCAAGGTGGTTTTTGTCCTTTTAGTTTAGGTTTCCATACCAACAACTGATGGAGAAGGAGATAACTGACTCAATAAAGGCACTGTAGAACAGTTTCATTAGGGATTTGTCAACCTGAAATTTGGCGAGCTGCCTCAAGCAAAAGAGGCGTTGTTGGCCTTTCTTGCACAATATTTCACAGTTCACATCGAATTTGAGCTTGCTGTCAAATGTAGTACCCAGGTATTTGTAAGTGGACACCATGGTCGACACTGTTCTGGGGAACTGGGGGGGATCTCCTGAAGTCTACACACATTTCCTTGGTTTTCAAGACATTCAGTTGGAGAAAGGCATCCCCACACCAGGAGAGAAAGTCTTCAAGTACTTGGCCATGACCAACTTCATCATCACCAAGCAAGCTGACTATGATGGAGTCGTCAGCGTATTTGATAATGAATCTGTTGGTGTGCTGACGAACACAATCATTTGTATATAAAATATACAAGAAGGCGGACAAAACACAACCCTGAGGTGAGCCGGTAGCCGGTAGAGGATGATAATAGGTTGGATAAAATTCCATTGACCTTTTACCTGTTGTGATCTATTGGTAAATAGATCACAATAGTGGTTAGTGGTATTGTAATTCCAGGCCCTCAGACCCCTACAGGTCTGTCACAATGATCACATGAGAAAGACAAAATAAAGTGAGGAAGTGAGGACGCTGGTGTCGGCTGTTTCCGGCGTCACCTCCCAATGTATGAATGAATGAACCATTGTAAAGCGCTTTGCGCACTACGAAAAGTGCTATGCAAATGCAATTCTTTATAATAACCTCCCAGAAAACCCCCCCAAAAATCTGTACATATGTCACTGAAATCCTCCCCCATATACGATGACGGAGGGGCGCCGTCTCTACCGAACTTGAACCACGGGAGACGCCACCAAGCGTCGAGCGCTGTGAAGTTCGGTTGTGAGTTCGGGGCTCAGCCCCCGTCCGAGCTGTAACCCGACCATGGACAGGATATAGTAAATCATTTCAAACCCGAACTCACCCACTAGTTAGAGAAATGTAGCTAAATGTGTGGCAAATCTGGAAAAGAAAATGCTTACCACTAGCTTTCTTCACAGACGTGTTCATGGAGGTGTCTACTATCACATATACATTTGTTCCAACCCTACTCCCTTGGGAAACTTTGTGACAGCTGCTGAAAGTTGGGGTACCATTAACAACCAATATAAGACAAAATTCCCCAAAAATCATTATGCTTTAAGTAGCACGTGACGTGTCAAACTAGGGAGTTTTCATGATTCTGAATCTATTCCAAGCATTAGTTGTGCACGAAAATACTCCTTGGGCTAAATCCGGCCATAGCCACTTGCCCTTAATGTGACGGCTATGGGCATTTGTTGTGTTTTGTGTGCAAACCTAATGCTTGCAATGGATTCAGAATCATGAAAACCCCTGTGGTATCTGAACTATACCAAACACTCTAGTTCTACTATACGAAATACTGAAAGCTGGGAGAGCACCGGAGAAAATGTGAGACAGAAATACAGAGTTAAAGTTATATGTACAATTATGACTAACCAGGTAGTTATGAATATGCTATATGATTCTTCATAATACACCACACCCCCTAGTTTGACATGTCACATGCTGATTGTAGACACCTTTTATGAACACATCTGTGAAGAAATCAACTCTGTCTTACTCTATGGCTCTGGTCGGGGTGAGAGAGCATGTGACATCATCGGGGATGGAAATCCCTGATGTCATCAATATTGGCCAGCAACTCTGCATCTGACCTCAAACCTCAAACCCTTAGATCTCCATATATGGAGCTTACCTGTTCTGACATTCCATATGTGGATCCTTCCCCTTCCTTCCTCTTCGATGTCTCCCTTTTGACTGATACCTGTCCATTCAAACTCTAGACGGGCCTGCTACAAAGTTATTTGTGCAGCCGGCGAAAACTAGAGTTCTCAACAGGCCCGAAAATGAAGATCTGACTAAATCTTCATGCCAAAGTGCCAGCACTCGCCCAGCAGTCTGCTTGCTGTCACCCAGGCAGATATGTTGATCGGACCCCCCCTTCCAAAGCGCCAGCACTCGCCCAGCAGTCTGCTGTCACCCAGGCAGATATGTTGATCGGACCCCCCCTTCCAAAGTGCCAGCGCTCAACCCGGCAGTCTGCTGTCACCCAGGCAGATATGTTGATCAGACCCCCCATTCCAAAGTGCCAGCGCTCGCCCAGCAGTCTGCTGTCACCTAGGCGGATATGTTGATCTGACCCCCCATTCCAAAGTGCCAGCGCTCGCCCAGCAGTCTGCTGTCACCCAGGCGGATATGTTGATCGGACCCCCCCTTCCAAAGTGCCAGCGCTCGCCCAGCAGTCTGCTGTCACCCAGGTGGATGCGTGCTTCTCGCCCTCATGCCTCTTACAGTATGAGTGGTTATTTTTAGAGTCTATTGAAGCACTTACAGAGGCTGTAGAAAAGGTCAAAGCACAACTATAATGCCATATTTTACATGTATGCATGTATTAGGGCTGACCTTCGATTCCGTATTTGATGATCGATTCAAAATCGATTCCCGCGTTTCGAACGTCGACGCTTCGAAACGTCAACGGGGGGGGGGGGGGGGGTGCGCGCGCGAGCAGTGACTCTTTGGCTTAAACAACGATATAGCGGAGAGAAAGGCATGCTTGTATTGGTCTCATTTATTTTAAACAATAAGCAACAACTGTAGCAGGCTTGCAGCCTTCATGAAAGCAGTGACGCACAAATAATTTGGCTTAATAAAACATCCGACCGTAACAAGTCAACTGCCTGAAACAGGCATTACCTCTCCATCAAATAAAAATATATATAATCCAAACTCCTCTGTCAATTGTAAACGAACGGTAACATGAATGAACTTTTCAAGCCTGACACTTGTCAGAAATAAAATCAACCACGGTTGATTTGATTGATCATAAAGTTAATGTGACTGTGAGTGTGCGTATGGGAAAAAATATATAAACTTCACAGATTATAGATCACTTGGAATTATAACAATCTGAGTATTGCCTGAATAATGCCACTAGTGAAATCCCATTTTTTTATCGACATGCGATGCCGATGGAGAAATCCCACATAGTTAAATTTACCTCATAGTCATGCTGCATGCGCTGTTGGTCGATGAAGAATTATAATCCAAGGTTTGTCAATCATATTATGGTTTATGGTTGAAAGTAAACCATAATATTAAAGTAAACTCTAAGAAGAGATCTGCAGACTGCAGTGCAGAATGCATGCAGCTCCACTTGCTAATTGAGTTGACATTTGCGCAACTTCACTGCATTACAGTAATTAGTTATTTGCCAGCACCTGCTCCAATATAGGCCTAAATCAAACTTTATTTATATAGCACATTTAAAACAATAAAAGCTGACCAAAGTGCTGTAGGCCTGCAGGCTGAAACAAGTGGAGCATCGCATCACCATCGGCGCAAAAAAAAAAAAGCATAATTAAAAGACAAAACACAGGCAAATAGTATATGCTACATTATTACAATAATACGATCAGGTGCAATTAAATGCCAAAGAGAAAAGGTGTTTTGGTCTGGGTCTGTAGGAGCAAAAAATATCAATTCTTCGGTGCACTGAGCGCACTCACCATGTGAATCCAAGCAGCGTAATGGCTCATCGATAAAAGTTGAGATTTTATAGTGGCATTATTCAGGCAATACTCAACAGATTGTTATAATTCCAAGTGATCTATAATCTGTGAAGTTTATATTTTCATTTTCGTGTAAGTAATGTTTTTATATGACTTATCAAACAAGGTAGCCTATATTTAATGTCCACTGAGCTGTGGTGCATGCGCTTGCCTTCCTTGTTAACACGGGGAAAGAGGAGGCGTTGCGAGGTGCTGCGAGGCGCAAGCATGGCTCGCGGACCAAATGGGGCCGTCTCGCGGACCAAAAGCGGACGCTTTTTTTTAAATGACTATTCGATTCAAAATTTAAAAATCGATTCCCGTGCGTATCGATTGAACGTCGATTAATCGATTTTTTTGGGTCAGCCCTAGCATGTATGCATGTATGCATGTATGCATGTATGCATGTCGGTAAGAATGGTTGTCCCTTATTGGCTGTTGGCGGTGACGTAACTAAGGTACGCTTCAAGGTAGCTACACTGTATAATATTTTATAGAGGGGGCTGATCGTAAGTTCACCTCGACAGAGTGCATTTCTAGTTGTAAATTGTAATTGTTGTAGCGTGCAGCATATATTTGAGTGAGAGACATACAGTAGACAACTACTGGCATGTTCATTGTTCACCGGGGAATAACAAGACAACATACACATTGTGTGAAATGGCTTTTATTTGTGGCCTCACTCAACCATAATATGACGAGGAAATTGACGTTTAATTAATATTATGAAATACAATGGTGACACTCTAGTCCAGGTTTTCCTCTGCGTGTCTTCCTCACGGCGCTGTGGAACAAGCACACAAACACATTTAGAGATAGATAGATAGCTAGATAAACTGATTCAAAACGTGCATTAATCGAGAAAATAAACTCGCGGAACGCAGGGAAAGTGTTCCACGGTTAATTAACTTGAGTAAATCGGGTTCTGCAGTCAAAGTGTCAAGAAGCTCTGTTGTTACAGCGCGAGCTCGCCCTTTAGTTTTAGTTGTGTTTTAGTTGTGTTTAGAAGCGGTTTTCTATCCTCACCTCATCCAAAATATCTGTGACCATGGCGATAGGAACGACGGTAATATGGATTACGGTGACCACGGCTACGGCTACGACGATAATAGGGACTACGGCTACGACTACGACTAAAACTACGACGGGGATAACGATGATAAGTGTGAGGACGACGGAGACGACGATATGGCTCTGGATCGGCAGCCATCATCGCATCCGCTCCGGCGTCGTTCGCGGCAAGCCCCCGAGGCCCCCCACGGCCTGGATCGGCAGCCATCATCGCATCCGCTCCGGCGTCGTTCGCGGCAAGCCCCCGAGGCCCCCCACGGCCTGGATCGGCAGCCATCATCGCATCCGCTCCGGCGTCGTTCGCGGCAAGCCCCCGAGGCCCCCCACGGCCTGGATCGGCAGCCTGGATGTCTACACACAGGAACACAATAACAAACAGAGGTGTGTGTGTCAGTTTACAGCATGCAATATTATAGTCGCATCACTCTGCACTGTCTGCAGTGGCTCAGCGGTAGAGTGGCCGGTATAGTGCAGCCGGTTGGAAGCTGTGAGGTTCCCGGTTCGATCCCTGTGGGCTCCACGAGAGTTGGCGTCAAAGTGTCCATGAGCAAGACGATGTACAGTATGTTTGCCTTGCATGGTTTCCCTCTGTCATAATCTGGCAAAGGTGTACGTAATGTGTGTGTGAATGGGTGAATGTAATGTGTGTGTGAATGGGTGAATGTAATGTGTGTGTGAATGGGTGAATGTAATGTGTGTGTGAATGGGTGAATGTAATGTGTGTGTGAATGGGTGAATGTAATGTGTGTGTGAATGGGTGTATGTAATGTGTGTGTGAATGGGTGTATGTAATGTGTGTGTGAATGGGTGAATGTAATGCAGTCAATGTAAAGCGCCTTGGATGAATGCACTAAATATATTGGCAATTTCGTCAACAAATAGAAACTAGACTAAAATGTTAGGAAGGGACTAGTGGACATATGGACAAGAGATCCAGTATAAGTAAAAGACACAGGCTATTTTCAGCATGCAGCAGGTGTAAAATGACTTATCTATTAGTCAAGAGTCTGTCTTGAGAGACTAACTAAAACTAGACACTAAATTACTCCAGGTGACTAAAATGTGACTAAAACTAAATGAAAACTATTCAACTATAACTCCAATCAAACTTTGCTGTCAAAATCGACCCTGTATGACATCACATCAAATTACATGAAATTAGTTACCTGCGTTATCCTCAGCTTTCGCATTTTGCAGTGCTGCGCCATGAATGACGACCAACAGAGCAGAGAGCAGGAACACAATTTGCATCTTCATTTTCTGTAAGAATGTGAAACACCTGTTACAGACAGTGTACATTGTCAATGAATTGCAATAACATCATTTAGGTCATTCTCGTATAAGCAATAATTGCATGCTATCAAGCCAATATTATTGAACTCACCTCCAGTAGTTCTTTCTCCTTGGAAGGTTCTGTACACCTGACCCAGTGTCGCTCCTGGAATATATAGTACTCCCCGGCATAACAAATGTGTTTGTTGAGGCAAATACTTACTTACTTTACTTACTCCTATAGCCCAAGAGCTCTCCAGACAACGGTCAAATAGCCCTTAGCAAAAGGTCAAACTGGTTGCAAATATCCCGGAGCAATAATGGCCAACTGCTATTCCATCATGTTTACGTTACTGCTGTGTAAATGCCTTGAAGACAGGATGAGTTAATTTACCCATTTAGACCTGATGACCTGATTCTACAAATGTCTTCTTGTCATCCTGACTGTTTTATGGAAAAAACCCATGTTTTCTATGTCAGTGGTTCTCAGACATTTTCATGTCAAGGACCCCCAAAAATATATGTAACTGGCCGCCGACCCCCATCTGAAAATATGTTGGTCCAGAGACCAGAGAAGCAAAGATTTAAGTTAAAAACGTTCCCAGTGAAAGAATATTATATTCAAAGATTTGCGCCACATTTTCACGAGTGCCGCTCTACGAGCTTGTAGATCTGCTATTTTTCAACAGCTAAAGTACAACATAATGCTTTGGATTAATTAAAAAACTACCCAACCATGAGCCCCCCTCTGGTTGTACACACACAGAGGAGTCGCCCCAAAAAGGGAGAAAAAAGACAAAAGTGGAATGAAATATTTATATTACTACAGTTACTTCTTCTGACCAACCAAGGAATTGGTTTTATTTTATTTTTCAGAAATCTGTGTAGTATCTTTTAGAGCTATTTTCACTATTTATGAAATATGAATTACGGTAAGTTAAGTTCAGGTTCAGGTTCAGGTTCATTTATTTTTTTGTCCCCGTGGGGTGATTTGGTTTTACAGCAAGGCATAACACAGGCAGGTAACATGAAACACAAAAACACAGTAAAAAGGCTCATAGTACACATAGAACATTAAAACACAATGGCAGTTCAAGGTATCAGTGTAACGTTATAATTCATAACTTTTCCAGAACAGTTGTATACATAATGAATACAGGTGAGTCAGGTGACTAGTTACATCCTCCTATCGGCATTTAGAGCCTGGATATAGAGCCAGAGAGAAGCAGCTTGAACTCAGAGCAGAGAGTTGTCCGTACAAATGGACTTGGCTTTCTTAAGCACCCGATTTTTAAATACTTGGTCTAGACTACTGAAATTAACTCCGGCAATCTTTGAGGCCGTTCTCACAATCCTACCAAGGTGGTTTTTGTCCTTTTAGTTTAGGTTTCCATACCAACAACTGATGGAGAAGGAGATAACTGACTCAATAAAGGCACTGTAGAACAGTTTCATTAGGGATTTGTCAACCTGAAATTTGGCGAGCTGCCTCAAGCAAAAGAGGCGTTGTTGGCCTTTCTTGCACAATATTTCACAGTTCACATCGAATTTGAGCTTGCTGTCAAATGTAGTACCCAGGTATTTGTAAGTGGACACCATGGTCGACACTGTTCTGGGGAACTGGGGGGGATCTCCTGAAGTCTACACACATTTCCTTGGTTTTCAAGACATTCAGTTGGAGAAAGGCATCCCCACACCAGGAGAGAAAGTCTTCAAGTACTTGGCCATGACCAACTTCATCATCACCAAGCAAGCTGACTATGATGGAGTCGTCAGCGTATTTGATAATGAATCTGTTGGTGTGCTGACGAACACAATCATTTGTATATAAAATATACAAGAAGGCGGACAAAACACAACCCTGAGGTGAGCCGGTAGCCGGTAGAGGATGATAATAGGTTGGATAAAATTCCATTGACCTTTTACCTGTTGTGATCTATTGGTAAATAGATCACAATAGTGGTTAGTGGTATTGTAATTCCAGGCCCTCAGACCCCTACAGGTCTGTCACAATGATCACATGAGAAAGACAAAATAAAGTGAGGAAGTGAGGACGCTGGTGTCGGCTGTTTCCGGCGTCACCTCCCAATGTATGAATGAATGAACCATTGTAAAGCGCTTTGCGCACTACGAAAAGTGCTATGCAAATGCAATTCTTTATAATAACCTCCCAGAAAACCCCCCCAAAAATCTGTACATATGTCACTGAAATCCTCCCCCATATACGATGACGGAGGGGCGCCGTCTCTACCGAACTTGAACCACGGGAGACGCCACCAAGCGTCGAGCGCTGTGAAGTTCGGTTGTGAGTTCGGGGCTCAGCCCCCGTCCGAGCTGTAACCCGACCATGGACAGGATATAGTAAATCATTTCAAACCCGAACTCACCCACTAGTTAGAGAAATGTAGCTAAATGTGTGGCAAATCTGGAAAAGAAAATGCTTACCACTAGCTTTCTTCACAGACGTGTTCATGGAGGTGTCTACTATCACATATACATTTGTTCCAACCCTACTCCCTTGGGAAACTTTGTGACAGCTGCTGAAAGTTGGGGTACCATTAACAACCAATATAAGACAAAATTCCCCAAAAATCATTATGCTTTAAGTAGCACGTGACGTGTCAAACTAGGGAGTTTTCATGATTCTGAATCTATTCCAAGCATTAGTTGTGCACGAAAATACTCCTTGGGCTAAATCCGGCCATAGCCACTTGCCCTTAATGTGACGGCTATGGGCATTTGTTGTGTTTTGTGTGCAAACCTAATGCTTGCAATGGATTCAGAATCATGAAAACCCCTGTGGTATCTGAACTATACCAAACACTCTAGTTCTACTATACGAAATACTGAAAGCTGGGAGAGCACCGGAGAAAATGTGAGACAGAAATACAGAGTTAAAGTTATATGTACAATTATGACTAACCAGGTAGTTATGAATATGCTATATGATTCTTCATAATACACCACACCCCCTAGTTTGACATGTCACATGCTGATTGTAGACACCTTTTATGAACACATCTGTGAAGAAATCAACTCTGTCTTACTCTATGGCTCTGGTCGGGGTGAGAGAGCATGTGACATCATCGGGGATGGAAATCCCTGATGTCATCAATATTGGCCAGCAACTCTGCATCTGACCTCAAACCTCAAACCCTTAGATCTCCATATATGGAGCTTACCTGTTCTGACATTCCATATGTGGATCCTTCCCCTTCCTTCCTCTTCGATGTCTCCCTTTTGACTGATACCTGTCCATTCAAACTCTAGACGGGCCTGCTACAAAGTTATTTGTGCAGCCGGCGAAAACTAGAGTTCTCAACAGGCCCGAAAATGAAGATCTGACTAAATCTTCATGCCAAAGTGCCAGCACTCGCCCAGCAGTCTGCTTGCTGTCACCCAGGCAGATATGTTGATCGGACCCCCCCTTCCAAAGCGCCAGCACTCGCCCAGCAGTCTGCTGTCACCCAGGCAGATATGTTGATCGGACCCCCCCTTCCAAAGTGCCAGCGCTCAACCCGGCAGTCTGCTGTCACCCAGGCAGATATGTTGATCAGACCCCCCATTCCAAAGTGCCAGCGCTCGCCCAGCAGTCTGCTGTCACCTAGGCGGATATGTTGATCTGACCCCCCATTCCAAAGTGCCAGCGCTCGCCCAGCAGTCTGCTGTCACCCAGGCGGATATGTTGATCGGACCCCCCCTTCCAAAGTGCCAGCGCTCGCCCAGCAGTCTGCTGTCACCCAGGTGGATGCGTGCTTCTCGCCCTCATGCCTCTTACAGTATGAGTGGTTATTTTTAGAGTCTATTGAAGCACTTACAGAGGCTGTAGAAAAGGTCAAAGCACAACTATAATGCCATATTTTACATGTATGCATGTATGCATGTATGCATGTATGCATGTATGCATGTATGCATGTCGGTAAGAATGGTTGTCCCTTATTGGCTGTTGGCGGTGACGTAACTAAGGTACGCTTCAAGGTAGCTACACTGTATAATATTTTATAGAGGGGGCTGATCGTAAGTTCACCTCGACAGAGTGCATTTCTAGTTGTAAATTGTAATTGTTGTAGCGTGTAGCATATATTTGAGTGAGAGACATACAGTAGACAACTACTGGCATGTTCATTGTTCACCGGGGAATAACAAGACAACATACACATTGGGTGAAATGGCTTTTATTTGTGGCCTCACTCAACCATAATATGACGAGGAAATTGACGTTTAATTAATATTATGAAATACAATGGTGACACTCTAGTCCAGGTTTTCCTCTGCGTGTCTTCCTCACGGCGCTGTGGAACAAGCACACAAACACATTTAGAGATAGATAGATAGCTAGATAAACTGATTAAAAACGTGCATTATTCGAGAAAATAAACTCGCGGAACGCAGGGAAAGTGTTCCACGGTTAATTAACTTGAGTAAATCGGGTTCTGCAGTCAAAGTGTCAAGAAGCTCTGTTGTTACAGCGCGAGCTCGCCCTTTAGTTTTAGTTGTGTTTAGAAGCGGTTTTCTATCCTCACCTTAATGCCAGTTAAATGCCAGGCCCCCTACGGCCTGGATCGGCAGCCATCATCGCATCCGCTCCGGCGTCGTTCGCGGCAAGCCCCCGAGGCCCCCCACGGCCTGGATCGGCAGCCATCATCGCATCCGCTCCGGCGTCGTTCGCGGCAAGCCCCCGAGGCCCCCCACGGCCTGGATCGGCAGCCATCATCGCATCCGCTCCGGCGTCGTTCGCGGCAAGCCCCCGAGGCCCCCCACGGCCTGGATCGGCAGCCTGGATGTCTACACACAGGAACACAATAACAAACAGAGGTGTGTGTGTCAGTTTACAGCATGCAATATTATAGTCGCATCACTCTGCACTGTCTGCAGTGGATCAGCGGTAGAGTGGCCGGTATAGAACAGCCGGTTGGAAGCTGTGAGGTTCCTGGTTCGATCCCTGTGGGCTCCACGAGAGTTGGCGTCAAAGTGTCCATGAGCAAGACGATGTATGTATGCCTTGCATGGTTTCCCTCGGTCATAATCTGGCAAAGGTGTACGTAATGTGTGTGTGAATGTAATGTGTGTGTGAATGGGTGAATGTAATGTGTGTGTGTGTGTGTGTGTGACTGGGTGAATGTAATGTGTGTGTGAATGGGTGTATGTAATGTGTGTGTGAATGGGTGTATGTAATGTGTGTGTGAATGGGTGAATGTAATGTGTGTGTGAATGGGTGTATGTAATGTGTGTGTGACTGGGTGAATGTAATGTGTGTGTGAATGGGTGTATGTAATGTGTGTGTGAATGGGTGAATGTAATGTGTGTGTGAATGGGTGAATGTAATGTGTGTGTGAATGGGTGTATGTAATGTGTGTGTGAATGGGTGTATGTAATGTGTGTGTGAATGGGTGTATGTAATGTGTGTGTGAATGGGTGAATGTAATGTGTGTGTGAATGGGTGTATGTAATGTGTGTGTGAATGGGTGAATGTAATGTGTGTGTGAATGGGTGAATGTAATGTGTGTGTGAATGGGTGAATGTAATGTGTGTGTGAATGGGTGTATGTAATGTGTGTGTGAATGGGTGAATGTAATGTGTGTGTGAATGGGTGTATGTAATGTGTGTGTGAATGGGTGTATGTATGTGTGTGTGAATGGGTGAATGTAATGCAGTCAATGTAAAGCGCCTTGGATGAATGCACTAAATATATTGGCAATTTCGTCAACAAATAGAAACTAGACTAAAATGTTAGGAAGGGACTAGTGGACATATGGACAAGAGATCCAGTATAAGTAAAAGACACAGGCTATTTTCAGCATGCAGCAGGTGTAAAATGACTTATCTATTAGTCAAGAGTCTGTCTTGAGAGACTAACTAAAACTAGACACTAAATTACTCCAGGTGACTAAAATGTGACTAAAACTAAATGAAAACTATTCAACTATAACTCCAATCAAACTTTGCTGTCAAAATCGACCCTGTATGACATCACATCAAATTACATGAAATTAGTTACCTGCGTTATCCTCAGCTTTCGCATTTTGCAGTGCTGCGCCATGAATGACGACCAACAGAGCAGAGAGCAGGAACACAATTTGCATCTTCATTTTCTGTAAGAATGTGAAACACCTGTTACAGACCGTGTACATTGTCAATGAATTACAATAACATAATTTAGGTCATTCTCGTATAAGCAATAATTGCATGCTATCAAGCCAATATTATTGAACTCACCTCCAGTAGTTCTTTCTCCTTGGAAGGTTCTGTACACCTGACCCAGTGTCGCTCCTGGAATATATAGTACTCCCCGGCATAACAAATGTGTTTGTTGAGGCAAATACTTACTTACTTTACTTACTCCTATAGCCCAAGAGCTCTCCAGACAACGGTCAAATAGCCCTTAGCAAAAGGTCAAACTGGTTGCAAATATCCCGGAGCAATAATGGCCAACTGCTATTCCATCATGTTTACGTTACTGCTGTGTAAATGCCTTGAAGACAGGATGAGTTAATTTACCCATTTAGACCTGATGACCTGATTCTACAAATGTCTTCTTGTCATCCTGACTGTTTTATGGAAAAAACCCATGTTTTCTATGTCAGTGGTTCTCAGACATTTTCATGTCAAGGACCCCCAAAAATATATGTAACTGGCCGCCGACCCCCATCTGAAAATATGTTGGTCCAGAGACCAGAGAAGCAAAGATTTAAGTTAAAAACGTTCCCAGTGAAAGAATATTATATTCAAAGATTTGCGCCACATTTTCACGAGTGCCGCTCTACGAGCTTGTAGATCTGCTATTTTTCAACAGCTAAAGTACAACATAATGCTTTGGATTAATTAAAAAACTACCCAACCATGAGCCCCCCTCTGGTGGTACACACACAGAGGAGTCGCCCCAAAAAGGGAGAAAAAAGACAAAAGTGGAATGAAATATTTATATTACTACAGTTACTTCTTCTGACCAACCAAGGAATTGGTTTTATTTTATTTTTCAGAAATCTGTGTAGTATCTTTTAGAGCTATTTTCACTATTTATGAAATATGAATTACGGTAAGTTAAGTTCAGGTTCAGGTTCAGGTTCATTTATTTTTTTGTCCCCGTGGGGTGATTTGGTTTTACAGCAAGGCATAACACAGGCAGGTAACATGAAACACAAAAACACAGTAAAAAGGCTCATAGTACACATAGAACATTAAAACACAATGGCAGTTCAAGGTATCAGTGTAACGTTATAATTCATAACTTTTCCAGAACAGTTGTATACATAATTAATACAGGTGAGTCAGGTGACAAGTTACATCCTCCTATCGGCATTTAGAGCCTGGATATAGAGCCAGAGAGAAGCAGCTTGAACTCAGAGCAGAGAGTTGTCCGTACAAATGGACTTGGCTTTCTTAAGCACCCGATTTTTAAATACTTGGTCTAGACTACTGAAATTAACTCCGGCAATCTTTGAGGCCGTTCTCACAATCCTACCAAGGTGGTTTTTGTCCTTTTAGTTTAGGTTTCCAACCAAACAACTGATGGAGAAGGAGATAACTGACTCAATAAAGGCACTGTAGAACAGTTTCATTAGGGATTTGTCAACCTGAAATTTGGCGAGCTGCCTCAAGCAAAAGAGGCGTTGTTGGCCTTTCTTGCACAATATTTCACAGTTCACATCGAATTTGAGCTTGCTGTCAAATGTAGTACCCAGGTATTTGTAAGTGGACACCATGGTCGACACTGTTCTGGGGAACTGGGGGGGATCTCCTGAAGTCTACACACATTTCCTTGGTTTTCAAGACATTCAGTTGGAGAAAGGCATCCCCACACCAGGAGAGAAAGTCTTCAAGTACTTGGCCATGACCAACTTCATCATCATCACCAAGCAAGCTGACTATGATGGAGTCGTCAGCTTATTTGATAATGAATCTGTTGGTGTGCTGACGAACACAATCATTTGTATATAAAATATACAAGAAGGCGGACAAAACACAACCCTGAGGTGAGCCGGTAGCCGGTAGAGGATGATAATAGGTTGGATAAAATTCCATTGACCACCTGTCACCTGTTGTGATCTATTGGTAAATAGATCACAATAGTGGTTAGTGGTATTGTAATTCCAGGCCCTCAGACCCCTACAGGTCTGTCACAATGATCACATGAGAAAGACAAAATAAAGTGAGGAAGTGAGGACGCTGGTGTCGGCTGTTTCCGGCGTCACCTCCCAAATGTATGAATGAATGAACCATTGTAAAGCGCTTTGCGCACTACGAAAAGTGCTATGCAAATGCAATTCTTTATAATAACCTCCCAGAAAACCCCCCCAAAAATCTGTACATATGTCACTGAAATCCTCCCCCATATACGATGACGGAGGGGCGCCGTCTCTACCGAACTTGAACCACGGGAGACGCCACCAAGCGTCGAGCGCTGTGAAGTTCGGTTGTGAGTTCGGGGCTCAGCCCCCGTCCGAGCTGTAACCCGACCATGGACAGGATATAGTAAATCATTTCAAACCCGAACTCACCCACTAGTTAGAGAAATGTAGCTAAATGTGTGGCAAATCTGGAAAAGAAAATGCTTACCACTAGCTTTCTTCACAGACGTGTTCATGGAGGTGTCTACTATCACATATACATTTGTTCCAACCCTACTCCCTTGGGAAACTTTGTGACAGCTGCTGAAAGTTGGGGTACCATTAACAACCAATATAAGACAAAATTCCCCAAAAATCATTATGCTTTAAGTAGCACGTGACGTGTCAAACTAGGGAGTTTTCATGATTCTGAATCTATTCCAAGCATTAGTTGTGCACGAAAATACTCCTTGGGCTAAATCCGGCCATAGCCACTTGCCCTTAATGTGACGGCTATGGGCATTTGTTGTGTTTTGTGTGCAAACCTAATGCTTGCAATGGATTCAGAATCATGAAAACCCCTGTGGTATCTGAACTATACCAAACACTCTAGTTCTACTATACGAAATACTGAAAGCTGGGAGAGCACCGGAGAAAATGTGAGACAGAAATACAGAGTTAAAGTTATATGTACAATTATGACTAACCAGGTAGTTATGAATATGCTATATGATTCTTCATAATACACCACACCCCCTAGTTTGACATGTCACATGCTGATTGTAGACACCTTTTATGAACACATCTGTGAAGAAATCAACTCTGTCTTACTCTATGGCTCTGGTCGGGGTGAGAGAGCATGTGACATCATCGGGGATGGAAATCCCTGATGTCATCAATATTGGCCAGCAACTCTGCATCTGACCTCAAACCCTTAGATCTCCATATATGGAGCTTACCTGTTCTGACATTCCATATGTGGATCCTTCCCCTTCCTTCCTCTTCGATGTCTCCCTTTTGACTGATACCTGTCCATTCAAACTCTAGACGGGCCTGCTACAAAGTTATTTGTGCAGCCGGCGAAAACTAGAGTTCTCAACAGGCCCGAAAATGAAGATCTGACTAAATCTTCATGCCAAAGTGCCAGCACTCGCCCAGCAGTCTGCTTGCTGTCACCCAGGCAGATATGTTGATCGGACCCCCCCTTCCAAAGCGCCAGCACTCGCCCAGCAGTCTGCTGTCACCCAGGCAGATATGTTGATCGGACCCCCCCTTCCAAAGTGCCAGCGCTCAACCCGGCAGTCTGCTGTCACCCAGGCAGATATGTTGATCAGACCCCCCATTCCAAAGTGCCAGCGCTCGCCCAGCAGTCTGCTGTCACCTAGGCGGATATGTTGATCTGACCCCCCATTCCAAAGTGCCAGCGCTCGCCCAGCAGTCTGCTGTCACCCAGGCGGATATGTTGATCGGACCCCCCCTTCCAAAGTGCCAGCGCTCGCCCAGCAGTCTGCTGTCACCCAGGTGGATGCGTGCTTCTCGCCCTCATGCCTCTTACAGTATGAGTGGTTACTCATACGGGAGACGCCACCAAGCGTCGAGCGCTGTGAAGTTCGGTTGTGAGTTCGGGGCTCAGCCCCCGTCCGAGCTGTAACCCGACCATGGACAGGATATAGTAAATCATTTCAAACCTGAACTCACCCACTAGTTAGAGAAAATTAGCTAAATGTGTGGCAAATCTGGAAAAGAAAATGCTTACCACTAGCTTTCTTCACAGACGTGTTCAGGGAGGTGTCTACTATCACATATACATTTGTTCCAACCCTACTCCCTTGGGAAACTTTGTGACAGCTGCTGAAAGTTGGGGTACCATTAACAACCAATATAAGACAAAATTCCCCAAAAATCATTATGCTTTAAGTAGCACGTGACGTGTCAAACTAGGGAGTTTTCATGATTCTGAATCTATTCCAAGCATTAGTTGTGCACGAAAATACTCCTTGGGCTAAATCCGGCCATAGCCACTTGCCCTTAATGTGACGGCTATGGGCATTTGTTGTGTTTTGTGTGCAAACCTAATGCTTGCAATGGATTCAGAATCATGAAAACCCCTGTGGTATCTGAACTATACCAAACACTCTAGTTCTACTATACGAAATACTGAAAGCTGGGAGAGCACCGGAGAAAATGTGAGACAGAAATACAGAGTTAAAGTTATATGTACAATTATGACTAACCAGGTAGTTATGAATATGCTATATGATTCTTCATAATACACCACACCCCCTAGTTTGACATGTCACATGCTACACATTTTGTTTTTTCCTTATATTGGCTGTTAATGGTACCCCAACTTTCAGCAGCTGTCACAAAGTTTCCCAAGGGAGTTGGGTTGGAACAAATGTTTATGTGATTGTAGACACCTTTTATGAACACATCTGTGAAGAAAGCAACTCTGTCTTACTCTATGGCTCTGGTCGGGGTGAGAGAGCATGTGACATCATCGGGGATGGAAATCCCTGATGTCATCAATATTGGCCAGCAACTCTGCATCTGACCTCAAACCTCAAACCCTTAGATCTCCATATATGGAGCTTACCTGTTCTGACATTCCATATGTGGATCCTTCCCCTTCCTTCCTCTTCGATGTCTCCCTTTTGACTGATACCTGTCCATTCAAACTCTAGACGGGCCTGCTACAAAGTTATTTGTGCAGCCGGCGAAAACTAGAGTTCTCAACAGGCCCGAAAATGAAGATCTGACTAAATCTTCATGCCAAAGTGCCAGCACTCGCCCAGCAGTCTGCTTGCTGTCACCCAGGCAGATATGTTGATCGGACCCCCCCTTCCAAAGCGCCAGCACTCGCCCAGCAGTCTGCTGTCACCCAGGCAGATATGTTGATCAGACCCCCCATTCCAAAGTGCCAGCGCTCGCCCAGCAGTCTGCTGTCACCTAGGCGGATATGTTGATCTGACCCCCCATTCCAAAGTGCCAGCGCTCGCCCAGCAGTCTGCTGTCACCCAGGCGGATATGTTGATCGGACCCCCCCTTCCAAAGTGCCAGCGCTCGCCCAGCAGTCTGCTGTCACCCAGGTGGATGCGTGCTTCTCGCCCTCATGCCTCTTACAGTATGAGTGGTTATTTTTAGAGTCTATTGAAGCACTTACAGAGGCTGTAGAAAAGGTCAAAGCACAACTATAATGCCATATTTTACATGTATGCATGTATGCATGTATGCATGTATGCATGTCGGTAAGAATGGTTGTCCCTTATTGGCTGTTGGCGGTGACGTAACTAAGGTACGCTTCAAGGTAGCTACACTGTATAATATTTTATAGAGGGGGCTGATCGTAAGTTCACCTCGACAGAGTGCATTTCTAGTTGTAAATTGTAATTGTTGTAGCGTGCAGCATATATTTGAGTGAGAGACATACAGTAGACAACTACTGGCATGTTCATTGTTCACCGGGGAATAACAAGACAACATACACATTGGGTGAAATGGCTTTTATTTGTGGCCTCACTCAACCATAATATGACGAGGAAATTGACGTTTAATTAATATTATGAAATACAATGGTGACACTCTAGTCCAGGTTTTCCTCTGCGTGTCTTCCTCACGGCGCTGTGGAACAAGCACACAAACACATTTAGAGATAGATAGATAGCTAGATAAACTGATTAAAAACGTGCATTAATCGAGAAAATAAACTCGCGGAACGCAGGGAAAGTGTTCCACGGTTAATTAACTTGAGTAAATCGGGTTCTGCAGTCAAAGTGTCAAGAAGCTCTGTTGTTACAGCGCGAGCTCGCCCTTTAGTTTTAGTTGTGTTTTAGTTGTGTTTAGAAGCGGTTTTCTATCCTCACCTCATCCAAAATATCTGTGACCATGGCGATAGGAACGACGGTAATATGGATTACGGTGACCACGGCTACGGCTACGACGATAATAGGGACTACGGCTACGACTACGACTACGACGGCCATATGTACGGGGATAACGATGATAAGTGTGAGGACGACGGAGACGACGATATGGCTCTGGATCGGCAGCCATCATCGCATCCGCTCCGGCGTCGTTCGCGGCAAGCCCCCGAGGCCCCCCACGGCCTGGATCGGCAGCCATCATCGCATCCGCTCCGGCGTCGTTCGCGGCAAGCCCCCGAGGCCCCCCACGGCCTGGATCGGCAGCCTGGATGTCTACACACAGGAACACAATAACAAACAGAGGTGTGTGTGTCAGTTTACAGCATGCAATATTATAGTCGCATCACTCTGCACTGTCTGCAGTGGCTCAGCGGTAGAGTGGCCGGTATAGTGCAGCCGGTTGGAAGCTGTGAGGTTCCCGGTTCGATCCCTGTGGGCTCCACGAGAGTTGGCGTCAAAGTGTCCATGAGCAAGACGATGTATGTATGCCTTGCATGGTTTCCCTCTGTCATAATCTGGCAAAGGTGTACGTAATGTGTGTGTGAATGGGTGAATGTAATGTGTGTGTGAATGGGTGAATGTAATGTGTGTGTGAATGGGTGAATGTAATGTGTGTGTGAATGGGTGAATGTAATGTGTGTGTGAATGGGTGAATGTAATGTGTGTGTGAATGGGTGAATGTAATGTGTGTGTGACTGGGTGAATGTAATGTGTGTGTGAATGGGTGTATGTAATGTGTGTGTGAATGGGTGAATGTAATGTGTGTGTGTGTGTGTGTGTGTGACTGGGTGAATGTAATGTGTGTGTGAATGGGTGTATGTAATGTGTGTGTGAATGGGTGAATGTAATGTGTGTGTGTATGTGTGTGTGAATGGGTGAATGTAATGTGTGTGTGAATGGGTGAATGTAATGTGTGTGTGAATGGGTGAATGTAATGTGTGTGTGAATGGGTGAATGTAATGTGTGTGTGTGTGTGTGTGTGACTGGGTGAATGTAATGTGTGTGTGAATGGGTGTATGTAATGTGTGTGTGAATGGGTGTATGTAATGTGTGTGTGAATGGGTGTATGTAATGTGTGTGTGAATGGGTGAATGTAATGTGTGTGTGAATGGGTGTATGTAATGTGTGTGTGAATGGGTGAATGTAATGTGTGTGTGAATGGGTGAATGTAATGTGTGTGTGTGTGTGTGTGTGACTGGGTGAATGTAATGTGTGTGTGAATGGGTGTATGTAATGTGTGTGTGAATGGGTGTATGTAATGTGTGTGTGAATGGGTGTATGTAATGTGTGTGTGAATGTAATGTGTGTGTGAATGGGTGAATGTAATGTGTGTGTGTGTGTGTGTGTGACTGGGTGAATGTAATGTGTGTGTGAATGGGTGTATGTAATGTGTGTGTGAATGTAATGTGTGTGTGAATGGGTGAATGTAATGTGTGTGTGTGTGTGTGTGTGACTGGGTGTATGTAATGTGTGTGTGAATGGGTGAATGTAATGTGTGTGTGTGTGTGTGTGTGACTGGGTGAATGTAATGTGTGTGTGAATGGGTGTATGTAATGTGTGTGTGAATGGGTGTATGTATGTGTGTGTGAATGGGTGAATGTAATGTGTGTGTGTGTGTGTGTGTGACTGGGTGAATGTAATGTGTGTGTGAATGGGTGAATGTAATGTGTGTGTGAATGGGTGTATGTAATGTGTGTGTGAATGGGTGTATGTATGTGTGTGTGTGTGAATGGGTGTATGTAATGTGTGTGTGAATGGGTGTATGTATGTGTGTGTGTGTGAATGGGTGTATGTATGTGTGTGTGTGTGTGTGTGACTGGGTGAATGTAATGTGTGTGTGAATGGGTGTATGTAATGTGTGTGTGAATGGGTGTATGTAATGTGTGTGTGAATGGGTGTATGTATGTGTGTGTGAATGGGTGAATGTAATGCAGTCAATGTAAAGCGCCTTGGATGAATGCACTAAATATATTGGCAATTTCGTCAACAAATAGAAACTAGACTAAAATGTTAGGAAGGGACTAGTGGACATATGGACAAGAGATCCAGTATAAGTAAAAGACACAGGCTATGTTCAGCATGCAGCAGGTGTAAAATGACTTATCTATTAGTCAAGAGTCTGTCTTGAGAGACTAACTAAAACTAGACACTAAATTACTCCAGGTGACTAAAATGTGACTAAAACTAAATGAAAACTATTCAACTATAACTCAAATCAAACTTTGCTGTCAAAATCAACCCTGTATGACATCACATCAAATTACATGAAATGAGTTACCTGCGTTATCCTCAGCTTTCGCATTTTGCAGTGCTGCGCCATGAATGACGACCAACAGAGCAGAGAGCAGGAACACAATTTGCATCTTCATTTTCTGTAAGAATGTGAAACACCTGTTACAGACAGTGTACATTGTCAATGAATTGCAATAACATCATTTAGGTCATTCTCGTATAAGCAATAATTGCATGCTAGCAAGCCAATATTATTGAACTCACCTCCAGTATTTCTTTCTCCTTGGAAGGTTCTGTACACCTGACCCAGTGTCGCTCCTGGAATATATAGTACTCCCCGGCGTAACAAATGTGTTTGTTGAGGCAAATACTTACTTACTTTACTTACTCCTATAGCCCAAGAGCTCTCCAGACATCACGGTCAAATAGCCCTTAGCAAACTGGTTGCAAATATCCCGGAGAAATAATGGCCAACTGCTATTCCACCATGTTTACGTTACTGCTGTGTAAATGCCTTGAAGAGAGGATGAGTTAATTTACCCATTTAGACCTGATGACGATTCTACAAATGTCTTATAAATCCTGAAAAAACCCATGTTTTCTATGTCAGTGGTTCTCAGACATTTTCATGTCAAGGACCCCCAAAAATATATGTAACTGGCCGCCGACCCCCATCTGAAAATATGTTGGTCCACAAGGTATATGTTGATCTACAAGGTCGTAGTGCGGCACCGAGTGCCGCTCTACGAGCTTGTAGATCTGCTATTTTTCAACAGCTAAAGTACAACATAATGCTTTGGATTAATTAAAAAACTACCCAACCATGAGCCCCCCCTCTGGTTGTACACACACAGAGGAGTCGCCCCAAAAAGGGAGAAAAAAGACAAAAGTGGAATGAAATTTTGATATTACTACAGTTACTTCTTCTGACCAACCAAGGAATTGGTTTTATTTTATTTTTCAGAAATCTGTGTAGTATCTTTTAGAGCTATTTTCACTATTTATGAAATATGAATTAAGTTAAGTTCAGGTTTATTTATTTATTTGTCCCCGTGGGGCGATTTGGTTTTACAGCAAGGCATAACACAGGCAGGTAACATGAAACACAAAAACACAGTAAAAAGGCACATAGTACACATAGAACATTAAAACAGGATGGCAGTTCAAGGTATCAGTGTAACATTATAATTCATAACTTTTCCAGAACAGTTGTATAAATAATTAATACAGTTGAGTCAGGTGACAAGTTACATTTACAGCCTGGATATAGCTACAGGCACGAAGGAGAACTCATACCTGTTGCTTTTGGCCCCTGGCAAAAGAGGCGTTGTTGGCCTTTCTTGCACAATATTTCACAGTTCACATCGAATTTGAGCTTGCTGTCAAATGTAGTACCCAGGTATTTGTAAGTGGACACCATGGTCGACTTGCTCACCATGGACAACACTGTTCTGGGGAACTGGGGGGGATCTCCTGAAGTCTACACACATTTCCTTGGTTTTCAAGACATTCAGTTGGAGAAAGGCATCCCCACACTTTTCAGGAGAGAAAGTCTTCAAGTACTTGACCAACTTCATCATCACCAAGCAAGCTGCTATGATGGAGTCGTCAGCATATTTGATAATTAATCTGTTGGTGTGCTGACTAACACAATCATTTGTATAATAAGAAGGCGGACAAAACACAACCCTGAGGTGAGCCGGTAGCCGGTAGACGATGATAATTTGGATAAATTTCCATTGACCTTTACCTGTTGTGATCTATTAGTAAATAGATCACAACAGTGGTTAGTGGTATTGTAATTCAAGGCCCTCAGACCCCTACAGATCTGTCACAATGATCACATAAGAATGACAAAATAAAGTGAGGAAGTGAGGACGCTGGTGTCGGCTGTTTCCGGCGTCACCTCCCAATGTATGAATGAATGAACCATTGTAAAGCGCTTTGCGCACTACGAAAAGTGCTGTGCAAATGTCACTGAAATCCTCCCCATAGACGATGACGGAGGGGCGCCGTCTCTACCGAACTTGAACCACGGGAGACGCCACCAAGCGTCGAGCGCTGTGAAGTTCAAGTTCGGTTGTGAGTTCAGGGTTCAGCCCCGTCCGAGCTGTAACCCGATCACGGACAGGATATAGTAAATAATTTCAAACTCTCCCACTAGTTAGAGAAAATTTGCTAAATGTGTGGCAAATCTGGAAAAGAAAATGCTTACCACTAGCTTTCTTCACAGATGTGTTCATGATTCTATCAAATCACATTATACATTTGTTCCAACCCAACTCCCTTGGGAAACTTTGTGACAGCTGCTGAAAGTTGGGGTACCATGATAGCATATTACATTTTTAGACAAGCTAAGCACTTCAAAATATACTCCACTTGGAAAAGCGCTATAAAAATGCAATTCATTATTATTATTATTAACTCAATACAAAAACTGTTACTGTGGACGACAAACTGATAAAGCATTACACTTGTACAGGGTCCACCATTTTCAGTTCATCAGAACATTTAGAGACGTACACATATAAATATATATATAAAAGACAGGAAATCCTCATAAAAGGTAGTAAAAAAAGGGGTGTGTGTGTGTGTGTGTGTGTGCGCGTGCGCGCGCCTCTGTGACTGTGTGTGTGTGTGTGTGTGTGTGTGTCAGGCTCAGTGTGCTACTTCTTTTAAAGATGGAGTGCCACAATGTTTGAGGTGACAGTACTACCCTTTGTAACTTTGTATTTGGGGTTTCTTCCTGGAGGCTGAACGGGCCAATTAAATAAACAGTAATAGTGACATCACACTATCAGCCCCTCCCCTTTTATCATACAACTACAGCTGGTTCAGGTGGATCACCACCCATCAGGCAAACCAGGCATACTTAATGAACTGGTGGGCGTGTGCACATAAAAACACACTTTTTTGAAAAATATTATATAACCATAAGATCTGATGATCATGTTTTAGGGTGGAAAAACATTGCGGCACCCCATCTTTAAGAGTGGACTAAAGACCTACCTTTTAAACAAGGCTTTCCTTTCAATCTTTGTGTTTTACCTCTTGACTTTATGCCCTCGTGTTCCAAATTGTTTTGTTTCCCTTGATGTTTTTAATCGTTTTAATTATGTGATGTTTCTTCTTTTATGCATCTGCCTATTGTAGCACTTTGAGATTCCATGGAATGTAAAGTGCATTATAAAGAAAATCCATTATTATTATTATTATTACTTGTAGTATTCTTGGAGGATACCGTCTTCAGCTAGGCTAATCACGATAAGCCGTTGAGAGTCAAATAAATAGCCTTGGAACATTGTTCAAAGCTATTTGCAACCCTTAGGCGTTGAATCACAAACAAACCATAAACAATAAACCATTCTGGACTCTGGGCTGTCACATGAGCATTAGAATAAATACATACAAGTCAGCCTTACACAAACATGACCATCCATGTTGTTTGCTAATTACTATAGCACACATTCATGTTGTGTGCTAATTACTACGTCATATTGCATTATAGTGGTATAGATGTTTGTTATCCATTGTTGTGAATAGAGAATAAATAAATGGTTCCATGTGTAGACTCAACTCAGAGTTTCCATTAAAACCATTTGACCGCCAGCATTAATTAATCTATCTCTTGTGCATTGCCAAGGTTTTATCGCGCGCAACCCTTATTTTTAAGAGCCAAATATCCGTAGCCGGATGTTACAATGACAAAATGCTGTGTGTGGTGTCTTGACCGAGTATCACAGCGCCTGCTGTCGGCCGTTGAAAAACCTTGTTTTCACCAGAAACGACATTCATTGTGCCGATTTGGAGATACAGGCTTTTTGAAGGGAAGACCTCGACGTACTATTATGACAACAGGTGCGTCGGCGACAAAGCAGCAGACTGAATCATACCTGAGGAAGGTCGAAAGACCGAAACGTTGCATTTGACATTAAATTAAAAGCTCTTGAGCCAGCAAGTGACAGTAGTGTGCGGGTCTCCCTCCCTCTCTACGAGATACAGGCTTTTGAAAGCAGCTCATAGAGTGCAAGTGGATGCGCGGGCATCTTCAAAATGGCACACACACACACACACACACACACACACACACACACACACACAATGGCCCGGCCTCTATACCATACCAGTCCTAATTATAATTAGGTCAGTCCACAAAGGAGAGAGAGCGAGAGAGAGAGAGAGCTCTAAACCAGTTTCATTTTTATTTTTATTTTTTTCTTCAGAAATCTGTGTATAGTATAGAGATATTTTCGCTATTTATGAAATATGAATGAAGTTAAGTTAGGGCTATTGTAATTCCTGGCCCTCAGTGGGGGACAGACACCGAATGGATCTTTCGGGTCTCAGGCCGACAACGTTTGCGATCCCCTACAGGCCTGTCACAGTTATCACATAATTTATCACCTGATCGCAATTATCTGAGATTAATCATAATTCTATTTTTGCATAATCGTCAATCGTTTCCGTGTTGAAAAAATGTCCACATACATTTTCAAACATCTTTCAAAACATAGCAGAAACTGCAAGCTTATACAACACTTTGTGACGAGAGTTGGTAACCAAATGGACCCTTTATAGATCTTTAACTCTTGAGAGTGTAAAAGGAATCCAAATGAACCCTTATAGGTCCTTTTGGTTTCATTAACCTACCGTGTTGTTGTGATGACGTGATCAAATGGTAATCATGTCTTTTGCCGTTAATCATGTATAGATATACAACAAAGGTACACAAAAACTGTTTAAAAAAAATATATATATATATCTATATAATATATATAATATTAATCATATTTGGCTATTCTGTTTTCAGCCTATAGAGGGTATGCGCGTGACATCATCATCATACCCAGAAGTTACGCGGGAACGCCTACTGAGTGGCAAAAAAACCTACTTTCTGGCCTCGACAGCCCGTACATCCAAACAGAAAAGTCCTATTTGATTGCATCAAATGCCTTTAAACAACATTAAATTCACTTTGCCACTCCCATCTGCCATTCACTCATACCCTCTATATTCGCTATTTTGGGTTTCGGCCTATATAGTTTCCCGTTCGGGGCAATTCCCCTAACCGCCTCTTTCTCGCCCTCTTTGTGTCCTCCAGGGGGAAGTTCGCCGTGGTCCGGAAGTGCGTGGAGAAGCGCACGGGCCGCGAGTACGCCGCCAAGTTCATGCGGAAGCGACGCAAGGGCCAGGACTGTCGCTCGGAGATCGTGCACGAGGTGGCCGTGCTGGAGCTGGCCCGGGCCAGCGAGCGCGTGGTCAACCTGCACCAGGTCTACGAGATGGCCTCCGAGATGGTGCTGGTGCTGGAGTTGTAAGTACACCGTTCACTCCCTTCCTTAGAGATGGTGCTGCTGCTGGAGTTGTAAGTACACCGTTCACTCCCTTCCTTAACCCATTCTGGACTTTAGCTATTTAAAATCGTAAAAAATGTGGCGCAAATCTTGCTTCTGGGAGGGGTCCCTGGAAAAACATACTTTCAGATGGGGGTCGGCGGCCAATTACATATAATTTTGGGGGTCCTCCTTGACATGAAAATGTTTGAGGTTTTTCAGAAAACTGTTGTATTTTTGTAGAATCGTCCTCAGGTCTAAATGGGTTCAAGAGATGGTGCTGGTGCTGGAGTTGTAAGTACTGTACTGGTAAACACACAGCGTTGGGTCTGAGAGGCTGTCTCTTACACAACAGTGGTTTCCAACCCTTTTTATATCAAGGGCCCATTATTTATTCGGGCTCCTGAGCCACGGACCACCATTTGATGAGATTTTGCCTCTCACACCAAAACTTTGAATATTTTAGTATCGTTGAATAAATCATTTATTTAGTCCACAATTCCATGCTGTATTGATGTTGGTACCATTAGGAGAGAGACAACAGGCAAACGTTGATCAAAGTAACAATTAGCGAGACATGGCCAAAGCATTTCCGGCGGTCCCGACTCCCCTGCAGCCAAAAACGTTGAGAACCCCAGTCTGTTTTATAGGACATCCGTCTGGGACGCACAGGTAGATTAGACACACCAACTGACCGACATGCGGAAAACAACTGCCGAAATGCGCTGCTCCCGTGCTTGCGGTTAGGTTTAGGTTTGAGGTATAGGTTGCCGGTCTAATGACAGTCGGACCAATAGCATGTCTAAACTAAAGCCTGTACCCCAGCGACTAAGACAGGGGGCGTTGCGTCGGTCATAGGTTCGGCAGGTGAATGGACACACACCTGACCTGCGGCGGTCCTGGTGGCGCGTCCCGCCAGGACCGCTTGGACGAGGGTGGGTGAATAACGAGAGACCACGGGGCAGGTGCGTGGTGGAGAGCAGGACAGAGCAGAGCGGAACGGCGCGACAGGCTGTCCGCTATGTGCTCGTTAAATATTAACAGGTGAAACACTATGAGCGCGTGTCACCAGAGACACAATGACTGGAGGTCATGGCGGTGCTATTACAAGGTCAAGTAAGGTAACGGCATTTCCCTTTCTTTCTTTCTTTCTTTCTTTCTTTCATTTTTTATATCTTTCTTTGTCTCTTTGTCTTTCTTTCTTTCTTTCTTTGTCTTTCTTTCTTTCTTTCTTTCTTTTCTTTTTTCCTTAAAGAAATCACACCCGTGTGAAGTGAGGGACGCTCTTATCATCATACATCATCATACGTCATCTCATTCCGGCTATAATCGCAACAATCTTCACTTTTCTTCTGGTTTTTATCCTCAATATGTACTTTGCTCAGCCAATCAAGCCATCGCCATGGGGTGCTCAGCCAATCAGATCATTGCTTAAAATCACACAACAAACACACACAAAGCTGGGCATTGGGAGGCGCTATAGCGCCCCTCCAAAAGAAAAGAGAGATCGTTGCCAGAGCACTCTGTGAACTGAGCCGACTTTTGGCACGTATACTTTCCGAATCTCCGAACGACCTACCCGTCACATCACAGGAGGAGAGCGACCCAACTGAGGCCAAATGCAAATGTACGGTTATATGACCATAATATTGAATATACTGACAACCATTAACTATAAATGTTGGATTATGGCCCACGTAGTCAGACGTGCATCTAAAGGATAGCGATGATGGTTGACAAAACTCCCGTGGTGCCTTTATTGGCCTGGAGAAGTCGCTGTTCATCAACGTATCCTGTTTTATTGACATGCAACTGAAATGAAACGATTTTTGCAGAAAACATGCGTTTTTTCACCCTCATAATCGCCCAGCTATAATATCTCTCTCAGTGTGTTCATAATGTTATTGTACGGTGTGGTTGACTTTGTCCTTATGCACACAATTACATGCATGTGCACGCACGCACGCACACACATCCCACAAATTAGATTCACAAAAGTAATGTTTCCATTCACAGAGTGCAGACAATAACTAACGCTGTTTAACACCTTGCTTCATGCCTTTTATTTTTTGTTTGTTTGTTCATGAGCTTGCCGATTATAGCTGCAAGTTGAAGCCGCTCGCGAGTGTCATTTCCACTCCACCAGCTGTTTAATCCATTCTGAACGGGAACCCCTTTTGGTGTTTAAGCATCATGTTATACTTTAGCTATTGAAAAATAGCAGATCTACAAGCTCATAGCGCGCCACCGAGTGGTGCGCTATGAGCTTGTAGCTACAAGCTTGTATAGGTCTGCTATTTTTGAAAAATCTTGAAAATGTGGCACAGCTCTTTGAATATATATTATCTTTGAATATATATATAGACTTTTTTTTAGACTTCAGGCCTAACTAGGTTAAAAACCTGGAAGAGACGCGTCTTCTTTCTGCTTTCTTGGCCCGCGCACAGAGAGAGAGACAGAGAGAGAGAGAAGGAGAGAGAGAGGGACGGAGGGGGGGGGACGGGGGCATGTCCTCCTTTTATTTTGACAGGATTACATGTCATTGGTGACACATGTCCTGCAGTGCTGTCTCCCCCTCCGCCCCAACACCCCTTTAATTGCCTCCCCTAATATGCTCCCCTAACTCGGCCCTTAATCCCAGTACGAGTTCCAACGCACGCACGCACATACAGTCGCACACACACACACACACACACACACACACACACACACACACACACACACACACTGGAGTGAGTGGCATATTATTGCCTGTGTGAGAGACCGGCCTGGCTCCATACTCGGCGCACACACAATGCACCGCCATGATGCCCTCCTTTCAACTTTTGACTTTTTATTTATACGCACAGAGAGAAGGAAGTAGAGCGGAACAGATTCAGTCTCTCACTGGCACGAGAGAGAGAGAATGAGAGAGAGAGAGAGAGAGAGAGAGAGAGAGAGAGAGAGAGAGAGAGAGAGAGAGACATGACAGACTGTACTGTGTTTGTCCTTATTATTGTGACAGCTGAGAGATATTTCGGGGGCAGTGGGGCGAGCGGAGGGGAGGGATGACAGAGGAGTGTTTTTTTGGACGGATGGGGGTCAGGGCGACATCAATGGGACAGCAACCATTGATCCATCCCAGGATGTTGAGAGAGAGAAGAACCATGGGATGGAGAGAGAGAGAGAGAGGGGGGGGGGGGGGGGGTATGCTTTGCTCCTGGCATGCCAATGATGCAGAGAGAGAAACCAAAACAGAGACAGAGAGAGAGAGAGTGAATGAGGGCACCATGGCCCCATTAGTGGATGGCTTCCAGCTGAGTTCATTATGTCAACCCAGCCGGGTTCTCTCCACGTGACTGGCCAGAAACATGCATGGCTACCAGTCCAGAGAGAGAGAGAGAGGGAGAGAGAGAGAGAGAGAGAGAGAGGGGGGATAGCCCCTGTCGTCTGATGTACACTATAGTTTGTGTGTGCGTGCGTGTACATATAGTGTAATTGAGAAAACAGCCAGCAAAGACGTCCTTTATTTTAGTACCTCTTTCTCTCCACATACTGCAGAGCAACGGATGTGTTTCTTTCAACTCGGGGTACAGCGATACATTTCAACAGCGACGCGATCACGCTACATAAGATACAAACAAGTAAACACAGTGATTCTCTGGAAAATACATAGACAGTATATTTGTACGCATATAGACAAATCCACATACCGTGACATGTCATGAACACAGAGAATACACACATTTATCGATAGACCAAGTGTACCGATATGGAATTTGGAACAGTAATTAAACCTTCTACCGTCTTTTCTTCTTATAATTGCTAAATACCACGCACTAGAATTGATTATTTGCATTGCACAAAGATTCAATTCAATTCAATTCAATTCAAACTTTATTCAAGACACTCACGGGAACTGTATTGCACTTCACTTGCACTTTTCTATTCCTTTTTTTTTGTCTTTTTCTTGCACTATAGATGTTTGTTTATGTCCTGTGTATGTAAGACTGAGAGTGCTCTGAGCAAAATAATTTTCATTGTATGTATACTCTGTATCTATACACATGACAAATAAACCTGAACCTGAACCTGGGGGGGTCCATAATAGGGCAGAACACATAAAACATAAAAACATCTGTACATACAGACTAGAGCGCCAGAGGCGCCACACCTTAGATGACAGCCTGAGATGGAATTCGATTCCGATCATTTGCATCGCAAATACGATATGATGCAATATACAATGTCAAACGATATACGACATGTTTCTATTCACATATTAATACACTTTGATTGTTGACGCGACGCGTTGTTAGCTTGTAGATCTGCCATTTTCACTAGTTTGGGTCCCGGGCAAACGTCTTACATTTTTTGGGGGGGAACCACAGTATGTGTGTACGTGCGTGTGTGTGTGTGTGTGTGTGTGTGTGTGTGCCATGCCATGCCATGCATGGATTGACACAGTGAATGTAGGTCACTTGGGGCCTGATCAAAGCTCCATCGATGGCTCCCCCAGCCCCCCCCCCCCCCCCCACACACACACACACACACACACACAGCACGCTTTGTGTGGCATCGATTTCACTCATTTACGGGACAGCGATCACACTCTCTCTACCGTCTCTACCGTCAGGCCACTTAACGTGACCTCCGTGCCCCTCGCCGCACTTCATATAACCACGCTGGCATCTTTCCTGACATGCACACACACGTGCACACGCACACACACACACACACACACACACACACACACACACGCACACACACTCTACGACTATTTCATGTCAACGACCACCCAAAATGACTGCGGTGGTGGTGGACTGACTCTAGACAACAAACTAATTTTTTTGGGCCGAACAAATAATTAGAAAGAAGAAAAAAACGGCAGGTTACAACACTTTTGTTTGGTCTTTCTTCTTTGTAATTATTCATTTGGTCCAAAATATTGTGTTTGTTGTCATGAGTTGTCAAGACTCGAGTTGGCTTTGTCCGCGGCGTAACCGTCTTTAAATAAATACCTTTGGAAATGTCTATGGGAAAAAATGCATTGGGAATAATTCGTCATGAAAGGGGGCGGGACTGCGGCGCTCTATAGGGTGACAGGGTCCATGTGGTTATAATCTGGCATAGTGTGGTGGTGGTCTGTATACTACAGACTGACTCTATAGGGTCCATGTGGTTATAATCTGGCATAGTGGTGGTGGTGGTCTGTATACTACAGACTGACTCTATAGGGTCCATGTGGTTATAATCTGGCATAGTGGTGGTGGTGGTCTGTATACTACAGACTGACTCTATAGGGTCCATGTGGTTATAATCTGGCATAGTGGTGGTGGTGGTCTGTATACTACAGACTGACTCTATATGGTCCATGTGATTATAATCTGGCATAGTGGTGGTGGTGGTCTGTATACTACAGACTGACTCTATAGGGTCCATGTGGTTATAATCTGGCATAGTGGTGGTGGTGGTCTATACTACAGACTGACTCTACAGGGTCCATGTGATTATAATCTGGCATAGTGTGGTGGTGGCTATACGGACTGACTCCTGAACAACAACAACGCAAAGTCTGAGCCTCGCTGGAATGAATAATATGTCACATACCAACGCTGGATTTATGCAGCATGTGCAGGAAGTGGCTGCGCGTGTGTGTGTGTGTGTGTGTGTGTGTGTGTGTGTGTGTGTGTGTGTGTGTGTGTGCGCGTGTGCGTGTGCGTGTGCTTGTGTGTGTGTGTGCGCGCGCGCGCGCGCGTGTTTACATTTAGGAGGGGCCAGTGCCCAGACATTGTGTCATGTAAACCACTCTGACCTAGTTGGACCACATTGTCATGGGACCTGGGCCTCTCTCTCTCTCTCTCTCTCTCTCTCTCACACTCACTCACACTCTCTCTCTCTCTCTCTCTCTCTCTGTCTCTCTGTCTCTCTGCAGAAAGGCAGATTACTAAATTACCTATTTGGACAGGCAAAATTGGCGACTTGTTTGGATGGAGGACAGAGGTGTGATTGTCTAGCAGTTTAAAAAAAATAATAATAATGTAGTCAAAGCAAGAGTTTTGTTTGAATATACATTTTGTGAAAAGAATGATGACTTGAAGGTTTTTAAGGGGGGTTGGGATTATGAAGGTGTGCTTTTTTCTGTAAATGATGAGGGAGTCACTTTTGTAAATGAATTGCTCTGAAATAAATGGGATAAGGTCCTATTGTAGTTTGTAACAGATTTTTAAAGAATTTCAAGAATAATGAAGTTGTTAAAAGCTAAAAAGTCTCTCCCTCTCTCTCTCTCTCTCTCTCGTACCCAGTTTGAGTGATCGAGGTAGTGAGTGAGTGAGTTTCCGTTGTCTCCTCACCCCTACTGTATATACAGTAGGGGTGTGACACCACGTTGATGCGGTTCTCTACACGTTCCTGTTATTATTAGTGATGCTTTGGATGGATTAGAGCATGCATTTCTGATCTTGTGCTGATATCATGAACCATCCAGACATATTCTCAGGTCATCTGCATGGGGACAGCTCTGCTTTCTGTCCCTACGACTGCAAATAAACGCATGCGGGGAAGCAGCATTTAAGGTTTATTTATTTTTTTACATATCTGGAACAAACTCCCAGAAAACTGCAGCTGGTCTGCTGCCACTCTTATTTCTTTTAAAACATCAACTAAAGATATTTCTGTTTGCCGCAGCCTTGGATTGAGTTTATTTTCCTGTTGTGTTCCAATTCCAATTCCGTCTCGCCCAGCTTTTTTCCGCCGGTTTGAAATACGTTTAGGGTTAGACATAGTTTTACTGGGTTTAAGTTTAGGAATAAGGTTATTAACCGTTTAAGCATAATTTAGTTTGGTTTTATGTATCCTAATCATAATGTCATTGCATTGTATGAGGTGGCAGTGGCTCAGGGGTATAGAGTCACCGGTAGAGTAAATTAAAACGTCTGGTATAAGGTAGGTAAGGCAGATTTATTTATAAAGCGCCTTTCAAAACAAATGTCACAATAAGGTGCTGTACAATAAAATGAAATAAAACAAGAGCATCAACATAGATCAACAATAGAATCACACAAAACAATAGTACCAATGCATTAGAGTAGAGTAGTGAATGAAATACCTATAAATACACAGTACATTATGTAGACAATAATATGAACCAAAATGGTTACAAAACAAGTGGGTTTTTAGCAGCTTTTTACAGGCATCGACAGACTCTGCCTTTCTCTCCGCTCCATCACCTTTAGTTCTTAATTTTGTTTTAGGAACAACGAGAAGGTCTTTGCCTGAGGACCTAAGTGTTCTCACATTAACCTTAGGGGTTAATAATTCAGTTAAATAAACTGGAGACAGTCCACCTAGCTTTAAAGGTGAATAACAAAGATTTTTAAAACAATTCTACAGTCGATTGGAAGATGATGTAAGGCAGCATGAAGCACTGGATGATATGAGATCTTCTAAAAGTATTAGTTAAAAGTCTGGCATTCTGCACCAGCCGGAGGCAGTGAATTGAGGAGCGACTAAGAGTTGTGAATAATGAGTTACAATAATCTAACCGGGAGGAAATAAAAGCATGTATACGTTTTTTTTAAAGTTAAAAGTGACTTAATTTTAGCTAACATCAAATAGAAAAAGAAAAAAAAAGATTCAGGGTTTGGTCTATTTTTTAAATGCTGTGCACTCATGCATGCTATGGTATTTCTCTAGCAGTCATGTCAGCGTGTGTCCCTTGGACCCTGAGTGTGAAGAAGGTATGGTAGGTGGTTTGGCAAGAAAACTGTCCGGAGTGCATTAGTCACTGTCATACAAGTGAGAAGCCCAGGTTACTCTCGCCTGACATCTTCTGGCCACTGCGAGTTACTGCGGGCATGTTCGCACAGGAGGTATTTGAGTTGGCATTACAAAAGAAGAAACGGTACTCTATCTCTATACTTCTTAAACAGAAAACAAAACTTTAAAATATTATTGGAGAATATGATGTTTGGGACAGCCTGACAGCTGCCCATTGAATTGTGTCACATTATGCTGAAAATAGCATATCTACAAGTTGCATCCGTGACAAGTTGTGAGCTTCACCCAAACTTAGGCCCCCTTTCTCCCTATGTGAAGCCCAGTCAGCCTGGGCACACCAGAACTTCCATGGGCGGGGTCTCTTCAGGGTTTTTAGACAGCTGCTGGATGGAAATGAAGTGTTGTATATCTGCGCCACCCCTCTCCCACTGTTTATACTGTGTTTAGTTTCCAAGCTGGCCGCAGCCAGTCTTACTGAGCTGCATATATTGTCTATGATGTCGACCCCACATGGCCCATGGTGCTGCGGCCACCTTGGAAACTAAACACAATATAAACAATTGGACAGGGGTGAGGCCGAGAAAGGCCCTTATTGTTGATTAGGTATTTTTTGGTGCACAGTCCTTTAAAAAGGGGGGCGGACAGAGACCGATACAAATCTGCTATTTGTGAATAGCCACCATGTATAAATGGATAAAATGGTTAGAATGATTGTGACGCTGCATTAACTATACTTTTGCTGGGGACCCCTCCCGAGTGCTTTGAGAAGCACTGCTCTAGATAATGAGCTATATGCCTATTACATCCCTGTCCCTTTGAGGTTTACGGCTGGAATTGGGACAGTATGCGTGTCATAATAATAGTTTTATAGAGTTGGTGATGGGAGGTCAAACACACTCGTATACTGTGCTGCGCCGTTGGAAATGACTCCACAGCCCATAGAGTACTGAATAACATGCCTGTTGTATCACGAAAACACATGCCATGATTTTGTAAATGTACGGTAACTCTATACTGTACCTTTACTATCTGTGTCCTTGTGTGCCACCTCCTTTGTGCGGACATAATATAAACGAGTTGAAATGTCTTTTCCTCCCTCCAGTGCGGCGGGCGGTGAGATCTACTTCCAGTGCGTGGCGGAGCGAGGCGAGGAGGAGGCCTTCAGCGAGACGGAGGTGAAGAGGTTAATGAGACAGATCCTGGAGGGGGTGGAGTTCCTGCACCGAAACAACGTGGTGCACCTGGACCTCAAGGTGTGCACGAACGAACTCGTTCTTGGCAGTCAATGAGTTTTAACAATAAAACAGCAATTTATCTTGTGTGGACCAGTAAAATGGTCCTCGCAATGTCTATTTCTCACATTATACTATACTTGTGATGTGTTATGTGTAATTCTCGCAAACTAAATATTAATGGTGTGTGTGTGTGTGTGTGTGTGTGTGTGTGTGTGTGTGTGTGTGTGTGTGTGTGTGTGTGTGTGTGTGTGCGCGTGTGCGTGTGCGTGGCCGTGCGTCAGCCTCAGAACATTCTGCTGACCAGGGACACTCCTGTGGGAGACATTAAGATCGTGGACTTTGGCTTGTCCAGAATGGTCAGCAGTCACAAAGAACTCAGAGAGATTATGGGCACGCCAGAGTATGTGGGTGAGTAACATACTGTACATGTCTGTCTGTCTGTCTGTCTGTCTGTCTGTCTGTCTGTCTGTCTGTATATATAATTATGAACTTTCCCTGTCGTATTTGACGTTTCCCTGTCCACTATTACAGGTGGATAGATAGAAAGAATGAGGCATGTATAGGCAGATTTTGAAGGTTATGGGATCCCTGATGAATCTATACTCACGTGAACTGGTGTAGAATCTGTATTTGAGTCAAATCAAATCAAATCTTATTTATAGAGCACATGTACACAACCTTAGTGCTGAGTGGTAACTAGGGAACGCCTGCAAGGCCATGCCATTGTCATATAGAGGCTGCATAATATATTGGCTGCACTAAAAACTACCTTACGCCACAGCATGCGTTTGATGTGTTGTTTTCTTTTTCCGTTTTTCACAGCTCCAGAAATCCTGAATTATGAACCCATCAGCACGGCGACAGATATGTGGTAAGGCTGGTTTCGCCACTAAAATCTGTCAAGTGATGAGTCGAATGTCATTGAAATGAATAGTCTTCGGTGTTTTAACCCATTTAGACATTTTTTTAAATGTCTTGTAAATCCTGACAGTTTTCTGATAAAGCTATGCTTCTATGTCAGTGGTGCTCAATATTTCATGTCAAGGACCCCAATAAATATTATGTATTTAGCCGCCGACCCCCATTTGAAAATATGTTGTTCCAGGGACCCGCCCATGAAGCAAAGGTTTGAGTAAAAAGCGTTCGCTCTGAAAGAATATATATTCCGAGATTTGCGACGCAATTTTCAAGATTTTTCAGAAAATAGCAGCTAAAGTATGAAACACCAAAAGGGCTTCCCACTTCCCGTCCTGAATTGGGTTAAAAAACGGTCTCTGTCTCTCTCTCTCTCTCTCTCTTGTCGTTGCGTTTGTTATTTCCAGGAGCATCGGGGTGCTGGCCTACATCATGCTGACGGGCGTCTCTCCGTTCCTGGGCGACAACAAGCAGGAGACCTTCCTGAACATCTCCCAGCTCAACGTGAGCTACACGGAGGACGAGCTGCTCCACCTGGACCGCGCCGCGCTGGCCTTCATGCAGGCTCTGCTCCGGAAGAAGCCACAGTCAGTTCCTCGTTCTATATAGATTTGCACACATTGTTTCACACAACTTTTAAAAATAATAATACAAATAATCACACTCGTATGAAGTAGTGAGGGGCGTTCTCGTGTCTGTGAAAAATGAAAAGTTAAATACATTTATTACACGATGCATTTATATCAGCAAGATGATGTCGCTGATTATTTAACCTTTTAAGCAAAGGTCCATAGACTTGTCTGGCACAAATAATATCATAATTCACCCTAAACAAACTTTAAAGTCCCTTTGGCTGGGACGGGTAAACAAACATTAAAAGTGCTTATGACGTAATCTCGGGAAGCCATGCCATTGGAGGGGCTGGCGCCCCTCAAAAATAGCAGATCTACAAACTCATATTTTTAAAACAATACCCCCCCCACATGATAGCGCCCCTCCAGATATATAAGAAGTGTACCTCAAATTGCCATGTATTGTTGTGTTTAAAATACATTTAGTTTTTTTTTAATGGAATTAATATAATCTTGATAAAGAAATAAGCGTTGGTGTTCTACGCCGGGTCAATGGGTTGGGGTTTGGTGGTCAAAACGAACACTTTGCATATATAGAATCGCCGAGACATGTCTTAAACTAACCCTCCTCATGGCGTCTCTGTCTCCCGTCCGTCCTCCACCAGGGAGAGGGCCACGGCAGAGCAGTGTCTCCGCCACCCCTGGCTCCAGCAGATCGAGGAGGAGGAGGAGGCGGGCCAGCCCTCCGCCGCCACCACCACCACCGCCCCAGAGCTCCAAGAAGCAGCATCCGCCTCCAGCGCCCTCCTCCACAGCAGCCCGGAGGAGTCGCCTGCAGCGGCTAGGGAGGAGGACGAGGACGTAGAAGATGAAGAGGAGGAGGAGGAGGAGGAGGTGCACGAGGAGCTGATGGTCATGGCTGCCTACACGCTGCATGGGCAGTGCCGTCACAACACCACCACCTCCTCCTCCTCCGAGAAGGAGGTCCTGGCTGCCGCGGCCGCCACCGGCCAGCAGCAGAAAGCCGTCTCCAAGCGCTTCAAGTTTGAGGAGCCCTTCATCGGCGGGCTGCAGGAGATCCTCCCCAAGGGGGAGTTCATCTGCTGACCTCTGTCCTTTGACCCACACACTACTGACCAATGGGAAGGAAGCTGCCCCCCCCCCCCCCCCCGCCCGCAAATCAACTCCTAACTTTTAGATGTAATTAATCAAAATTCACTTTCAGAAACAATGGGATCTACTCAGACTTTCGGGAGATGCACCTCTGGGCAGTTTTTAAGCCAAACATGGCAGAATCTAAAAGCTTCACGGTGTGTTGCGTTGCGACTCGTTAAGAGTTTGTAGATAGACTATTTTTGTCCAAAGGTAATTATTATAGCAAGAGAATATATAAAGTTAAATTCCAGTAGAACACTAATAGCCTGCTTCTCATATTCCTGCAGGATTGGGTTGGTGTGCTAACAGCTAACTGCATGTCAGCTAAACGTCGACAGCTGAGGCTGTTATTGTGGCTTGTTTTTATAAAGATGCATATCCACCCGTCATCTGCAAAATATATCTGCAAGTAAAGGAGTTGATTTGTATTTTGGAACAGAATTCAAGTGAATGGAACAGACTCTCTCTCAGTGTCAAAACACACAACACCAAAGCCAAACCATCTTTCTTTTTTGTCATTTTCTCTCTCTCTCTCTCCGTGCTGCTTTCCGAAACCAGATCCTCGTGCAAAATAATTGTGTGGTTCCTTTTCTTCCATTTCATTTTTTTTTTAATTTTAATTTAATTTAAAATTTTAATTTTTTATCTTGGTGCCATGTATGCATGCTTGGAGAAAAAAAGGCAATGATTTGTGGGCCACGTGGGATTGCATTATTCTTTTTTTAATATGTGTTTATTTGTTATATATTATAGATATTGTTTAAACCAACGGGTGTGGAGTTTTTCTAATTCAAATGTACTATTATATGAAGCAAATTTTAAATTCTTAAGACTTTCATGTTTGTCTGTATAATATAAGAAGCCATGCCATTCATTGCAACACAAGGATTCCTTTGTAAAATAAAATAAAACAAGTAATGAATCTCTGATTATTTTTCACATGTAGAGAGAAAGCTCTTAATTACTCTGACCTATAAACCTACCCATTGAATCCTTATTGTACATTTTGTCAACTTGCGTCTCCAATAAATGCTCATTTACTTTGTTATGAAAACAAATGTACATGAATGTAATGATATTGTAAATAAAATGTCTAAAAGTTATTATGGGGTTGAGGGCTTTTTTGTTGTTGCATGTCATAATCATAATTATAATAATATAATCCTCAATGTTTAAAAAGTGTATAGTGTTTCGGTAATTGTCTGAAGGAGGTCAATTATTCTTATTTATTTACCGCCCCTGCCCACAATAAAATCAATTATCAATTATTCACATTCAAACGTCATTTTATGTCCTTTTTTTTTATCAATAGCAACAATGTTCCACTGCTATTACATATGGGATTGATTGATTTGCGGAGCGTTCTTGATACCGGAAGGTCGCCATGCAGTTCGCATCCCCGGACCGGCACGTTAAAATTACCACCGCTGAAGTGCCTTTGAGCAAGGCATTGAACCCCTACCATGAAATGTTCTATGAGCAGGGTGTGACTGTAAACAAATCCTTGGCTTAGTCCACTTCCCTGGGTAAACAAAGAACTTTGCTTTGCTTACATTTCAAGCACAACTCAATGCAAAGACTGTTAACTGTGAGTGGATGACCCAATAAAGCATTACACTTGTTTACAAGAGGGTCCACCTTGTTCAATTCATCAACATAGATATGCAGTTGCGCAGGCAGGCAGGCAGGCAGGCAGGCAGGCAGGCAGGCAGGCAGGCACGTATGGGCAGGCCATGGGGCAGGCTGAGGCCATAGAGTATATATAACTCTATGGCTGAGGCAGGTCAAAAGTAACCAGTAAGATCCGGTCTAGATCCTCAAAAAAGAAAACGCCTACTATAACATGTTCCGTTTCCGGTGTGTGTCACAGTATTATCTGTGTAAATGCCCAACTAATTATTGAGTATCAGTCAGTAGCCTATAAGGTCTCGCCAGTCGAGTTATATAATAACACATGGACATAATTAACAAAGTATTGTTACAAGTAATACTAGTAGTAATAATTGAAGAAACTTGCCGCCGGCCAGACTCATAATTGATTACCTCTTTGGTCGGAACAGAAAAACAGCTTGACTGACTGCGGCACAACCCGGAAGAAAGACGGAGGAGCGCGCGAAAGCGGCCGCGCGCGAGATTTGTTGTTTGTTGTGTTTAAGATCTTAACCTCGAGCTCAAGTCCTTTACAGGAGGAGGATATACTAATTACGGATATTATTACATATGAATGTAAGTCTATATACTTATTTCAATATCGAATGAAGTGCACCGACTGCACACACAACTAACACACACGACACGACCAAGTGGGTTCAGCTTCAGGAAGTTCAGGTTATAATGTTACAATGACTGGAGAGAAGCTTAGCATTAAGCGAAGACAGTGGTTTTCAACCTTTTTCATATCAAGGTCCAATTATTTATTTGACCTTTAAGCCACGGACCACCATTTGCTGACATTTAGCCTCTCAGACCCAAAACGAATGAATATTCTGTTGTCGGATAAGATTTTGTCCATTCATGCTGTATTAATGTGGTGCAGTCGGAGCGAGTCAGAATCCAATGGTAGTAAAGTTTCTGACATTTTTAAGACTTTGGGTTCTGACTGGCGGGGCTATCGGAGAGATAACAGGCAAATATGTTGATAAAAAATAACAATGATTCTACATTATCTAATTGTGTTGACTCACTGCTTGCAAATTAAGTAATGCAATGTTTAATTTTACTCTTGAGAGTACAGTTCAATAGTATGTAGATGTATGATGTTGCATGGGGTGACACTGTCCAGTGTCCACGCCACTGGAGGTCCCCCCCCCACACAAACTGTAACCAATTAGATTTGTAATTTCCAGGGAGTTTGGTACTTTTATCATATAGGATCCATTCAAAAGCTCAAAGCATAGTAGGCCTACAGCAACTGATTTCATGACAATAAAAGAGCCATCTTCGTATAAGTGGCTACCATGCAGTATCTCTTTATAATTGCATTAAATTACAATATACAGATACGTGTATGTATGTGACTGTGTACAACAACAATGTATGTGTGACTGGAGTTTATCCAGACATCACATACTAAAGCGAGGGTAAAAGAGTAACATTCCCTCTCGCTCATTGACGACGAGAGAGATTGATTTATCTTTTTGCCAATATTAATGACAAATTAATCACTCTCATATTCATTGTTCAAACTGTCTGTGTGTTCATAATACCGTTACCGTATATCCAATCCACGTATTATGGGATCATGGATGCATGTTCTTATTATTTACAGGTGATGGATTGTACATTATGATGAACTACAGATCATGTTAACTTAGTCTGATCAAATGCAGGCTATTTATTTTTTATTTATCTTATACTCTTACCTGTACCTATCCTGTGTTTTCATGATTAATTACCATACCATACCATACCATCTTTATTTCTATAGCACATTTAAATAACAACAAGTTGTACCAAAGTGCTTTACAATAAAATAATAAAAATCACAACTTCATTTAAAAACAAACAACATACAGTACACAGTGTCACTTTCAACATCAAAGGCTCATACTCTGCTTGGAAAATTGTAAAATCCATGCTCTTTTCAAGCAGACCATGACAATGATGATGATGATGCTTAATGCAGTTGTTGCCTACTACGACACCTGAATGTGATCAATAAAGATCCATTTATTGAAATGTGTTTCTGTTTTCCACACACACACACACACACACACACACACACACACACACACACACACACACACACACACACACGCACACACAGGTCGAATCCCGGAAGTGAGTGAAGATGAGTAGTCCTGCACTGAGTAGCAGCAGCTCCGCATCGAGTGGAACCATCAAGCCTAGTTTGGACCTCTTTGAAGACGTATGGCTTCAGCTCAAAGAATGCCACAAGAATGCACTCCATGGTAGGAACCGTTACAACTAGGGATGAAACAAAACAAGTCAGTCACAACCTTTTATTTGGGGAAATTAGAGACTTTTAAAATCTCTCTCTCTCTCTCTCTGTTTGTGTGGTTGAGAGCAGATATGAAAATGAAAGTAACTGTGCAATAACTCCTATGTACAGTAAGGTACGGTATGTATTTACTCTTGCACTGTATGTTGTACTAAGCGTCGGTGCACTATTTTTTTGTTATTTCCAGAATTGGAGGCAAAGGTTATCAAGCTGAAAAAGGACCGCTGTCTGTAAGTATATTGTGCTGCTCTACGTTTTTATTAAATACCAACGTTAAAACATTGGGTTCAACATGCCTTCATAAATGTGACATAGAATATGTGAGGAGCTGAGAATGGCCTAGGTATGTAGTGTTGCATTAATTCAGTTGAGTGTAAAGAGTCTCGCCACTGCTTTAGGGCATTCGCCACCAGGAAGACTTTGAGTGCATTTCTTCTGTAAGATGTGATTCCTGCAAATGGAGATCAAGTGCTAGCATTAAAGTGACCCTAGTATACACTACAGTACATTGTTTTCTTCCAGATAATGGATAGTTGACCGGGTTGTTGTGCTTCCTACAGTGATGCTCAGAGGCTCGAGGAGTTCTACGGTCGTAGCCAGCAGCTGAAGGAGGTTCAGAAAGGCCTGCAGGACACTATCGCTAAGCTGGAGGGGAGGTAAGGGACTGGCCCTGTGTGGCATTCACTATCGCTAAGCTAGAGGGGAGGTAAGGGACTGGCCCTGTGTGGCATTCACTATCTCTAAGCTGGAGGGGAGGTAAGGGACTGGCCCTGTGTGGCATTCAACATGTCAAGATGGTTAATTTGTCACTTTGCAAGTAAATACGGTGACATTTTGGTGTGGCATACTCTGCAGTAAAGACATATATAACAATAGTCTGGCAGCCGGGGTCGTGGAGTGGGACGTCTATACTCATAGTTTCATACATTCATTAATCCACTTGCTGACCGGCTGTCAGCATTGAGCCATTTTTTTGTATTGATATATGTGACCATACCATTAACAACCTATATATATGGCAACGTTTTCAAAATGTCATTCTGCTTCATGTAGCATGTGACGTGTCAAACTAGGGGGGTTTTCATGATTCATTGATCCATTGCAAGCATTAGTTTTGCTAAAAAAAACACCCCTTGTGCTAAAAACAGCCATAGCGGACAACGGACATCACAAAATGTGATGAGGTTATCACATTTGGCAAGTGGCTATGGCGGAATTCTATTAATTTCCACCATGCAGGTTGCTGCTGACTGTGGTGTGTGTCTGGTTGTGTTTGCAGGTTGCTGCTGACTGTGATGTGTGTCTTTGGTTGTGTTTGCAGGTTGCTGCTGACTGCGGTGTGTGTCTGGTTGTGTTTGCAGGTTGCTGCTGACTGCAGTGTGTGTCTGGTTGTGTTTGCAGGTTGCTGCTGACTGTGGTGTGTGTCTGGTTGTGTTTGCAGGTTGCTGCTGACTGCAGTGTGTCTGGTTGTGTTTGCAGATTGCTGCTGACTGCAGTGTGTTGTCTGGTTGTGTTTACAGGTTGCTGCTGACTGCAGTGTGTGTCTGGTTGTGTTTGCAGGTTGCTGCTGACTGCAGTGTGTGTCTGGTTGTGTTTGCAGGTTGCTGCTGACTGTGGTGTGTGTCTGGTTGTGTTTGCAGGTTGCTGCTGACTGCAGTGTGTGTCTGGTTGTGTTTGCAGGTTGCTGCTGACTGCAGTGTGCGCTCGCTGCGCTCCATTGGAGGAGCAGGTGAGGAAGGGACAGACGGAGTTGGAGAAGCAACGCCAGCAGAATGAGCGTCTCATCGCAGAGCACAGTGAGCACTGTCTCCCATAATAATAATAATAATGCATTTTATTTGTATTGCACTTTTCATTCACAAGAAATCCCAGAGTGTTCAAACTTTATTTGTAGAGCACATTTAAAACCACCGAGATTGACCAAAGCGCTGTACAGATCCGGAGCAAAGCAAGAAATGCAATATATGTATAGGGAAGTGTCGACATGCTCACAAAAAGGCACATGTATGCATATAAAATTAAATTAAATATAATTAAATCAAACAATACAACAGACATTGGAGATTAGAGATTAAAAAGCCAAAGAAAATGAATGAGTTTTAAGCAGAGACTTAAAAACATGATGCATACTCTCTAGTATACACTGTAACTTTGTGTTGTTTGTGATAACTGATAATTGTAACTTTGTGTTGTTTTGTCGGACAGAGAATGAAAAGGACAGCCTTCAGGACGAGAACAGAAAACTGAGCAAAGAGCTGGACAGACTGAAGAGGTGAGTTCCTGACTGTCTTCATTTTAGTTAAATGTAAACATCTGCATTACTTAATTTATAAGAAGTCTGCACAATTGGAGAAGGCAGAATAATTGTTATTTTGCCTCTTGTCTCTCCTATGGTGCAATACAGCATGGAATTGTGGACACAATCTTTACAAAATGTCCTATGACGTTTTCGGTCTGAGAGGCTAAATCTCATCAAATGGTGGCTCAAATGCAGAACAAATAATGGACCCTCGACGTGACATGGGTTGAAAACACATGGTACACTAGTACAGTTGTTCTCAACATGTGGGTTCGGAGCACGTGGATGATGGCTCTGTTTCGGAGCAAGGCAATTATTTGATGAGTTGATGGAGTTCCTATTTCCAGATGAAAGTTTGACTGTAATTCAAATGTCGTTTGTCATTGACAGCCCCGAGGCCCCGGAGGAGGAGACTCCTCAGTCCTCGGAGCAGGAGGAGGGAATGATCCCCGACTCTCCGCTCCACGCCAGCGCCGTGCCCGCGGTCAACAAACTGAAGAGACGCAAGACGACGGGCGGCCAGACCAAACACGTCCGCTACAAAGAGAAACCCCTACCGCCGTTGCATACCTCGCTCTTCGGCGGTCAGTCTTTGGGGCCGATTCATACTCCTATTTTAGAGCCGAATAAAAGTCGGTTCGGCTCTGTAGAGCCTACAATTTGACGTCATTTGAGGTTCGGGGGGGCGGGTACCGTCCTAAAGTCGGCTCTTCGGTGCTACTGAAAATTTCTGACGAGCCGAAATCATTTCGGCAATACAGTGCCGAAACAGCGGTAAAATAGGAGTATGAATCGGCCCTTATAATGGAAGCGTGTTGCACACTGAAAACCTACACAAGCTCATAGCAATGCGCACGTCTGTGATGCATTGAGAGCTCGTTAGATTAGGCTATTTTCAGTTATCCTTTCAAGATTGGAGCATTTTGGTGGTGGTCAAAATAGGGGGTTCTCGAATATTTCATAAAGGCAAAGCTTAAAGCCTCAATCTGTGATTTCTGAAATTCTGGCTGTATGTTGTACAGCAGGAACAAAATTAAAATGTGGTGCAAATCTGCGTCGCAGTCCCACCCCCTACCAGGGCCCAGGAAATGATTCTCCGTTAATTTTCCTCATAGACATTTCAAAAAGTATTTATTTAAAGACGTTTACGCCGCGGACAAAGCCAACTCTTGTCGTGACAAATCATGACAACAAACACAATTGTTTGGGCAAAGAAAAGAAAAGAACGGCAGGTTTTTTGGTTGTTTTTCTTCTTTGTAATTATTTGTTTGGTCCAAAATATTGTGTTTGTTGTCATGAGTTGTCACGACTCGAGTTGGCTTTGTCCGTGGCGTGACCGTCTTTAAATAAATACCTTTTGAAATGTCTAAGGGGAAAAATGCATTGGGAATAATTTCCTGGGCCTGGCGTCGTCATGAAAGGGGGGGGGGGGGGGGGGCGACTGCGACGCTCTATATTCGTTCACAGCAAACGTTGCTTTTGGGGGACCCTGAAACGAAACATTTTGAGAAGGCAAATACATATCATTCTGGGGGTTCTTGACATGAAATAGTTTGAGAACCACTGATATAAAAACATAGGGCTTTTCAGAAAACTGTCAGGACTAACAAAGACATTTTGTGGAATCTGGTCTCGGGTCAAAATGGGATAAGCTGCCTGTGTGCTTCTCCGTGGCAGAGTTGAACAAGGAGAGTCTGGAGATGTTGCAGGGCGGTGGAGAAGTGCTGGCACCAAACACATGTCAGATGGACACGTCACAGACGTCGGGTATGTATGCCTTCATCTCCAAAACCCATACCTTTTGACATGAGTATAAATATGTCTTGTCTATCTAGATACGCAGAAATTATGTCGTTATTTTGATTAATTATGTGAGGTATTTATTTAACCTTATGGATTAAAGTTCTCAGTCGCTACAACTGATCATTTTGATGTCATGTCATGTCATTTTGATTCCATAGAAGCCAGTGTTTGTGCTCAGCGAAAATAGCAGATCTACAAGCTCACAACACGTCGCATTGCGTCGTGTTGTGAGCTTGTAGATTGGCTATTTTCAGTCATTAGTCATTTTAAGATTATTTTGTGATTAGTACGTGATCGAACTAGCAATAGAACACAAGTTTCGAAGCATTTCCCAGAAACACGAATGTCTCAGAAATGTCATGATTTCTTCAGCTGGTCGGCCTATAACATCGAAGAAATAAATACCAGCACTCGCGTTATCCGTTAGGATTCTTGTTATATTTCAGTTTTCCGGAAGTTTCGGCCGGGTGGCCTTCTCCAACTTTAAAAAAATGAGATAAAAGTTGAAGAAGGCCACCCGGCCAAAACGTCCGTCCGTCTGTTGTTACACCTGCTGGGGGAAAATTTAAATGAAACAAGAATCCTAACGGATAACGTGATGGTATTTATTCCTTCAGAACCATGCACCCGGGCCGTTACTTCACTACATGGAACTATTCAACTGAGTGCTTGCTCTCGCTTTCTTCTTAAAGCGACCTATAACATCATCATTACATTTTCAGACTTGAGATTTGATTTGACTTTATTCCATGCTATCTACATCCGACTTGAACGAGGTTAAAAGTGGCCCGTGGCAGGATGTTTTCTTTTTGATTACCAAGAACAGGTCTGTTTTCATTTCAGATGAAGATGTAACTGTAGTGGCAGAAACGTGTCGCCTGGATGTTCCCAAGGTACTGGTGAGCAACTTCCTCACAGGTCTTTGAAATATTTGAGTCCTTACACAGGATCCTCCAGCTCCCAACATAATTTTTTTGTAGTGGTAACACGTGATAACATTAAATACCTTTCGTGCAAACTGGAATGTTTCTATTTGTTTGCCTGTCTTTTCGTCTTTGTCCTCGGTATCTCGAAATGGACTCAAGTGTCCCTGAACACTCCTCTCCGTGTGAATGAACCCATTAATATAAGACCTGGCTGGGGCAGATTCTACAAATACTATAGTAAAATAGGCACATCACTTCGTGGAGGTGCTGGGTTCAAAAAGTGACATGGGAAAAGAGAAGGGAACCCCGCACACTTGTATAATGCTCCAAAAGGTATATTCTATTGACAATGTTTTGAGCCTTCTGGTCAAACTGACCAGATGAAGAGCCTTGGTTTTCGAAACGTCGTCAATAAAATGTACCTTTTGGAGCATACGACGTGTGCAGATTCTACAAATGCCTTCTAGTTTTTGTGCCATATTCGGCCGCAGAGCCCCATTTTCTGCCAGGAATCCCCCCACCCCACCCCAGAAGAGAATGTTTATGTAAATAATTCAGATTATGAAAGTAAATTCACTTTCAAGTACATGCTTCCAGTGCATGGCACGAAGTGACACGCTGAGGAAATGAATGCATGAATGATGCATAATGAATGAATTGACATCTGCTTTGTATAATGAACAATTGGGAGACTAATGAAACTTTCAGTTTGTTTTGCTGTTGTTGAAAAGCCTTTTGTGTGCAGTGGTCGTTTGCCTGTCGTCCAGCTAATTAGTTACGTTGATGCAGTTTGGGCTTCAATGTGTTACAAACAGAGCCATTGTGTGTGTTTGTTTTTCCAGAGCAAAGAGGAAGAAGGCTGCTCGACTCCTCAGCAGTACAAGGTTCCTTCAAGGTATGAATGAAAGTGGAACACGTTTTATTAGTTACCAGCAACATGGTATGGCCACTATGTAACAGTGAAAATATTGTTAATATCAATGCATATATGTAACACTGCAACTGCATTGGTTACGTGTGTGTGTGTGTGTGTGTGTTGGGGGGCTCAACCCTATTGCTTTGAAATTAGATAATTTGCTAGTTATAGCTATGAATATGGGTTCACACTTTTATATTTATGTTTTGAGTGAAAACAGCGCATTATATGTAAACCGTGCTCTTATTTTACATTCCACAGACCAGAACACAGAGCACTCTGTCTGCATTTTCCTGCCATATTGGCCAACATTTCAATAACTGTTCATCCCTAGTTTTAGAATAAAGACGAATTAATTTTTTTTCCAAATTGCAGTGTTTATAAGCCTTTTTCTTCGGAAAGGCCAAAACAGAATTAGATCATATCGACGTCGGTTATCAGCCACAATGGCAATTAATCATATCAGATATCGATATCGCCCAACATGTCTCATCGGTTTACATCCCTATATCCACAGGTCGCGTCAGGGTCCAGGCTTCTCCGTCCTCCACCCGGACGATACGGGAGCGTCCCCCTCGCTCCTCCCCCACGGCGTGCTTCACAAGGCCAAGCGCAGGAAGCAGGACCTCGTCCAGGAGGTGTGGTGCACGTGGATGAACCCATTTTGACCTGAGATCAGATTCTAAAAAATGTCTTCTACATCCTGACAGTTTTCTGAAAAAGCCATGTTTCTATGTCAGTCGTTCTTCGAGTTTAAAAAAAATAGCAGACCTACAAGCTCGTAGCGCGCCACTCGGTGGCGCGCTATGAGCTTGTAGATCTGCTATTTTTCAATAGCTAGAGCATAACATAATGCTAACACCAAAAGGTTTCAGTCCATTTGGATTCCATAGAAGCCTCCTGTGAAAGCATGCTGCGCACTGAAAATAGCCCATCTACAAAAATGTCATAAAAGCAACCTTAATGCCTCAAATCTGTGATTTCATCAGCCGCTCGGCCCCCTAAAACATCATTACATTGTCATGAGTCTTGAGATTTTATTTTGCTTTATTCCAAGGGGTTGGTGGTCGAGAAGAGGAAGAAGAAGAACACCACCACCACCACCACCGCGGTCTCCCTACAGAACAATGCCGCGCCAGAGGAGCGAGCCGCGACCAGTCACGTCTGCAAGCAGGAACCATCAGACGTCCACAAGGTGAGGCTGTTGTCCTGTGTGAGATAATCTGACCCGATGTATCCTCACCGTCAGGCAGATACCTCACATCTCCATATTCTGACTTCTTGTGTTGCATAATTTGCATTGTGTTTAGTTTTCTCTGTCAGTCTACTATCAATCTATCAATAAAGGCAGAAAAAGAAAAAGTCCTGACGAGATGTACCTTCGCATCATAACAAAGTCACATTTAAAGGATTTTATTTGAACTATCGTCAATATTGAATCAATTTTGGGCGGGAACCCCTTTTGGTGTTTTAAGCATTATGTTATACTTTAGCTATTGAAAAATATCTATAGCTTGTAGGTCTGCCAGCTTGTAGGTCTGCCATTTATTTATCGTTAAAATGTGCCTCAAATCTTTAAAGAAATTGTCATGATTGTCAGGCCTAAATGGGTTAATATCAATGGTCTTTTGTCAGGTGTGTGCTGTGAACAAAGCACAAATATCTCATCCTTTTTTTCAGCCTTATTTCACATTACCAAATTTAAACACAAGCCAGACGTGCAAGGTAAAAAAAATAAAATGAAATGTCTTTGATCACTTCACAATGAAAACGAGGAACAAGCAATCCTGACAAATTATACTCTGGGAAATGCCCAGGTTAATACATAAAGCTGTGGGCTGTATAAAACTCGTCTCCGGGCCGCATTACTTATTCTAGCCAGAAGATGGCGATGCACACTAGGGTATAGCATCAGAAGACCTTCTGTATTCTGATATATTCTTGATATTCTGTATAGCAGTGGCTCCCAAGGTGTGGTCCGGGGACCCCCAGGGGTCCTTGAGGGAGTTCCAGGGGGTCCCCAGCTAAATGATAGTTTGGAACCATATGGACCCTTATGGGTCTGTAACTCTGAGAGTGTACAAACGGAACCAAATGGACCCGTTAGGGTGGTTAATTTGGTTAAATTACAATCTAAATTGGGGGTCTCAGAGATAGAAATGCCATTAAATGGGAGTCCGTAGCCTGTTGCTGGTTGCATATCAAACTGGGGGGGTCCTTGAAATGAAAATGGTTGAAAATCACTGCTAGAGTTGTAAAAATCTTCTCTTATGGGGGGGATCCCTGGCATGTCTTCTCTAATGGGTGTCCCGCGGGCTAATGAGTGTCATTTTGGGGTCCTTGACATGAAACAGTTTGGGAACCACTGCTGTATAGCATCATATCAGAATACAGTGGGTGTACCATGGCATAATCCCTACCTACCAGTCTTCTGCCATCACTGAAACTCACCTTAGCTGCCTACAAAGAAAACAGTTTTTCTTTTTTACTCAAGTGTGACCTTTTCAATCGAAAGCTGTATGAAGTCCTCAGGACAGCCTTATCTGAGCTTCATCCAAATTGGGCCATTCATTCTTCTTGAGTTATTTCCCTAACGGACAGACGTACAGACCAACCTTGGACAGCGGACACGACGCCCCCACATTGCATTGTGGGCGGAAAGCCAATAATAATAATAATAACCCCTTAGCACACTAGTTCCAAAACTTGTCAAGGTTGAGACCCAAAAACGTTGAAAATGTTTTGACATACAGTAATTAACACAATTTGTGCCCAAGACGTCCACGGAATTACCGCATGTAGTGCCCAGGACGTCTTGGTCAAAATGTCAAAAAGTGGGCAGCCTGGGTCGCCCATTTTGAAAGAATGACAAAATATAGGAAACACAAAATAAATAAAGGAACTGTCTCCCATACATACTGTTTGGGAAACGTGCCTGTCTAATATGTGTGTGTCATCTGTCAGGTGCCGTCCGTGCAAAACGGAGCTCCCGGCGCCCAGACGCCGGGCGTTTCCTTCCTGCGTCCCGCCAACAAGACGAAGAGGAAGAGTGACGAAGGAAGGACAAGGAGCGTCCTGCAAGACCTGAACGCTCCCCTCGCCTCCGCCAGGGAGGACGGTGAGTTGAAGATGTCGCCCCGGCTTCATCGGCCTGGCCCATTTATTGGGTCCGATTACCCTCCTTCCCGAGCTTTGTAGTTTGGTCTTAGATAGAGATGACTGTAATTTGACCCTTATTTGTTATGATATCGGGTCATATTGGTATCGGCGAATATGCCAGTCTAACCACCAATCCGACACAGGGGTAAAGGGGTTGACACTATGGCAGGTAAATAAAATGTTGGGGCATGTGGATTTTGGTGAGGTGACCAACGAACTACAACATGACGCCACGAGCCGCAGTGAAGAGCAAACCACCGCCACCGCCCTTCTCTCTGTTTTTTCCTCACCACCGCTCAAAGTTATTTCAGCTCCGGTGGTCACCTCGCCACCGGAGCGGTGGTCACCTCACCACCGAAAACCCAGACTATGAATGAGCCTTTAGACCAGTACAGTGGTTCCCTGTTGCCGAACCACCACTACTACTATTCGCATTGCAGTTAGACGGAGCAGCAGCCAGCCCCTCTGTGCTAACCTCTTGCTTTCCCCATCAGAACGGAAGGCTGAGGTGGATCAGACGTGGAGCATCGACCCCGCTGCGGCCCTCTCCCAGTACCACGCTGGCAGCCCCGACACCCCGGAGGTATAGGGTTCTGTCTGCTTATTATAATAACCTCATGTGGGCTCACGGACGCCAGGTGTCCGGGGCCACACACACCTCATTCTTTTTGAGTGCAGCCAGTCCTACTTATAGCCTCCCACACCTGTGTGCAGTGAGCAAGCTGCTAGCCACTCAGCCTTGATTGCATGATTGGCAGTGAGTCTCCATGGGCCTTTTGACAACGCAAGTGCTCTGTGAATAAAGTGTTCTGTTTTATGCTTGGACAGGAGGACAGGCCACACAACCAGACGGAGACCGTGGACGCTGACTGCACGTTCATCAGTCACAGCATGCTCCAAGGCCGGGGAACGCACGCACCACCGCACACGGGAGACGGCGGCTCTGGTAACGGCTTTAATCCATTCTGGGGGCGAGAACCCCTTTTGGTGTTTTAAGCATTATGTTATACTTTAGCTATTGAAAAATAGCAGCTATCTACAAGCTCGTAGCGTGGCACAGAGTGAAAATGTGGTGCAGATCTTTGAACATATATTCTTTCAGAGTGAACGTTTTTAACTTAAATCTTTGCTCCCGGGCAGTCCCAGGAACAACATATTTTTGGATGGGGTTCGGCGGCCAATTTCATATAATTTCTGTGGTCCTTGACATGAAAAACTTTGAGAACGACTGACATTGAAACATGGGGTTTTTCAGAAAACTTTAGAAGACATTTGTAGAATCGCCCTCAGGTCTAAATGGGTTAATGCAGCGTAGTTGACACACAAGAACTGAGCAGGAATATTATGCCTAACTTTCTCCTCTGCTTTTACTTTGAAGGACATCGTCACCAGAAGGCCAACGACAGCCTGGATGAAATGTTTGACACCACAGCCTGCGGAGAGTACAAGTCTTACCACAACCTCACACACCTGGACCACGACGAGCCATGTACTGATGAAGAGGAGCGGGGGGAGGAAGAGGAGGTGGCGGACAATGGTAGGTCCATAATATTAACACATTTTGTACATAATACGTCCTGAAACGTCATAAGGATTGGAACCGAGAGGTGCCTTCGACGTCTGTGGACGTCCTAGCGACGTCCAAACGACGCGGGGCGAGATAATAATATTCAGAATTATTCCTATTTTTTTTTTTGGCATTTCGCTTTTCGCTTGCCGTATGCTAACGCTCTGTGCAACTATTAGCTTGTCATTGACTCCCATGTTAGCGCGGCGGAAAGAATGACTCGTATCTCCTGATCCAGGGCGCTCTCCGTGGTGATGAATGGATCGATATGCTGGCGCTGCGTTTCTGCTCCTCATCCGTCTCTCCCGCAAAATATGAACTCTTTTTGGAGCGTATATAAATATATTAAGATGATCGGGGATTGTGAGGTCACTTTGTCAGTCAACTTTTTTAAGAAAGTATTTCCGGTTCATGGCTTTCAAAATAAAAGCGATCACTACACTGGCGATTACTCTGGCGCAAGCAGCGCCTTTATTTTGATGCAGTTCCGGTACTAAATGTGTTTATTAATAATAATAATCTTTATTTGTATAGCATCTTTCATGACATAAAATGCAACTCAAAGTGCTTTACAGAGCAATACAAAAAGCATCAAATAATGTTAAAAAAAATTAAAATAATAGCTAAAAAATTCAGTGAATCAGGCAAAACAGTGAGGACATGAATAATAACACAGAGATTTAAATATCAAATAAAGGCAAGAGTGAAGAAATGTTTTATTATAGTTTATCTTATTTAGATACTTATTTGTTTTGTTTATACAAGTGCAAGTGCAATATCTGTGTGTGTGTGTGTGTGTGTGTGTGTGTGTGTGTGTGTGTGAATGTATTGTATGTTATAAAAAATGTCAATACAAATATTATTGAAAAAGAAAGAGTTAAGAAATAGGTCTTAAGCTGTGCTTTAAAGCTATCTACAGAGGCTGCCTGTCGAAGGTGTAGTGGGAGTTTATTCCAAGCCGTCTGCCCACTGCGTCACCGTGTTTTTGAGTGGTGCAACCACTCCTATAGTTAGAGTATAGACAGCTATGTGTGTCCCTGGCTGGCTGGCTGTGTCCCTGGCTGGCTGGCTGTGTCCCTGGGTACGAGCACGGAAACAGCATATTATGACCACCAAGTTGCACAGCCTGACACACCACCAAGTCTCACTGTTGCGCAGCCTCGCCCCCCACACGGTAACTCTTGTCATTTCTCGACCGTTTCGGACACGGCGCGTGCCGGCACCCTGGGCGCGTTCCTGTGGGTCTGGATGTCCCCCCCCCCCCCCCCCCCCCCCACACGGAGTTGCACCACTCACTTCACATGTGTGTGTGTGATCTTTTATTTGTAGGCACTTTTGAGGCTTTGACCGTTTCTTGGCGTCTTATGGTGGTCTTCTGTTGTTGAGTTCCGTTTATTTTTATTTCTTTGCCTTTGCTTTTTGTTCAGTCCAAAAGGAACATTGCTTTGCTGAGAACCCTGGAGATGATGCTAAGGAAAACAAAGCTGGGTGAGTTTTATTGTTGTTTTTGCATCTTAGCAATGCTTCAACTGGCGTTTCTTCTTTTAACCCCTTTTGGTGTTAGCATTATGTTATGCTTTAGCTATTGAAAAATAGCAGACCTACAAGCTCGTAGCTCGCCACCGAGTGGCGCGCTACGAGCTTGTTGGTCTGCTATTTTTGAAAAATCGAAGAACGACTGACATAGAAACAGCTTTTTCAGAAAACTGTCAGGATGTAGAAGACATTTTTTTAATCTGATCTCAGGTCAAAATGTGTTAAAAAAAACTAAAAAAAACATGAACCCTAGTGTCCCTGTACCTCTGCATTACATAATCAAAGTCAAAAGTCGTACGATTTGTCACACACATTACCGCAGTGAAATGTGCATTTGACCCATCTCTTGGAGCGGTGAGCCACAGCCGTGCCGCGCTCGGGAATCATTTGATTAGTTGATTTGACCCCCCACTCCAACCCATTGATGCTGAGTGTCAAGCAGGGAGACATTTGGTCCCATATTTTTACAGTCTTTGGTATGACCCGGTCGGGGATCGAACCCCAGCCTCCCAGTTTCAGGGCGGACACTCTAAACACAAGGTTTAATAATAATAATAATCATCATCAACCAACATTTACTGTACTGTGAAATGAACTGTGTAATTTTGAGTTCTACAATGTTATTGTGAGTGTAACGTTTCTCTCCCTGCGTCAGACACCCAGCGTATGCACACATGGCAGTGGTTCGCAATAAAGAGGAGAGACGGAAGCTTAAGGGCAGCACATGCAAGGAATGTGAAATAGTGAGTTGGTTGGTTTGGCTAATATACAAGCATTTGACAGTATTGCTATATATATTGCAGTGTTGTTTTTGGCAGCACATTTTGATTTTAGTTTGTCCTACTTGTCTCTTCAATAGTTTTCATTTAGTCACATTTTAGTCACCTGGAATGTTTTAGTGTTAGTCTAGTTTTAGTCGACTAAATATCATAAGATTTCAGTCGACTTAAATCTACAGTTGATTTAGTCTACAAGATCTACAAGCTCAAGCTTGTAGATCGGCTATTTTCAGCGTAAAATTACGTATACTGGATCTCTTGTCCACTAGTCCCTTCCCAACATTTGTCTAGTTTTTATTTGTTGACAAAATTGTCAATACATTTAGTCTTAGTTTTAGTCATGATATAGTTACCATTTAGTATTGGTCAGTGAAAAAAAAGGGTAGTCGACGAACATTTTTTGTCTTAGTTTTAGCCGACAAAAACAACACTGTGAACATAATAAGGAGGTGCGGCCTTCCTCTCTGCAGTACTACGCCTACCTGCCAGAAGAGGAACGACAGAAGAAGCTGTCGGAGTGTTCGAGGCACCGCTTCCGCTACATTCCTCCGAGCACTCCCGAGAACTTCTGGGAGGTCGGATTCCCATCGACTCAAACCTGTGTTGAAAGAGGTATAACTCGCCGACAATGTCACGCAAAATAGTTTTTTGTGGCAAAGGTGCTGCGCTGTAGTAGCTGCACACTTCATCGAGAAAAAAAAGATTGAGATCAAGAATCGTGCAGCACTAGTTTGCTGTCCAATTCATGTTTTTGCTACAAGAGAGACTTCAAGAGAGGTTTGAGTCGAGCACTTTGATGTTGTCTGTTTAAAGCAGGGGTGCCCAAAGTGCCCAAGTTTTCAAGAATGTTGCTGTGCTCAAACGTCGGTAGCATTACAAATTAAATACAAAACAAATCTTATTCCATTTGTCCCCCTTCCCATTCCAAGGGCATTTGTCTTATATTATGTAACGCCAGCCCTGCTATTCCATATTTAAACTATTTTTAGTAATGGCATTATATATTTTTGGGTGGCTAGATATTTTTAAGCTGGTCATTTTGAAAGTAGCTCTCAAGTCCAAAAAGTGGACCCACCCCGGGGTCCACCCATAATTCAGACGGTCCGCTGTTCCGAAGGTCCCTGCATGTAGGCTATTGTCTGTCACAGTGTGAGGCAGATGTTTAAATGTTGTGTTAAGTGTTACAATAAAGGACATATCAAGTTCTAGGAATCCACTGTCTGGGACGCCATGTCTCTGCACGACAGTTAATATAATAAATAATCCATTAAACATGTACTGTACATACAAACAGTAAAACACCATGTGTTGGACAGAAAAACAATCTGCACACACTGGATAATTTCCCCATGAACATTTATTGTAAATCCACCCAACAACAATATAGTATTTTTCATTGTTACTTTCAAACATCAAAATCTTCCTCACCAGCAAATCCCATACATGCAAAACATATGCCGTCACAATTCCACATAAAATGAACACCAACATATACAGTATTATATCAAGGTCATCAATGTGACATATTGTAACCTACCCACTACTCTGCTCTCCCCCCCCCCCCCCCCCCCCGCCATACAAAACAATATTCACCAAAGAATGCAGATCTACAAGCTCACAACGCGTAGCATTGCTAGGCCTGTCACAATTATTACATGATCGCCTAAGCATAATTATTTGAGATAATCGCAATTATTTTTTGCATAATTGTCAATCGTTTCCATGTTGAAAAAATTTCCAAACATTTTCAAACATTTTACAAAAATAGCAGAATAAGCAGATCTACAAGCTTACAACACGTTGTGACGTGTTAGTGATCGCTTTGTATATTTTAAGTTATTCGTCATAATCTGCCCTGTGCAATTTGTGATTACGAAGCCTAAAAGGAAGACAGGAATACAAATTGAAATTGAAAGAAAAACAACCTTTTGGTGCGGATTAGTCTAATCTGTGTGATTGACAGGAGATATGATCAGAGGAGCAGAGTTTTCACCATTCCTATTAAGATATGGACTGAAGTATGGATAGAGTCTCTCCGTGAAGGTGCAGCCAGTGAAAGAGTAAAGATGAACTCTGGTCTCCACATCATAAAAGGAGACCAGACCCTCCTCATAATCCACAAACACTCCTACTTTCTGGAGCTCCTCTCTTACAGGGAGGACGACAGCAGCAGCAGAGTACTCATTTCCATTCCTCAACTTCATAGTCCAGTAACCATCGGTGGGACTCAGTGTGAGACTTCTCTTCCTGTTGATGGACTCTCTGGCCACTCCTACTGTCCAGTCAGTCTTCCCTCCAACCTCAACCTCATAGTAAAACCTTCCTGAGGAGTTGCTTTGTTTTCCTAAGACAGCGGCACGTGTACAGAATCTCTCTGGGTTGTCAGGGAGATTACATTTCCAGTCATTTCCATGACTCACTTGTTTTCCATCCTCAGACAGAATAAGATAAGGGTTTGCTGTATCAGCATCCAGAGTTAGAGCCACCTCATATTGCTGGATCCTCCTCAGCTCAGCATCATGCAGGTTCTTCTCCATCTCTTGACTGAGTGTCTTCTCCAGCTGAGCCACAGCTGTCCTCAGTGTCCCCACATGTGAAGACTGATGGACAATGACCTTTGTCCAGTCCTTGGTAGGTGGAGGAGTGTTGGATGTGAAGTTCTGGAGGAGGAGGTGGAGGTGGTCTTCAGTGTGTAAGAGCTGCTTCAGCTCAGAGCTTCTCTTCTCTAACTCTGTGATTTCTTGTTGCAGCTCTTTGATGAAGTCTTCAGCCTGTTTCTCTGTTGTTTTCTGCTTTTCTTCAATCACATCAATGAGCTCAGCCTGGCTTCTCTCAATACAGCTGATCAGAGCAGTGAAGAGCGGCACACTGACAGCCATGACTGTATCTGCATCTTCCTTACTGAGCTCCACTGAGTGTCTGACCTCCTGAATCTTCACTTGTCTCTCCTGGATCATCTGCTGAACTTCAGCCTCTGTCTTTCCCAGCTCAGCCTTCTTTCCTTCATATGCCTCTTTCAGAGATACAGTTCTATGTAACATGTGTTCGTACTCAGTGCAGAACTGACAGATGCACATGAGGTCAGTCTTACAGAACAGCTCCAGAGGTCTGTCATGTTTCTTGCACAGAATGTCTTCCAGGTTCTTCACAGGTTCGATTAGCTTGTGTCGTTTTAACCCTGCGAGTCTCAGGTGAGGCTCCAGGTGAGTGTCACAGTAGGAGGTCAGACACACCAGGCAGGACTTCAGGGCTTTGGCTTTGGTCTCAGTACAGTAGTCACAGGAGACTTCATCTGGTTCAGCAGGTTCTGGGTTTGTGCTGGAAGTTTGTCTCTGCTGCTTTGACTTCCTGAACTGATCGGCCATCTCAGAGAGGACTTTATTAACAGAGAATTCTAGTCTATTACAGAAGGTTTTGTTACACAGAGGACACTGACACACATCACTAGTATCCCAGTAATGTGTGATGCAGGTGTTGCAGTAGTTGTGTCCACATGGAGTGGTGATTGGATCAGTGAACACATCCAGACAGATAGAACACAGGAACTGCTCTTCAGACAGGAGACTGCTGGCACACGCCATTTCTACACACTGAAACAAAAAAGTGAAACTAATTTTATTTTTGGATGTTACTTCTCACAGGTATCTCTACCAGGCCGGAGATTATCATTTGTGTGTCTGTCTTTGAACAGCTAATCTCTGGCACCACTGGACCGATCCATGTGAAACTTTTCAAACGTATACAGTACTCCCAATTGGAAAAAGTGAAACATATTTTATTTTTGGATGCTACTTCTCACAGATATCTGAGTATCTGACTAATTACCTAAAAACACCCACAACCACAATACTACCGTGCCCTAGAACGACGATCTTATAAAAACAAACATGGGCAAATTATCCTTCTACAACACTGCCACCCAAGTGTGGAATCACTGGAATGTCCTGACCCCTTCCCTCAACAATGCAGATCACTGTTTTTTAAAACAGGCCTGAAAATCCACCTTTCAGCAGGCCACAGGGAGAGGAAATGATCACTTTTCCTGACGGGTGATGATCAATAGGCCAAAGAAGATTCTTATATTTTGTATATGCACTTGTATCAAATGCAGCCCAAAGCGCTTTACTTAAAATAGAGAAAAGAAAAATAACATTCATAATATTAAACCAGATTAAACACGAGATTAAGAACAAATTAAAAGGAGGCAAGATCAACATTAAGACACTACAAAAAAATAACCACTTTAAGAAGGATTACAGACTGTACAGATCTGACACCTGTTCATTCACTTTGATATTTAACCACACAGACTACCTGTCACCTATTTAGATGGCCTACAAAACGCACACACACATTTTGGGGAAGTGAAAAACGCTATGATAGTCATACATGAGGGGAAAAAAATCAGGATTAGAGTTTAATAGACAGACTGACTGAGAGGCAGGTTTCCTTGTTTATAGGATAAATCATTAACTAAATGCAGTAGCCTACTCACCAATGCGTGTCAGTATTTGTGTAAAATGTCGTGTTGAAAGGTTCTGTAGAGACTTTGTGTATAACGTCTTGTAGAAAGGTTTTGTAGAGCGTACTAGACTAGAGAGTGTTGCTGCCACCAAACTTTTGTCTGTTTACTTTTACTTTCGTTTCATTTCATTTCCTCACTGCGCAACTGTAGCTGTTAACCCTTTACTGCCACCTGCTGGACAACAACTCAGAATGTGTACACAACCATTTGAGAACCCCAGCATCTCAAATTCCAGACAGGGAACATATTATCCAATCTACAGTGGTGGAAAAACGACTCAAATGTTTTATTTAAGTAAAAATAGCAATACTGCAATGTAGAACTATACTCTGTTACAAGTATAAGTCCGGAATTCATGTACTTAAAGTTCAAAAAGTAATTAAGCTAGTCATTGTGAAGAATGTCCCATTTCAAGATGTCAAATGTATAAACATCCTTTGAAAATAGCCGATCTACAAGCTCACAATGCATCACATTCCGAGCTTATATAGGCAAGGATTTTAACAAAAATATAAAATTATAATGAAAATAATGAAGTATTATACGGTGCATTACCATCGTTTCAGAGTTATGTTAGTTTAAATTATATGCATGTCATGTCATAGTATATTCCTTAATGTAAACACAATGATATTGTAGGACGTGGGCTTCTGTCAATCTACCCCTTGTGTCATCCGACAATAAACTGAAAGTGGTTGGGGTCACGGTGGCACAGATGGTAGTGCTGTCGCCTCACAGCTAGAAGGTCCTGGGTTCGATTCCCACTGTGGACGCTGGGGGCGTGTTCTCTCCTGCGCGTCATCAGTGCCCATACCCGAGGCGGGGTTGGCGAAAGGGCCTTTCTTGGGTGGAGTTTGCATGTTCTCCCCGTGTCCCCTAGGGTAGGTAGTACTAGGTTCCCCTCACATAAAACATGCAGTAATCCTGGTCTCTAAACTGCCTCCCCCTGGTCAGCCTGATGGAGGGGAAAGGTACTGGTCGGAATATCGTGTTATCTTCCACGCACTACGTCCGGCCGGGGAAACTCCCCCCTTTCAGGTGAAAAGAAGCAGCTTGGACTCCTCATGCATAGAAGGAAGCATGAGGTCAGTCCGCTGCCCCCCCAGGTTGGCAGAGGAGGTGTAGCGCCCAGGATTACATTAGATAATTAACACTGGGTGAAAACATGGGCTACAAAATCGTGGGATAAACATTAAAAGACACTCAAAGTGATTTACTCTTGATTAACAAACACACATACCATATTAAAATTTACAATATTTGTTTGCTTTTGTTTTGAAAATATTTCAGGTTACATCAAGGAAGACAACAACCCAGAGCCACGTATGCGGAGAAGACAACCTTTCAATGCGCTGTTCTCTCCAAAACGTAAGGAGGAGGATGGGTTGTTTTCTCCAAAACGATCCTAGACACTAATGCATCTCTCTAGTCTACAGGAACTACTGTGTATAGTTCTGCTAATACTTGAACCAATAATAGTTCTGCTAATACTTGAACCAATAATTTATATGATTTAATTTTTTTTAATTTTTTTGCACATTGCTAAAATAAAAGCTCCAATGATTTAATTGGCTACCGTTAGTCACGTTCTGTTCGAGCGCTAGTACCTGGTGAACAAGAATCTGTATTAGTTGAATGTTTATACATTACAGCAGTGGGCGGCAACCTTTGACATCAAGTGCCACGTTTTTATTTGATAGTTACCATATGAATATTAACTATTTCTTACGCCTTGGATGGCAATTGGATGATTTGAGGCATTTTGTTCCAAAAACTATAACAGGCCAATGTGAAAAGGGTAGGATATATAGACTCCTTAACAGACGACATCACACTGAGTACCAGCATGCGCGTGCATAACGGCAGCACAAGAACCCTTCCTCTCATAAGATGCAATGGAAAAGTTCTAACTGCACTCACGTGTAAAAGAAATGCCCCATCATACTTTCAGATGCTGTTTTTCTCCCAGTGTGGAGAAGAATGATTAGGATTTTTATTGTGATCTCTCGCCCTTGAAATATATAGACCTTGGTTGGTTTCTGTTGTTTGAACAATAATAACGATTCAAAACAGTTGTCCTCAAAACCACACCTCCAGTCGCTGTCATAAGAACGGGAGGTGCGCTCACGTTTGTGCACGGCTGCACACGCACCTGCAGCCCATCAAGTATAATTTATGCTTTGTCCCGCGATTGCCTGCGTGTCGTGCACGCGGACCTATGCTCACAACAGTCGCATCCGCGATGCGATGTGATCTTGTATACACATCGCCACACGGGTGGTTTCAGCCCTTATGGTGTAAATACCTACATCCTTCAACCAGTGACACCTGTGGTATTTATTAACAAATATAATAAGATGGATAATTGTTTTTACATTTGTAAATCCGTGTCTTTGTTGCGATTAATTTATTTTTGTTTGACCGGGGGAAACCAACAAACAACGCATTCCAATTATGTACAGAAATGTGCAATTTATTGTAGGATTATCAAAAACGGACAAAGAGTTTAACTTAAGACAACGAGGAGAATGCCATGATTAGTGCAAGTAGTGGTCGGACGACGCGAAGGTCCGTCATCACGCGTGGCCTTCTCTCTCCGAGTACATCAGGGCGACCAACCCCAGGTGACTGGACAGTACACTGCAACACATCAAATACACACGTCAGGTGACTGGACAGTACACTGCAACACATCAAATACACACGTCAGGTGACTGGACAGTACACTGCAACACATCAAATACACACGTCAGGTGACTGGACAGTACACTGCAACACATAAAATACACACGTCGGGTGACTGGACAGTACACTGCAACACATAAAATACACACGTCAGGTGACTGGACAGTGCAACATGGATGGGAATTATCGATTTGTTTTGATAACCTTATCGATCCATTAACCGGTTAGTTGATAACTTAAAGTGGCATTACTTTTTTTTGAGTGGTGCAACCACTCCAAGGAACAGCAATGTCTGTGTGTGTGTGTGTGGTTAACCTATGTGTTAATGAGTACCAGTAGGGGCGCTGTTGTGCCATGCACAAACACAGACAGTGCTGCACTGTTGCCTGCTAATGAGAGAGATAGAGAGGAGGAGGGGGGAGTTGCACCACTCTGTTCACACGGGTGTGATTTTTTAAATTTTCATCTGAGAATCTTCATTTCCCTCCATGTCTAACAAAGTCTACATTTTGCTGACAGAATACAAAAGGCATTATATTCCTTAAATCGGATATTTATTTCAGATACAGAGCCAGGCAATGGCATCTTTGTATGAGGAATAATATTACATTAAAAGTGCACCGTCTTGTCTGTCACAAAACATGCAAAAGCAGAGACGTGTCTGTGGCAGACAGTTTTCTGAAAAACCCAGTTTCTATATCAGTCGTTCTCAAACATTTTCATGTCAAGTACCCCCAGAATTACCCCAATCTCAAAATATCTTCCAGGGACCCCCCCCCCAGAAGTTTTTACTTCAAAACGTTCACTGTGAACAAATATAAATACACATTCAAAGATTAGATTTTCACGATTTTTCATAAATAGCAGGTCTACGAGCTCATAGTGCGGCACTCTGCACCATGCTATGAGCTTGTAGAGTCGCTATTTTTCAGCTAAATCTGAATGGATAAACGGTGCTCACCAGAGAAGTGATGGAGTGTTAATGTCAACGGTGAATAGTAATGGGCAGAGGGACATGGCAGCAACCTGAGAAGGAAAATAAAACTTTCAGTTTCTCTTTGGGCAGAAAAGTTAATGTTTCATTTAAAAACACAGAAGTTACTTTATGTATTCCCCCATAACATATACCAGTAGAACACTAATGTATTAAAGGTTAGTGATGGGAGATTAATCGGTATCCGTAAAATAATATCGGATTTAGCAGATCTCTAATTTTATTAGAATGAAAAAAGCCTTGTGTGATGATACAGGCTGCAAATTATATCAGTGTTTTCTGGGGAAGCTTTCGAAAGAGTCAATAGTTGGAACATTAAAAAATGAAATACTACATTCAAGCTGTTTATGTTGTGATATGAGCCAACATTTGCACAATAGCGGTGCATCCCTAGTTTTGGAATAAAGGGCATTGCTTTTTTTCAAATTCAGCCTTTTTTTCAGAATGGCCAAAATAATGTATTTAATACAGAATGAGTTAATTATATCGGATATCGGCCAGATTGTCTCATCGGTACAACTACAATGCAGCATAATAGGCCTACATGTCAAATAAGTCACAGTAAAATAATTACCTTGGACAAAAACACCCAGGCTCTGCAGTGTTCACGGGTCAAGCCACTCCTTAGTTTTAATGTCACCAACAGAAGCAGAAAACCCAGCAAGGCACTGTAGAGACAAGACAATAATCTTTTTAGATTCAATGAGCAGAACCTATACAGACAGTTTTCTCTGTGGGAAAAAAAGATATAATAACTAAATCTGTATTTTTGAATACAATAAGCATCTGTCCCATTAACAGCTATACGTGTGGTTCTCAAACATAAGGGAAGATTTGTCAGCATCTGTCGCCGTCGGCAATTGTTATTGCACATGATGTCTTGTGTAACCAAAGAGTGAAAGGTTATACCTGGCGCAGCACACACAGTGAAATGTGTATGACCAAAGGAAAGGGAATTCCAAGGCACCCAAGATGTCCCCTGTAAAACAGATAAACAAACGGGATTCATATAGGAAGTAACTCTGGCTTTCTGGACTTGTAACCAAAGATTCTTGTGTCACAATATATTTATTTGTGAAGTTAGGTAGCCTATTCATTGTTTGTGTATTTCCCAAAAATCCCAACCTCATACAGTACGTCCAAAACTAATGCAAATTCATGAAAAGTATATAATAGGGCGTTATTATACGAAAACACAACGTGTGATTATGGAGATGAAGAGCTTTATGCCCGACAGCAACAATATGCAACAAAGTAATTTGACTAAAAGGCCTATAGTAAACTCTTACCTGTGGGGTGAGCTGCGACAGCCAGCAGCAACACACTATGGGGGTAAAAGACAGGTACACAAGTGAGGAACAATACAGAGAGAGGCAACATACAGTAACAGGTGTGGTGTTTTCGGCACTGATTTGTTGACGTGGACATTCGTCGTCATGACGGACGCACTCTTATTACCTGGACAAATAGTTGATGTACTGCTGCTCAAGGTCACTGAAAAGCAAGTGTGAAAGACAGAGTCAGGTCTTGTTGATCTCTACAACACTGTATCACGTCAGCATGTGTATGTATCGGACACTATAAAACAGTGGTTCCCAAGATACCCCCACATTGACACTTAATTAGCCCGCGGACCCCAATTTGAAAAGCTATGCCGGCGACCCCCATAAGAGAAGGTTTTTACGGCTCTCAGGACCCTCAGTTTGACATGCATTAGTCTACGGACCCCCATTTAATGGCTTCTCTATCTCTGGGACCCCCAATTTATATTGTAAAATCAATGTTAATTTAACTCCGCATACAAATGCAAATGGACCCATTAGGGTGCATTTGGTTCCAAACTATAATTTAGCTGGGGACCCCCTGGAACTCCCTCAAGGACCCCTGGGGGTCCCCGGACCACACTTTGAGAACCACTGATATAAAAGGTCCTTTCAGACCGGCAGCGACAATGCGTTTTGAGCGGCGACAACACAAGCGTATTTATGTGGGTGCGGTCGAGTGACACTGGATTGTGTTGAGCTCTTTTTTTTCACGCTTGCGTTGTCGTGTCCCTCATGATCAGACCGGTCGTTGATCACGTCTGCGTCACATGCTACCCATCTGAAAGGACCTATAACATTTGAATAATACTGTATACAGTATTGTGTCTTTCGCCATTATTTTATATTTTTTATGGAGGCATAGACAGTAGGCTGACAGGCCAGTATTGTGCATTTCTAGTGTGTGTGGTAGCTGTTTTTTCTTTTTTTTCCTTTCACAACCACCAAACTTACCTCAAATGGCTGGACTTGAAATAAACCTGGAACACTCTATATGCACCTGAAAAGAAATGATGTATTGCATTGGATCATTTTTATGGAATAAAAGGTGAGGTGTGCTGGTAGCCGACTGATTAGTTAATGGGCTACAGAAGTGCAATGCCACCTGGTTCAAATTACAATCTGTAGTTGTACACAAGACCTGTTTTACAAGATGTTGTTCCTCCTGCTTAGCAATTAGCATCCTGTCTCTCTATACTCTTCTATGTAAATTAAGGAGTGCCTCCCCAACTCCCCATTCATTGGACAGTAGCAGTCACCAGATTGACCAGAACAAGGGTGAGTCTAACATGGTTAACACAGAGTTTGAAGGTGAATGGGCGTATATAGGGTGGAGGTGTGTCTGATCAAATGCGCATCAAATATTATGAATTTTACAACACACAAAGGTCCAAGTAGATGTTAATATAATAATATCCAAATGGTGATTACGTGATCTCAAAATCCCAGTTTAGTCTACACAACACAACGCTGACAAGTATTGAAGTCAATTAATTTTAATTAATCCTTGACTTCATTGCCAAGTATGGGTGAACTTACCCTCACACGATAGATGACACACGGCCCACATGTAGCCACTCATGTCAAACTGCAGGGTACAAAAAAAGCATTGTTAAATAATGTGATGAAGGGTTAGCGTTGGTACTGTAAATAACGTTTTATCCAAGGCACCCCTGACTGCATTACATTGCTACTTTATAGAACCTTGTATGTCATATTAAAACGTGATAGAATAGTAGTTTCTGTTAAAATGTATTGAAAATAACTCCACACTTGACATTAAACACTTGGTCCCTATTCTGGGGGGAACATGCAAGTGATATTGATACATTGAAAATATAAAATAGTATTCTGTGGCACCTCTGGACTTGGACCATTTGAGAAACCTTGCCCTACGATATATAATACATTCCCTACCTTAAGGATACTTATACTATGTCCAGTAAACATGATACAGCCATGATAAAGATATTCACCTGAGAGTCACACAGCGGAAGGGAGACGGCAGATATCAGCAGGCAACACACACTACAAGAGGACGAAGACAAATGAAAAGAAAAGCTCTGATATGAATATGGTATGTGATTGCCTCATTTAGGAGTGGACTGAGACCAGCTTCTACAAATGCCTTCTAAATCATGACAGTTCTCTGAATAATGTGTTTCTATATCAGTTGTTCTCAAACTATTTCATGTCAAGGACCCCAAAAATATATAGTATTTGGCCGCCGACCCCCATCTGAAAATGTGTGGTTCATAACTTCATAACACCAGTAACAACGGGTCTGCAGGTTTTCACAGTAAACGATAATTCATATTCTTAAAAAAAAACACAAAAGGGTGTGGTGGGGTGACGGGACAAAACATACCTAAAAGTCTTCGGCCATGGCAGCTTCTGTTGATGACAAGAAATATCACAGCACCAAATCAAAACATGTACGTATAGGCCTACACTGTTGGGTGGAAACCTCCTATGCCCCAAAACTCTAACCCATTCTGACCGGGCACCCATTTTGGTGTTTAGCATCATGTTATGCTTTACCTATTGAAAAATAGCAGATCTACAAGCTCATATCGCGCCACCGAGTGGCGCGATACGAGCTTGTAGGTCTGCTATTTTTGAAAAATTCAAAGAACGACTGACATTTTTAGAATCTGATCTCAGGTCAGAATGGGTTCATCAGACCAGTGTGTGTCCGGTGGAAACCTCGTATGAATCTGATCTCAGGTCAGATGCGTTTCAAGCCTGTACATCTGCTAGGCTTTTGATGCTTTTGTGTGAAGCTGTAGTATATATGATCAAGTAGTATAGGGTGTCAATTTACGAATAGAAACACAAAAAAGATAGATATGGCTTCATTGACTATTTTAATAGGTGCACGCTAACCCCTCCTACACAATAGCACAATAGAAAATTGGAAAGAAAGAAAAGGAACTGAAAGAAAAGGAACTGAGTGTTTTTTCTTTATTTTATTTTTTATTATTTAAAAAAGAATGTCTAACTTACTTAATTCACAACATGTTGGAAGTTTGAGAGCAAGAATGTCTGTCCTGTTGTCTGTTTTGTTTGTCTGTTCACACTTGTCATTGTTTAACTGTTTTTTGTTTTTTCATGTTTATCACACTTATGTTTTTTTGTTATACTGTATGTGGAACATTTACATTGCCTGTTATTTTTTTCATTTTTATTTAACTGAATTACTTATCATTATCTAATCTGAAATTGTCGAACAAAAATGCCTAATAAAAACAGTATTAAAAAAAAAAAAAGATAGATATGGAGATATGCCCAACACAGCAACGGAACGGCTGCTGGACAGTTCTATTCGAGGTCTTAGGTCTAGAGGACAAATGCCTAATTTGTTGTCTTCATTCTTTTTTTTTTCTTCATTCAACAGATTCATAATAGGAGGAGCCACCATGGGTTGCATTTACCTCTCCGTCTTTGAGTTTCAGAATCAGGAAACTGACCACATGGGAGGCATTTTGAAGGGTGAAGAAGATGGGAATGCTCTGGAACACAGAGTAAAAGTCATCAAACATTTTGACCACCATCTTCATAAGGCATTAAAGAAACAAATGGTCATAGTCATGACCATTTACAGCGTGCAAGGTAAGTTTTACGACGTATTGACGGTTTAAAGGCCCACTTCATTGGTCCTCACTAATGTTCATGATAAAATACCACCAATTTCTTCCTACTCAGTCAGGGTCTCATAGGAGGGCTGTGGGCAGTTCAGAAACCCGTCCACCAGTGACATCGATGGGGAATCCAAGTTAATCTAAACTGCAGGCTTTCTATTCCTGAAAAGTTGCAATGCGAAAATGTAAGCCATCGTTACCTCACGATAATAAAAATCTAAATCTAAAATCTGCCTATAACAATGATGTCACTGATGGTGGTGGACAGGTTTCTGAACTGCCCTCTATGAGAGACAGGCAGAGTAGAAACAAATTGTGGTATTTTATCATGATCATTAGGACCAATTATCTGAAGAAAAGGTTGAAGAGTGGTGAAGTGGTCCCTTTAAGTGGATATAATGCTAGTCGACAGTTCATGTAGGCTGCGGGACTGAATACCGGAGATGCCAAAACCTAACCCTAACCTCACAAACACTATGGCCAACCCTAACCTTAACCTCACAGCATATTAATAACCTCAATACTACACCCATCATACCGTAGCATGCTCTGGGAAAAGAGTGACTCTCACCAGAGATGACAGTGATCTTGAGCCAGCATATATGCTTCCCACAAACAGGAGAGACCCTGGGAGCCAGGGGAGAGCTGTCGACCTAGAACGCAAGGATGAAACACATCAGTGGTGTAGTCACTATTAAGTACTACACTTACGTACAATTTTGTATATATTTTTACACTTTACTGGAGTATTTCCAATTTTCAGTACTTCATCTCAGAAGCAAACATTATACTTTTACTCCATTGCAATGATTTGAAAACTTTAGTTACTTTGTAGATTTTGCTTTAATACGATTTACAAAACATTACATGAACTTGTGAGATGGCATATTCTGCATAATGAGTATTCCGGACTTTTACTTGTAACAGTGTGCATTTCTACATTGCAGTATTGTTACTTTTACTTCAAGTAAAGAAAGCGTGAGTAATTTTTTCCACCTCTGAGTAACAACTCGAGTGCTCCTGTATAACCACAATCAAAGCTCTTCGGAGATGGAGTTACCTCCCTTCCAGAGACAGACAAGACCGTCAGTAAATAATTTAAGACAATGAAGTCATTCCAGTGTCTTTTACAACAGTGGTTCCCAAAGTGGGGTCCAGGGACCCTTGGGGTCCTTGAGAGGGTTCCAGGGGGTCCCCCCAGCTAAATGATAATTAGGAACCAAATGGACCCTTATTGGTCTGTAACTCAGAGAGTGTACAAATGGAACCAAATGGACCCTCACAGGTCCATTTGGTTCCATTTGTACATTCTCAGAGTAAAATGATAAATGAACATTGATTTTACAATATAAAATGGGTCCCAGAGATAGAAATGCCATTAAATGGGGGGCCGTAGCCTAATTCAGGTCAAACTGGGGGTCCCTGGATTTAAACGGGTTGAGAATCACTGCTAGAGCCGTAAAACTCTTTGTCCTTGGCATATATTTTCTAATGGGGGGGTCCGCGGGACTAATGAGTGTCAATTTTGGGGGGATCCTTACCGTCCTTGACATGAAAAGGTTTGAGAACCACTGCTTTACAATACATTACCTGGTAATGCGGCTCATTTCCAGCCATCCCAGCTTGCCACAGAGCACAAGCAGAAGAGCCCCAATGCATGTCTGCCATCTAAAACGTAAAAAACATTGATTTGTTTTAGTACTGGTGCCGAGTCGACACTATACTATGATAACGATGCGGTTTCACAATCTACGTCTTGCGACAAATGTGTGTATATGTGTTCTGCATACTTGGCTGCTGGGTCGCAAGACGATAGAAAATAAGTATTTATTTGGAAAAACATTTGTGAATGGTTCGAATAGCCAATCTACAAGCTCACAGCGTGTCAATGTAGATCAGCTAGTTGAACTATTTTAAAATGTTTTTCAAAACGTTGTTTAGGGTTACATTAAGGGTTAAGGCACTGATGAAAATAGGGCCACAAATCTCTCCTTGCCCAAACATACAGTAGCTGATATACAAGAGCCTGTCACAGACTCATTGTGTACTTTGTACAGATCTGATATTTTTGGATCTGGATGCCTACTGCCTAGGGTTCGAGTGGGACATTAAAGCTGCAATCCAGAATTTCTAATACAGGAGGGAATAGTATTGTAATAGGACACCACAATGGAAACAAGTCCCCATTGTTGTAGTATTATCCTTCTAGTTCAAATTACTGTACATAGACCCGTTTACACTGCTGTCTAATAAAGTATTCAAGGGGATAATGATTTTGAGCTTAATGCAATACCTCAGGTTCACCAGTAGGTGTCCTATCAGATCACAGACAGATAGAGAACCGACTTCAACGGCTCAACCATCATATTTTATTCCCACACACAAAAATGTATGGATTTATGGACTTTTAAACGTTTCGTTTTAAACTATTCTGATGAATTGAAAAAGGTGGACCCTGTTGTAAAACAAGTGTAATGCTTTAGTGTCGTCCACAGTAACAGTCTAAAGTTGCTCTTGCCTCTTGGCTACTGAGTACGTGCTTTCATGTAATGTACCCATTCTGCAAACTGAAACTGTTAATATATCAATAAATCAATCAATCCGTTTGGTGCCATTACAAAAGAATAGATGATAATACGAAATATTGATAATGCGACTCACCCCTGGAATAAAGTAGGATAGGTAAACTTCAACACGGAAAGGACAAACTGGAAACAGAAACCAGATTAATACAAAATAAAAACAACTTTTAGAAAAACAACGATAGTCTTTCTTTACAACATATAACAAGGCTGTACTTGTTTAGACTTGGCTCATGGATGGTGCGGTAAAAGTTTGGTGATATGTTACGTTACAAAAACAGGATGACTTCAACATCAGGAAGAAGAGGGTAGGCCTACATACAAATGCAATTCTGCCATATGAATATCTTAGGCATTTGTTAGACAAGCACAATCACAGTGTGTCTGTGATGCTAACTTGATTTCTAACCCCAGGGGTTCGTTTGATGTTAGTTAATAGCAGCATCAAAACCAGTTGAATTATACAAAGGCAATAATTTGGAAACAGTGCTCAGATCTTTATAAGATCAACAAGGCGTCGCAATGTGGCGCAGTGTGAGCTTGTAGATCGGCTGTATTTCCCCCAAAAAGCTTGAATATTTTCAAAACACATTAAAAACTCAAATCTGTCACAAAATCTTTTGGAAAAATCTTTTATCAAATTCATTCGGGGGTCCAGGGCATGGGAAAAAAAGTACATTAAAAAAAAGTTATAACAAAAAGCTTTTAATCTATGTCCTACCTTATTGGTGAAATATGTTGCGATGAAAACGCAGCTGAACACCAGGCCAATGAAGTGTCTCTTCCACTGCATGCTGATCCATCATCATCATCCTGGACATGGGTCTATTTACTTGGACATTATCTTGTCCTACATGATGGGTTCAGGCTTGTTGGATGTTGATCAGAAAACTTCCCGTTCTCTTTTCTTCACCTGGGTCCCCGGGCGGCGCGTTGACACGTCACAAGGCTCGTGACGTCACATAATGCCGTGTCGGTCAAGTGAGACACCGACACCATGGTGAATTTCCGACCACACACTTCAAAATAAATGGCATTCTTTTTTGGAGGGCCCCTCCTGCCTGGCCCAGGCTTGTGTGCTTGTGTGTAGGCACTAGTCTAGGCCATGAGATGTACAGAAAATAAATACACAATTATCATGGTTTTGTAATATACTTTTGTGCTAATAGACGTAGGCCTATGCCATCACAATAAGTAATAGTGTAATAACTGTATAATAGTGTAATATATGTAGGCCTAATAGTGTAAGTGTAATAGTGTTATTAGTATAGTGACGTATACCTGTAATTTTGGCAAATATTAGTTACAATTATCTATTGTTTATGCTAAATTCAAATTGAGTATCTCAACTTAATACAGCATCTGATTGATGGCAGTAACACGAAGATTATTTTTTATCATTAGAAATTCATTCCATCCAAAGGGATGAATGAACTCGCCGGTTTACCAACTCGCCGCATCGGAAATTCTTCATCAATATCTTCATCGTTATGCTGACATGCTGTCTTCATCAGTGTAGTAAACCACAGATGTTATATATAGTTCATTTCCAAAAAAGGGATCAAATTATTTTGTGCAATTAAATGGTCAGCTAGATAATGATAAAAAGGTGAGTGGGCCTATGACTGTGAATATGATACCAATGATATTTCAGGATATTGTTTATTAATGAATTACATTGTTTCTGTACTTGTCTTTGGTGGTTAAACTTTAGCATTCATACTTCATCTATAGTGTAAACTAAAATGCACTAAACTGTGGTGAGTCAGAAGGTAATTGTTGCATTGCAATGCAATCTTACACACATTTCTTTATGCCTATTTAATTGTACATGTTTAGTTCCACTTTTGCTTTGGCAATGTAAGCATAATGTTTTCTCATGCCAATTGAATTGAATTGAATTGAATTGAATTGAATAGACAGACAGACAGACAGACAGACAGACAGACAGAGACGATAGAAGTGATACAATTTATCTGTAAAATAAATAAATACATAAATTAATTAATTACAATAATAATAAAAAAACATATTCTATAAAACGGCATTTAAAGAAATATATTTATTTATTTTTACCGTTTTATTTTGAAGCCATTGTCAGGTTTCACGTGTGACGTCACCCCCCTGGCTCTGCCCACAAGGTCTGGGTCACGTGGTGTCTGTCCAGTAAGAGAAGTTTCCGTGTTTACTTCTTCTTGGTGAAGATAGAACTGAACAACAACATACTAACAGTGAACAACAGCACATACAATACACACAGACAGTCAGTTGTTCATGGAGAAGGAGCAGGACAGGATCCGCCACTACACGCACCGCCATGGCCTTTCTGAAGAGCAGAGAGAGATCTAAAGAGAGGTTTGTTTGTCCCTGAAGGCCGACGCCACATTAATTAATGAGCTTGGATGAATGATCATTTTGTCTTGTCTGCAAGCAAGCGACACTGTCTGTCGTGCGACGGGAGAAGGAGAACGAGTGTTTTTTATACTTTGTTTTTGCCAACTCGAGTCGTAGCTGCACAACTATTAGTTGATTTATTTATTCCTTATATGATAACTTTTTTTAATTTCAAGGACCGCCATGTACAAAATGCATTTTGTACACTCTCAGAGTTACATACCTGTAAGGCCAATGGTCCATTTGGTTCCATGTGTACGCTCTCAGAGATGCAGACCTGTAAGGGTCCATTGGTTCCATTTGTATGCAGAGAGAGTTACACATCTGTGAGGGTCTATTTGGTTCCATTTGTATGCAGAGCGAGAGTTACAGTACACATGATGTGAGGGTCCATTTGGTTCCATGTCAAGAGTTACAGACCTGTAACTTTATTTGATTTATCGGATTAGGACGGTCTGCAGAATTTATTGCTGCAAGTTTATACTACACTGTCATCCATTGATTGATTGATTGATTGTTGTTATTGCATATTATATGCATCATTAAGATGCATGCTGCTTTGCATAGTTCAGTGAGCGTAAGCATTATGCTCAGTGTTGGGGAAGTTACTTTGAAAGCGTAGCTTGTAAAGCTACAAGTAGCTCACCATGGCAGTAGCTTGATCAAGCTACATAGCTACCCCTGGAGAAATGTAGCTTGTAAAGCTACAGCTACATGGAAAAAGTAGCTCAGCTACTTTATATTTTTCAGCGTTAAATTGAGAATGTACATGCGGTGCATATGAAACAAAATATAATATCCTACAAAAAAGTCACATGCCACGATGCCAGCTGAAATATGCCTCTCAACAGTTTTATTAAAAAAAATAAAAAAAATAAAAAAGACTTAGAGACTTACACAAATAAAAGAGGATCTGTTGAGGATACTGTGTGTTATGGCATTTAATCGTCAATGTTAACACATCTTAACTGTAAAAAAAGAGACCCTTGTATAATGAGAACTACACCTACATTATAACTAAACAACTGTTACATGATGACATTTGATCGTCAACATTTGAAGACCCCTGTTCTAGACAGATTTTCCCCCATTAAAGAAAGGATAAAACAAACCAATTGTTGAGAATGTTATTAAAACGGGCATAGTCTTTACAGTCACACAAATAAAAGAGGATCTGTTGAGGATACTGTGTGTTTAAATGGCATTTGATCGTCAATGTTAACACATCTTAACTGTGAAAATAATAATAAAGGTCTCTTGATAGCCACACCTATAAATAAATCTTAACTTAACACAACCTAAACTGTAACTTAACTGTAAAAGAAAGTTGGGCCTATATTTTTTTATATGCCAGGGCAGAACCGTTTGTTGACGCGACACATGAGCAGTCTCTCAAAGTTCTTATCCGATAAGCGGTTGCGTTTGGCACTGAAAATGTCCTTGCCAACACTGAAAAGCCGCTCACATGCGGCACTGGATGGGACACCACTGTTGAACTTGTGGTGTTCTAGTGGGGGGGTTGTTCTAGTACAAGCATTAACACAGCAACCAATGGTCAAAATGAATATATTTATTTCATGTTATTGCCCAAAATTGTAGCTTGTAACTTGAGTAGCTAAGCTACCAAAAATTACCCAAAAAGTAGCTGAGCTACTTGACGAGGTACACCAATATGAATGTAGCTAAGCTACCACAAGCTACAGCAAAATGTAGCTAAGCTACGTAGCTCAGCTACATGTAGCTTAATACTCCCCAACACTGATTATGCTGTCTTATGATGTGTGATGGAACCAAAAGGACTGGTCAGGGTCCATTTGGTTCCATAACTTCCATCTGTATGTGGACTGTGGGACAACGTGGGAATTTCACAAATATCGTTCACGTTAGAATGCATTATTATGTAATTACGTACCCCATATGTTTTTGAGGGGCGCTAGCCCCTCCAATGCATGGCTTTTTCCCCCCATTACATTATATGCCAGCTAAGTCTATGGGAGTACTTATGATGTAATTCATTTGCCAGCCAAGTATATGAACTTCAATGTTCGTTTAGGGCACTAAAAGGCAACCTGAGATGTCACGTGGCCGATATAAATGCATCTGGTAACTTATTTGGTTTCATACAAGAGACACCGTGACAGGTTGAAATGCTTGACAGCGGAATCGACGACACAGAAGCAACCTCACTTTTGTTTGTTTGTCTACCCCCCCCAAAAACAATCTGCATGTGTGGCCGCCACACACATGATGACCCGGGTGGGCATGCTTAAAACAAACATTAATAAGTCCACATGCTTGGCTGCCTCGTCATGTAGCAGCCAAGACGGCGGTGGCTCAGGGGTAGAGTGGCTGGATGGTAACCGTAAGGTTTGCCAGTTCGAACCCGGGCTCCCACAGAGTTGCTGTGGAAGTGTCCTTGAGCAAGACACTGAACCCCCTAATTGCTCCTGATGTGCTGGTTGGTGCCTTGCATGGTTTCCGCCGCCATGTGTGCGTGAATGGGTGAATGTAATGCACAATCTATGTAAAACGCCTTGGATAAAGGCACTATATAAATGCACCATTTACCATTTAAGACTATGATGAAATGATTAAGATGATGATGATTATTGCATAATCTTTTGTTTTGCATATTTTGAGATAAAAAATATAAAATTATCAAATGGAGCAGTGCGATTCTGGGGAAGGCCCAGAGGTCTCCCCACAGCAAAATGAGGAACAGTTTTTAACACAATTTTTAGAGAATTTAGCAGGGAAGTAAGACTGTTCACACTACATCACCACGGACATGCTAAAACCCTGTAGGCCGGTGCGCAGCCTCAGATCTGCAGATAGGGCCCTCCTGTAGTTCCACCCACAACTCACCTTGTCACCCGAGGTGACCGGGCATTTGCGGCCCGCGCATTATCACTCTGGAATGCCCTCCCCTTGGCTCTCAGGCAAGCAGAGACCGTGCCCGCTTTTAAACATCTTTTAAAAACACACCTGTGTGTCAACTGCTTTTCCTAAATCAGTTTTACATGTATGTGTGTATTTGTATGTAGGCCTATGTGTATGCATATGTATACATATATTATATATGTGTATGCATTTATTTATTGTTTCCTTGATGTGTTTTTATGTGATTCTATGCTTTGTGTTCTTAAAGGAGAATTCCATGCTAGAATGCTTTCTTACCTTTCTTTGTAGTTGTTACGTCCCCACCAAAGAGGTCCAGGTGTTATTTTGTGCAAAAACTCCTTATTGGCTATTTCCCCTACCATAAGCGCTCAATGAATTGCATTGCATTGAATGGGAATTGAATGGGGCTATGGGGTGTTGTGCTAATTCGCTTATTTCCATCGAAATAAGTAGTAAACTGTGACGCTTGAGATATTATTTACATTATGAAGAGAGGGTATATACAAAGAAAATATAATTTTGAGCAATGGAAATAAGCGAATTAGCACAACACCCCATAGCCCCATTCAATTCCCATTCAATTCAATGCAATTCATTTAGGGCTTATGGTAAGGGAAATAGGGGAAAAGGAGCTTTTGCACAAAATAACACCTGGCCCTCTTTGGTGGGGACGTAACAACTACAAAGAAAGGTAAGAAAGCCTTTTAGCATGGAATTCTCCTTTAATGTTGTTTTTGATTGTTGTGTCTGTAAAGCACTTTGTAACTTTATGTTTGAAAAGGTGCTTTATATTTCATTAATTCATTCATTCATTCACTATCATAGGTTTCACTTCCGCCACGTACATTGTGAGACAATGAAATCTAAGTAATGTGAATAGTTGCGAAGAGTTTCAAGACACTAGAGTTAAAGGAGAATTTGGATCTACTGTATATATTCTGTTCTGAATGATGCCATTTTTGTGTACTCAGTTTTCTGTTTGTGTCTTTTTTTCACCCCCACCAAGATTTTCGCTGCTGTTGCTGGATCTGGAGGAATATTATTTTGAGCAGCACATCGCCCTGCTCATCACTAGAAGCTCTCAGAAGGACAAGTAAGAGACACATCATTTATTACAGATGTTAACGATACAATTATTTTCCTTCCCTATACCGATTTCTGATACCGGCTAGAACCTGCGTATCGGTCGATATGATACCGGTGGGTAATTAAACCCATTTAGGCCTGATGTCTTCTGAATCATGACAATTTTCTGAAATGCCTCATGTTTCTGCATCAGTGGTGCTCAATATTTCATGTCAAGGACCCCAGAAATTATATGTAATTGGCCTCCAAGCCCCATCTGTAAATATGTTGTTCCAGGAAACCCTCAGAAGCAAAGATTTGAGTTAAAAATGTTCGCTCTGAAGGAACATATATTCAAAGATTTGTACCACATTTTCACGATTTTTCAAAAATAGCAGATCTACAAGCTCATAGCGCACCACCGAGTGGCGCGCTATGAGCTTGTAGATCTGCTATTTTTCAATAGCTAAATTATAACAATGTTTAAAACACCAATTGGGGTTCCCGCCCAGAATGGGTTAAGGCTGTCGGACCCTTACAGGTCTGATACTCTCAGAGTTATGGGGGTCCTTAAAATCAAAGAAGTTTGAGAAACACTGATATATGAATAAATAAAGAAATGCAATAATAGTCCGAATTTGAGGCAGTTATCGACACAGTTTTTGATACTGGTATCGAGGGGCGGCAGTGGCTCAGGAATAGAGTGGCCGGTAGAGCAGCCAGATGGGAACTGTGAGGTTCACAGTTTGATCCCTGTGGACTCCCCCAGAGTTGGTGTCGAAGTGTCCTTCAGCAAGACTCTGAACCACTAATTGCTCCCGATGTGCAGGTGGTGGTGCCTTGCATGGTTTCCTCTGCCATCGGTGTGTGAACGGGTGGGTGAATCTATGTAAAGCGCCTTGGATAAAGGCGCAGTAACTAGCTAACTAGTAACTATAATTGCACCATTTACCATTTCATCAAGCCTCACAGCAAGTCACCGCCTCCCGGTGGCTTATACGTTGTTTTGAAAACGCAGAGCTGCGTGTATGCAGTGATATCCGATATCGCTGGACGTTGCGTTGTCCTTGTGCCACGTGTCATTATGAATACGACATGAAATATGTCCCTGGTCACACGCTTGAATAGGCAGGAGAAGGGCACACACACCAAAATGAACGAGGTGCCAAAGGCCTAAGAAGGCCTTCCCTGAAGACAGGCCGGCAGCAGCGATAAGCACAGTGCGACCCTGGGTCATAGTAGCAGTCAGCATGTGCTGTGTACTGTAACTCAATCACGCATCACTCAAACTAAATCCACACGACTATAATCACACAAGACATTAAAGGACCACTTCACCACTTTTCAACCTATCTTCATATAATAGGTCCTCACTTATAATCATGAAGAATTGGCGCAATTGTTTTCTTTTCTTTTCAAAATCTTTTTATTTGAGTTTTTGTGACAGACCCAGGGGTAAGCATTAGACAGACATATCAAATATGAAAATAAAAATAAATAAAACTCCATCCCCTATCCCACCCACCCCCCACCCACACTCCCAAGGATAGTCGAAGAATACATGAATATAGTTACAAAAATTAATAAATTAAATAAAAAGTAGATAATAATAGAGCAGATTTTAATAGCAGAGCAGAATTTGTTTCATTTGTGGCTGGTGTGGCCGAGGCATAGGCACGGCGCACTATACCGTTTGTGTGTCGTGGTAGAATGTCATAATCGGACCCCAGGTTTTGTAAAAGGCACGGCACACTATACCGTTTGTGTGTCGTGGTAGAATGTCATAAACGGACCCCATGTTTTATAAAACTTTTTTCCAGAGCCGGCAATTGAAAATCTTAACATCTCCAACTCGAGACAGGACATTATATCACGAAGCCACTGACGGAGCACGGGCGGGGCAGCATCCTTCCATTTGAACAGAATGGCACGCCTAGCTAGCAATAAGGCAAAGTCGACCATACGACACTCTATGCGTGTTAGAGGAAGGTCATCCCTTCCAGCAGTGCTAAGGAGAGCCATTAAGGGATCCGGGTCTAGATTTTGATGCAAAATGTTGGACAGAGTCTTAAACACACTCCCCCAAAATGGTTGTAATTTTGGACACATCCAATACTGATGGAACAAAGTTGCATCACCGCTCTTGCACTTGTCACAGGTAGGACTTACGTCAGGATAAATACTTGCTAGTCTAGCCTTAGACATATGAGCTCTATGGACTATTTTAAACTGCACTAAGCAATGTCGTGCACAGAGAGAGGACCTGTGTATAGAAGAGAAAACAGAGTCCCACACTTCCTCAGACAGTGTGAGCCCCAGATCATGTTCCCAGTCGGCCTTTATCTTATCCAAGGGTGCTGGCCTCGAATTTGAAATGGTATCATATAATATTGAAATGGCGCCCTTAGTCATTGGGTCAAAGGACAGAAATTCATCAATAGGGTTAGGATTAGGCTTATTAGGGAAACCAGGTAATATAGAGCTCACATAATGCCGGACCTGCAGGAATCTGTAGAAGTGTGGTCTAGGTAGACTATATTTCGTTGAGATTTGATCAAAGGATGCAAACCTCTCTTCCACAAACAGGTCTCTAAACCATTTAATGCCCTTTTCATGCCAACTCTGAAAGGTCACGTCTTGCATTGATGGAACAAAAAGGTGGTTGGAGGCCACAGGACTGACCAGGGAGAGGTCTCTATAATTATAAGTTTTCCTGAACTGGGCCCACACTCTCAGCGTATGACGCACCACCGGGTTAGTTATTGAATCAGGCAAGGGGCGGCCGAGCGGTGAACTAAGAATAGCTGGAAGTGATAGATTACTACACGATTTAAGCTCTAGAGCTGTCCATTCTGCAATTGTTTTCTACTCTGAGTCTGTGTCTCATAGGAGGGCTGTGGGCAGTTCAGAAACCGTGACATCATCGATGGGGAATACAAGCTAATAGAAACGGCAGGCTTTCTAGTCCTGAAAAGTTGCAATGCGAAAATGGAAGCCATCGTTCTCACGATAATTTTTGTAAAGAAATCTTGTTTAAAAAAAAAATCTGCCTAATGATGATGTCACTGGAAGACTGTTTCCAAACTGCCCACAGCCCTCCTATGAGACACAGACTGAGTAGAAGAAAATCGTGCCATTTATTTCATGATTATTAGTGAGGACCTATTATATGAAGATAGGTTGCAAAGTGGTGAAGTGGTCCTTTAAGGTTATTTTTTATTCAGAATTGTGTTTCTATGGCCCGAAAAGGTTTCATAACCACTGATATAAGAAACTGATGTGTCTAAAATAAAGAGTTACTTTTCAAAAAATGTAAACCAAGACGGCAAGAAAGACACAGATGGTATATACAATCATGTCACTATTTGAGAGAAAATGTCAAAGAGGTTTTACACATGCTGTCTGAGTGGGTGTAAAACCTCTTAGCCCTTTTCTGGGTGTAAGTTCGCTGTACAGAAGTTCTCTAAATTACACAGTGAAATGCACAGTGCTTTATGCAGATGCAGATGTTATCATCTATTGTGGTTTGATAAATGTTTTCCAGGCGTCATTAATCTTAAAGACGAGACACAAGAGGGCAATAGTTACTATCAAGGACATTTCTATAATAAGAGCTGTGTTGCTATTAATATATGTGAATCTGATTGTCTGGCTGGAGTGGTGTCATCTTATCCTTCCTATTGGATTTGATTCATTGAAACCTTTATTTCAAGCGGAATCCATTGAGACCAAGGTCTCTTTTTCGCCCTGTCGTGTACTAAAAAGGAACCAATGAGGTATGAGGTAAAACCAGTGTGAGGCCACCTAAAAGCTGTTGTTGGGACATTTCAGTAACATTCTGTCAACAGAGATATGTTGTTCTGTGTCAACGTGACATGAGCATGGCAGTTCAAATGGGCCATATTACACGGCTCATTAGAAATAGCCCCAGGGTGACACGATTATTACAGTTATACAAAATAATACATTAGAAATTAATTATATATTATTAATTTAAACCTATTCCTAGTCTTCATTCTTTGCTCGTCCGATTCAACTAACCGATTCAGGTGGCATTTGACAGATTAAACGTGCTTCATTGTTGGAGTTAGTTAGGACTGTTAACCCATAATGTAGTTATTGGAAAATAGCAGATCTACAAGCTCGTAGTGCGGCACCGAGTGCCGCGCCACGAGCTTGTAGATCTGCTATTTTTAACTATCACTGACATATAAACATGAGGTATTTCAGAAAACTGTCAGGATTTAGAAGACTTTTTTTTTTAATTTCGACGTCAGGCCCAGAGGCGTATCTACAATAAGGCGAGGCATGAGAAAAAAAGAGGACAAAAACAAGACCTGAGAACTATTAAAATGATTGGCCGTTAGCGGTAGAGTGCGACCCTCAATCACCCATTGGAATGTAAATGCATGCCTTTCAGCCTTTGTATCCTACTCATCTGGCAGGTATATCTCTTCGAAAACCTTTAGTGCTAAGTACGATTGTGCGCGGGGAGACGACAATTAACATATCTTGCCTGGCCAAAACGTAATTCCTGGATACGCCACTGGTCAGGCCTAAATGGTGTTTGCACACTTACTTTACGCTGTAAAATAAAAGATTAATAATTGCATCCTTGCTGTGTTTTGTAAACCGTAAACAACTTGTTTTGCTTTACAGGAAGGTCAGAGGCTCGTTCAAAGTGTGCTCCAAGTCCATCATATTCGACCCGGAGGATTTTTCGGAACCAATTTTAAAGGTATATTGTCATGGCGTGTTTATGTTGTTGATGTGTTTTTATTTCAGCACACCAAAATGAAGTTGCTACTAGAGACATGTTGAATACCAACATCTGTTCATAAGCATGATCTCGGCTTGCACTGTGACGGCATTCATAAAAAATAAAAAAAGCTCTGTTCTGCTTTAGTAACCAGGCTCTCTTTTCAAATATCCATGTGTCCTCAGATCCCCCTAAAAGACTGTAATAGGATTGAATTTGTGGAGGAAAAGGGAAACCCCTTCAATGAGTGAGTATAGACATTTTATATTGTACATTGTTTAAATTAGTAACACTACACACTAACAGAGCAAGGGAGTACTGCGAATGCGATGCTAACAGTTTCGGTGAGTGTTCCACCTGACAGAGAAGACAATGTACACAGCAACGGAGTACTGGGATATTTGTATTTGAATGCATTTTGAACGATGTCTTCCTCTTAGGAACAAGCCTTCTAGGATCTCTATCCAATGTGAGCAGGTGTGTGTCCTACTGTATACCTATTTTGATTTGACGTTGGTCTTAATCATAATTAGCTCATGCATTTTGGTATTTGTTTGGTAGCAAATAAATATACAAATTCTTCTGGGTTTCAGGTTTACCACATCAAAGAAAACAATGTGATCGCACCGTACACGATTGAAAGGGTAGGTGTCGGGTCTATTGTGTGGTGCAGTGATTGCCCAACGTTTTTAGCTTGAGACCCAGAAGAGAAATGTGATGTCTCCCCTGGGACTCAAACTAGTAAAACAAAAAATAGCCGATCTACAAGCTCACAACGCGTCGCACGGCAATGAATTGTGAGCTTGTTGATCTGCTATTTCGATGTCCCCAAATGGATCCCGTCCCGGAAACGGCGTAATAACGACTGCTAACATCAAATGCATACATGATTCTTATGGTCTCGTAAGCTAGTCCTCCCAAGCGTTTACACATTACTTCATTCCCTCTTTAAGTGTACACGCATTGAATGACCCCTCCGTTCTTTCCCCAGGGGAAACATAAAGTTGTCTTTCAGCTGGAGGTTTGGAATAAAACCGAGGATGTGGTGCAAACGTTGCTACAGGTACGTTCACATTCGCAAAATTCTACGCCAAGAAAAAGTATCCCCAAAATAGCAACAACAGCTAAATGTTAACTGAACTGGTGAATCATGACCATATAACTTTGATTCAGTGTCAAAAAACATGTATTTATTATTATTTATTATATAAAACGGTAATAATAGCCATGGTTGTGTGTGTATATGTTATGTCAGCTTCACAGAGCATCCTGCCTGGACAAGCTCGGAGACCAGACCGCCATGGTGAGTAATGTACAACACTCTCAGTGTGGGGTCCAGGGTGGTGGTGGGGGGGGGATCCAGGGTGTCCCCAGCTCAAATGATTTATAGTTAGGAGGAACTAAGTGGACGCTTACATCCCACGTCTGTCCTAGTGTCCTTTCTCCAAGGTAAACTAAACTCACCCCTCACAGCTACTGCTGTTGTCCTGCAACGTCCCCTTATCATTCACTAAACTCACCCCAAACAGCTACTGCTGTTGTCCTGCAACGTCCCCTTATCATTCACTAAACTCACCCCAAACAGCTACTGCTGTTGTCCTGCAACGTCCCCTTATCATTCACTAAACTCACCCCACACAGCTACTGCTGTTGTCCTGCAACGTCCCCTTAGCATTCACTAAACTCACCCCACACAGCTACTGCTGTTGTCCTGCAACGTCCCCTTATCATTCACTAAACTCACCCCACACAGCTACTGCTGTTGTCCTGCAACGTCCCCTTATCATTCACTAAACTCACCCCACACAGCTACTGCTGTTGTCCTGCAACGTCCCCTTAGCATTCACTAAACTCACCCCACACAGCTACTGCTGTTGTCCTGCAACGTCCCCTTATCATTCACTAAACTCACCCCACACAGCTACTGCTGTTGTCCTGCAACGTCCCCTTATCATTCACTAAACTCACCCCACACAGCTACTGCTGTTGTCCTGCAACGTCCCCTTAGCATTCACTAAACTCACCCCACACAGCTACTGCTGTTGTCCTGCAACGTCCCCTTATCATTCACTAAACTCACCCCACACAGCTACTGCTGTTGTCCTGCAACGTCCCCTTATCATTCACTAAACTCACCCCACACAGCTACTGCTGTTGTCCTGCAACGTCCCCTTATCATTCACTAAACTCACCCCACACAGCTACTGCTGTTGTCCTGCAACGTCCCCTTATCATTCACTAAACTCACCCCACACAGCTACTGCTGTTGTCCTGCAACGTCCCCTTATCGTTCACTAAACTCACCCCACACAGCTACTGCTGTTGCCCTGATGACGTTTGAGTCAAGCAGCCTCTGTCCAGACTGAGTAGCGAGTGACAATTTAGAATCGCAGAACGCAAGCAATTCAGGCTGGAACCCAGGCTAGATGAATGGACCTTCCATGAGCTCTGGTGGTCTGGGCAAATCTTTCTTGGCAAATATTCTCTAACGGGCACAACATTGTTTCAGCTGAGTGTCGAGTGGGCCGACTACTTTTATGAATATGGAGGTCCTTGACATGGAAATGTTTGAGAACCCACTGCCCTATATAATTTTACACTTCTCTCTTTCCAGATTGAAGCTAATTTACAGTCACGACTCGCAAGATCATCATTTGACAAAAACAAGTATGTTCATGTGAAGCTGAAATGTGTGGAAGGATGTGTGTCATGCTGTTGTGATAAGGATTAAGACCGGGAAAGAACCTAATCTGTGTCATTTTAGATTTGAGCTAACCATCCAGCATTATTTTATACTTTGGCTATTCAAAAATAGCAGATCTACAAAGCTCATAGCGTGTCACTTAGTGCCACACTCTGGGCTTGTAGATCTGTTATTCTATTATCTCCTGGGAACAACATATTTTTAAATGGGGGTCCGCGGCCATTTCATTTTGTATAGCAACATAGTTTCTCTGGTTAATGTATTTTGTTTTGTAATAATAATCTAAATCTTCAAAGTAACTAGTAACTCAAGTTTTAAAATATATGTAGTGGAGTTAAAGTACAATATTTGGATCCAAGATATACTGTAGTAGAAGTAAAATTATTGGAAATGCTCAAACAAGTATAAATACTTCAAAATTGTACTTAAGTACAGTGCAGGAAATGCACTTAATGTACTGTAGCACCACTGGTTATGATTATGGTCTATATAAATAAATGATAAATTATGGTGATACGGCATTAATGGCTTCATATATGTGTTGCGAATTGTCTTCTATTCACCACTTTGTGCTGATTTCTTTTAAATGTATTAACCCTGGCGTCCCTATTTCGGGCACATATACAACTGTGAAAGAACTGTTAAAAGTTTTCCATTCATTTTGTCAGATTGCTAACAGCTTGTACTTGCTGTCGTAAGCTTTCAGAGTGTCGCCGAGAGGCCACACATGGAGTGCACGGTGGAGATGGTCCTGCCACTGGTGTCCAACCCCGGTCACATCTGCATAACGGACGAAAGTCTCTACTTCCAGCCTCTCAACAGCTACCCAGTGAGTTGTACTGTACTGTACTGTACTGTACTGTACTGTACTGTACTTCAAGCCTCTCAACAGCTATCCAGTGAAAAACTATGCCGAAAACTAATTTAACACTATATAAAAAACAAAGCTATGATGACTAAAACTATGACTTATTATACTAGTGTCAACAAATAACAATTAGACTAAAATGTTAGGGAGGGACTAGTGGAGAAGAGATCCAGTAGAACTAAAAGACAAGTCATTTAACCCATTCTGGGTTGGAACCCCTTTTGGTGTTTTAACTAAGCATTTTGTTATACTTTAGCTATTGAAAAATGGCAGATCTACAAAGAAATCGTGAAAATACGGCACAAATCTTTGAATATATATTCTTTCAGGATACTTTTTTTCCCAGGCCTAAATGGGTTAATGCTTGGTTGCATGCAACAAAGTGTAATATCGGGCATTACGATGCCCTCATGCCCCGGCAAAATGCATTTTAGTCTGACCCCATGCTCTGAAACGCCACCTAAACCAATGGGAGTCTGACCCCATACTCTGAAATGCCGCCAGCCGCTGCCTCCTAACTCCTAAGCTATGACATGCGTATCGCGGAAGGGCTGATTTCACCCGACACCCACATGTACACAGCCACACACCTGCAGCGGAGCGCCTGATAACACCGCCTAATGTTATGAGCAAAACTGGAGGGCAGAAAAGATGCTCAACTGAGACAGCGTTTGTTTCACCTGACAAATACGACTATGTGATATTTCTTGTTGTTTTTTTCCCCTTTTTTTCCAGTTCATGTCGCCATTGTTTTATTATTATTTCTAACGCCCATTGTGTTTTAGGAGCAGGTGATTCAAATCAGGCTGCACAGCGTCAGACGGATCTACAAGCGACGGCACGGCCTCCGACCGCTGGTGAGTTGGTAGACGTAGACGCATTCAAACTTATATCTAATATGTACAGCTTGTTGTCAATCAATCAATCAGATGTACAAAAACAAAGATGCCTCTTTAGGGATTAACTTTAAAGTAGACGCAATCAACGTGGTGACTGTAGGCCAACCCATGCCATGCGACGGCTGCAGAATACAACAAAAGGCCTTTCCAATACTGCTTTCATGGAAGAAACATTGTGGCGCCCATAGTGTCCCTTTACTTATCCTAGGCATGTGATAAGATGCCAACATTAGGTAAAAAATAGTTAATCTACAGCAGTGGTTCTCAAACTCCCCCCCCCCCCTCATTGTGTGTGTGTGTGCGTGTTCGTGCGCATGTGTATTATCCAGGGCCTTGAGGTGTTCTGCACGGAGAACGACTCCCGCTCTGACATCTACCTGAAGTTCTACAACACCGCAGACCGAGATGAGATCTACTACTACATCGCCACGTTCCTGGGTCAGTACAATGGAATTAGGATTGTTGAAAAAAGGACAACTTCACCCCTTTTCCAACCTAAAAAGTCCTGCCACAATGATGTTGAGGAAGGCGCGCCGGCACTCTGCCCGGCATACCACACCCACACGGCAGCAGTGTTGATTTCGTCGGCTAAAACTAAAACGAAAAATGTTCGTCGACTACCTTTTTTTCACTGAGGAAAACGAAATGGAAACTACATGAAAACGAAGGGCTGTATTTTGCGTGTCTTAAGTACCAGGTCTTATTCCCTAACTTGAGTAAACTAAAGACCTGGAGGCATGATCAATGCTCTTTGGCTACTCAGAATAGCCAAATAGAAACTAGACTAAAATGTCGGGAATGGACTAGTGGACAAGAGATCCAGTATAAGTAATTTCACACTTGGTTGCATGCTGAAAATAGCTGATCTACACGCTCACAATGCGTCGCAGCGCAAGTGTAAAATCAGCCATTACGACGACATCAAGGCCCGCCAAAATACATTTTAGTGGACTAAATCAGCTGTAGATTTAGTCTGTATGTGTCTGAGCAAATCAGCTATTTCTGTCCTACACAAACACACGTCATATGTGACCAGATTTGACTGAGATCCTGCCATCGCGCAAACTCCAGCTTTTCACCAGAGGAGGAAATGAATAGCACAGGTAGACTCTTCACATACCAGAGCATGTCTGAAATAAGTGTCAGAGCTGAAATCAACATGCATATCAAATAAATACTTAAACATGTAGCTAGGTGTAATGATAGAGTCCACAGAAGTGAACCTTTCAAGCCTGTTTTCTGCAAGACATTACTCTATAAGCCATATCTCCAAAACTGGTGGGTCAAACTGAACAACCAATATGTCAATTTGAAGCTACGATTCACTGCTTTCATATGACACGACAAAACGAAAACTCAAAAATATCCAATGGCAGCCCCTCAGTCAAATCTGGTCACATATGTGTCGAGCAAATGGGCTTAGTGTCTATTTGTGTCTTACGCAAACATTCAATTCCCATTGGCAATGAATGGAGAATTATTTTACGTCATAGTGCCTTCAGCAAATAGACATGTTGCCATGACGATGTACGGCGATAAGAGCGCCCCTCACTTCACACGGGTGTGATTTTTGAGGGGCGTTAGCTATACTTTACACGATCTCGACATTTGATGGGATAACTGGACAGGTGGGCACCAAAACCAACTGGGCACTAGTAGGTGACATTTGCGCACCTGTACAACTAGGGCACCTAGACAAGTGGGCACCTGACTGTGGATTCGGCGGACGACCCACATCGTCAAGCTCATGTCACCGTGACCCGCCATTATAACCATATAAGGACTTCCCACTGCAGCCACGCCCCAAACACGGAGCGTCGTTCCACCTCAGCGTGCCATTATATAAAAGCAGGAGGCACGAAGAAGCGAGCAGCAGTATATAGTAGCTTTCCCTCGCTGTGTGTCGTCGTCGTGAGGATGTTCAGACATTTACCTGCCGCCGTCCAGCGGGTTTCGCGGCGGACCGTCGCCGGCAGCGCCCGCCGCCCGCTCGACAACAAGGTCCCCCAGAAGCAGAAGCTCTTCCAGGAGGACAACGGCGTGCCCGTCTATCTGAAAGGAGGCGCGGCGGACGCGCTGCTCTACAGGGCGACGGTGGTTCTCGCCGTCGTGGGCTCCGGATACTGCGTGTATGAGCTGGCGAAGGCAGCGTTCCCAGGCCTACAGAAGAAAGAATAAGAGAGGGTCGACCCACCAAGGATGTTTTACCTGTGTTTGTTGTATACACCAGCTCTTTGCTGGTTATATAGAGAGGGAATGCGCATGCATAAAGTGAGTTTAAAAAAACCCCGGTCCACCCCGGTAACAAGATGTTACAGACCAACAGCACGTCGTGCACCAAGGCCCACCCCACTCGATCATGATTGGAGGAAGGCCGCTCTCATCCTGATTGGATGAAGGCTTTGCCACCCAAAGCCCAAACCGAAACTATAGGGTCTTTTGACCCCAGGGGCTCACTGGGGACAGGGAGGAACTCCTTATATGGTCAATCACTGAATATACCTTTAATGCAATTAGATGGCACTTTTCTGTTTGGATGTATGGGCTGTCAAGGCAAGAAAGTAGTTTTTTTTTTTTGCCACTCGCTAGGCGTTCCCGCATAACTTCTGGGTATGATGATGATCGATGCCCTCTATTGTAGAAAAGGTCTATGTCGCAAATGTTGGGATTTTGTCCCCTGTCACAATCATTCTACTCTTTATACTCTGTATGCCTGAGGACCAATACAAATGCCTCCCATGATCACAAAAAACAAAACAATGTGCCATCATGGCATCAGGCAGGCCCTAACAAATCATGGTCTGTCGCGGGTTCAAGTCCCGATCCCGACGGCCGTTGCCGCATGTCTCGCCCCCCATATCTCTCCCCGTTTCCTATCGACCTCTACTGTGATCTATCAATAAAGGCCCCAAAAATATCAAAAATGAAGAAAACAAATAAGTATAATATACTGTATGAGTAATTGAGTATGACCATAAAAGGGACTAAAGACTGACAGATATCTCCATATTGTGTGATATAGTAAAGGTATCCAGAGGATACCGCCTCTGACGCAGGGCTCTACTGTGGACACTTCAGACACATGCCTATGGTTCCATTATCAGTAGGCTTTATTTTTGTATTTCTTGAACCCATTTTTTTGACCTGAGATCAGATTCTAAAAATGTCTGTTTGAAAATGACAGTTTTCTGAAAAAGCTATGTTTCTATGTCAGTCGTTCTTCGATTTTTCAAAAATAGCAGACCTACAACAAGCTCGTAGCGCACGCTATGAGCTTGTAGATCTGCTATTTTTCAATATCTAAAGCATAACATAATGCTAACGCCAAAACAGCCCACCGCCGCTTATTGCAACACAACACAACACCGCTCGACCTCAAACTATTGGCTGTTGTTACCAAACGTTTCCAACATGAGAAATTAGACGTTTGCCTGGGACCCAAACCAGTGAAAATGAAGAAGTTGCAAGATTGTAGATTTACTATTTTCACAGGAAAGCTGAAAAAAAGGGAATATTTACCCATGAAAATGTATCCACAACCCAAAGATGAGTCACAACAACCCACTGTTTGGATAACAGTGGGTCTACAAGCTTGTACATCATTGGCTACATATTTCTCTCCCCATGTACTTCCATGTACAATAAATCAGTGTCTACCTAATATCATTCCCATCATGCTTGTGCTCTGCTCTCTCCCTCACAGAGAACCACATGACGGAGCACACGGCCGAGAGCTACATGCTGCAGTGGCAGCGCGGACACATCAGCAACTACCAGTACCTGCTGCACCTCAACAACCTGGCCGACCGCAGCTGCAACGACCTGTCCCAGTACCCCGTGTTCCCCTGGGTGGTCTCCGACTACAGCAGCCCACAGCTAGGTACGTAGCCTGTCCCCAGTACCCCGTGTTCCCCTGCGTGGTCTCCGACTACAGCAGCCCACAGCTAGGTACGTAGCCTGTCCCCAGTACCCCGTGTTCTCCTGGGTGGTCTCCGACTACAGCAGCCCACAGCTAGGTACGTAGCCTGTCCCCAGTACCCCGTGTTCTCCTGGGTGGTCTCCGACTACAGCAGCCCACAGCTAGGTACGGGACGACGGTGGGGCAGCGGTGGCTCAGGGGTAGAGAGTAGCCGGATGGTAACCGCAAAGGTTCCCAGTTCTAACCCGGGCTCCCCCATAGTTAATTGGGCAAGACACTGAACCCCTAATAAGGGCCTTTCTCGGCCCCACCCTTCTCCCATGTGTTTAGGATCCAAGATGGCCGCAGCACCAGGAGGGGGTGGCCTTACTGGGCGGCATTCAGTCATTCAAGACACCTACCTGTCTTGTGTTTAATGGCCGCTCCAATGCATTTCCAATGGAAGTTTGATGGGGGGAGCCCAGTAAGGGCATATGTCAACCCCGCCCGCTCCAAGAGTGTCTGACTGCAGGGCAGGTTGATCGATCAAGAAGTCTCTGCGAGGGCGGGGTTAGTCAACGGGGCGGGGTTAGTCAACATCAACCAGAGTAGAGGAAACACAAAAACGGAAACGGAAACAGATAAACGGAAACAGAAAAGGGCGTTCCCTTGTTCCCTCCTCACTCAGGGACTCGGCCCCGTGGGTCTCGTGCCCAAGTGGGGGTCCGCGGGGGTCCGCGGGGGTCCCCGGCGTATCTCGGCCGTCTCTGGTCCGTTTTGAACGGGGGGAATCTCGTTGCGACCGGGCCGCCCTCAGGGACTCGGCCCCGTGGGTCTCGTGCCCGGGTGGGGGTCCGCGGGGGTCCCCGGCGTATCTCGGCCGTCTCTGGTCCGTTTTGGCCGGGGGGGATCTCGTTGCGACCGGGCCGCCCTCAGGGACTCGGCCCCGTGCCCGGGTGGGGGTCCGCGGGGGTCCCCGGCGTATCTCGGCCGTCTCTGGGCCGTTTTGGACGGGAGGAATCGTGGGCCCTATTGTAAACAAGTGTAATGCTTATGGCAGCAGTTCCCAAAGTGGGGTCCGCGGGCTAGGGGTATGCGACGCATAGCCAGGGGGTACCCAAGCTGACAAAAAAAAAAAAAATCATGTGTGTGTGTGTGTGTGTGTGTGTGTCTGCCCAGTGTCTGCCCAGTGCCTCCCCAGTGTCCGCCATGGTGCCTCCCCAGTGTCTGCCCAGTGGCTCCCCAGTACCTCCCCAGTGTCCCCTGAGTGCCTACTGCCTCACCACTGTCCCAGTGTGACCCTGAGTGCCTCCTCAGTGTCCCCCTGAGTACCTCCCCGCAGTGTCTCCCCAGTGCCTCCCCAGTGTCTGCCCAGTGCCTCGCCAGTGTCTCCCCAGTGCCTCCCCAGTGTCTGCCCAGTGCCTCCCCAGCGTCCCCCCGAGTGCCTACCCAAAAGGGGTACCTGGTCCAAAAAAGTTTGGTAACCCCTGCTTTATGGTGTCGTCCACTCAATGTACTGTAATTCTGCAAACTGCATGTTAATCAATCTATATATATATTGTAGTGACTTTTATAATATATATATATATAGAGAGCCTAATCACAGACTGCTGGACATTCACTGGAGAGCACTCCAGGCATAAGGTTGAGCAACCCTTTTGTGGTCCCACCTGGTTTCTTAGGAGGCACTATCAATAAAGTCTCTTCAATAGTTTGTTCCACAGTAATTCAACAATCTGGATGGATAATAAATAGGTTGTTTGGTCATAGTAGTAACTTAGTAAGGACTAAGGAGTAGTAACATATAGCCTACACTTGCTGCAGTAGGTGTAAAAGATATGCAGTCACCTTCACTCTGCGCTCCAACAATATCACTACCATGTGAGGTATGACAGCAGTTGAGCCAAATAAGTCCATACTAATTATCCATAATGTATAAATATGGATAAGAGTTCAGGACAGACAGGCCTTTTCGGGGAGGTTAGATGGTTAACTTAGATGTTTAACTGCTCTTCTGGGGTCATGTCAAAATTGGTTTTTACGTCCTCCTAAACTCAGTAGGCCTATGGGGACCAGGACAATTCCGGCTGTCTGTTGGTGTATTATGTTGGTCATGTCCATCTATGGTACATGGTGGTACAGTATATTATAACATTTTTTTCTTTTCAATAATTGTTACCTATTAAAACCCGGCTATAACCCACTAACCCTACGACACTGTGGTATTGTGGTTTTGCATATTCAGACTATTACCCCAAAACAGTATGTATACTCACTCTGCTTCTCTTCTGAAACTGGCAACTGCTATCACATTTGATCACTCCTGGATGTCAGACTATAACACTTGTATAAACCAATGAATAGTGTGACAGTGCTTTAATCTGTGGGCACAATTATGGAAACTCTGTATACAATACATATTTTGTGATTCAAAGTAACGTCTAAATGGTTTCTACATCTTCATAAACACTTACTACACCGTTACACTACACTATACTATTACACATAGTTCATGGTATCATATTACACGTGTCATAGCAGCCTCCACCCACCTGCGAGGTACCAACATGGACTTCCAGAGCAGTACATGGACCTGGGAGAAGTGGCAATTCAATAAAACAAGCAGAAAGCCTGCAACACTGCATGTGTTTGGAAACAACAATAGAGCCACAACATAGTGAAAACCTTTTATCCTTTTCTTTATTGCTTAAAGAATACAACTTTGTAATCAAATGAATGTGTATCAATTACAACCACGTTATCTATGTTTATATTAAGGGTTTACCACACAGTCGCATTGCAAATGTTTGATAATACACCAGAGGTGGGCAAAAGAACAAATTCAGCCCAGATAAAGCATTTTACAAAGTAAACATCCTTAACATTGTGTACATTTGCTTGGATGCACTCTGCAGCCAAGCAGAGCAGTACGGGCATCTGGAATGGGTAGAGGGCTCAGAAGGGCTGGGCGCCTGAACACTGTGCATCGCGGGGCTGGCAGACTGACCACTGTGCATCGCAGGGCTGGCAGACTGAGGAGGGCTGGACAGCTGACCTGAATAGAGTTTGCACTTCGGCAGGTGTTTTCTCATCGCATCAGCCCTTAAAAGGGTGTTCTTACACCGCAGGGACAATGATAGTGTGCCTGAGATGTATCTGATCTGCAGTTAAGACAGCATCTAATGATGCGCAGATCTAGAGGGAGGGGAGACATACAATATGACAAATTAATATACAGTATATAATATACACACACAGCACCAACTCATTCTTACATTTCAAATGTACTTAAGGGGAGATCCATCCTTCATAGACCACTGGCAGTCACTAGACTGACTCACTGACTGAACACACAAATTGCATGCGTTGCAGAGATGGAACCTGGGTGAAATGAGTGCATGAATAACACACCCTGCCTGGCCAAGGCCAACAGTCTGAATAAGTCCCAATGTCAATTTGAAAGATAATGAAACATCCAGACATACATCCTAAAAATAAAAAACAAGCTTATACATACCTTCAAAAGCGATTGCAGTTTTAATATGAGCAGAGGTACAGTGTACAGCAGGTTGTACATTGTTTGAGCTGTACAGACTCATTGGTGGTCAATATGGAACGATGCATCTGTTAATAAAAAGAAACAAGACAATTTTAACAATTACACTGAATTTGCAGAGCAGATAATCTACATCTGTAGACAGGCATTAAGTCCATAGATCTGTCAATTTGCCTATGCTGTAACAATAACAGTAATATTTTTTTTTAAGTATTAAACTAATAAAAATGATCCATCATTTAACAGACCTCACAAATTAAAATAATATGTCACCAGAAGCAGGGATGCATGTTGTATGCAGCCATGCTGCTGCTAATGAATAACCTAACACTTTGGCTACATGTTTAAGAAATTATTTCATATTTATGTCAGACATGCTCTATGTGAAGAGTTTTCCTGTGTCATTAACTAATTTCATGGAACATAACAGCTAACAAAATAATGCAAGTGCATGTTACAAAAACAGAATATAAGGGGGAAAACGAACCCGTTTAACTCCTAACGCTAGGTGCATTAATGGTAGTTTAGCTTCATAAGTTAGAATCGGAATATTGCTTGTTGTGTTATTACTCGAGTGTTAGCTACCGGTGTATCCTTTGTATCTGTCCGGTATTTAGCTAAGAGGCTAAGCTACTCGAGCAGGCAAGAAAGAAAAGAAAAACAAACTCATTAACTCCTGTTCATAAGGCTATAGTTTGCACTGCAGAACGTTTACATTTATATTAAGTTATACTTATAATATTAATATTGTCTTGCTGGTTTACGTACCTTGCGGAGGAAGAACGAGAAGAGTCTGGAAAGTGGAAAGAACTGCAGCAAACGGGCTGTAATATAAGTAACCCAATAGTGTAAGTGGTGCCAGATTTTGCAACAGAAATGTTGAAAAGAAGCCACTCAACAAATTGCAACAGATTAGCTCATTTAAATCTAATGTTCATCAACTGTTTGAAAATAGCAGAGCTAGAAGCATAGCAGCATATTAAATTAATAATAATATTAATAATAATACAAATAACGATAATAATACAAGTCGCTTATAATAAGCGGACATGGCATGCGGACAACAACAAGCTCCCATGGACCGCCCCCACCCTTGCAATACTTCCTGATCAATGCCCTCCCCCCTCGCAGAGACTTCTTGATCGATCAATCCTGCCCTGCAGTCAGACGCTTCTCGCCCGCTCACCTCCGCCCCACCCCCTCTTGGTGCTGTGGCCATCTTGGATCCTAAACACATGGGAGAGGGGCGGGGCCGAGAAAGGCCCTTTGCATGGTTTCCTCCGCCATTGGTGCATGACTGTGTGTGTGCGTGCGAATGGGTGAATGTAACATGAACGATCTATGTATAGCGCCTTGTATAAAATTGCACCATATCGGCCTCATCGTGGTGCATACTGTACGTTGGTTAGACATACCAAATCATAAATGACCACCCCGAACCCCTACCCCCCCCTCCCTCTCTGACCCCCGGCTGCAGATCTGACCAACGCCTCTACGTTCAGAGACCTGGGCAGGCCGGTCGGAGCGCTGAACCACGAGCGACTGGACAGGCTGCTGGTAAGAAAAGGCTTTACTTTTTGACCAGCATATTTAGATTTGGTTTCATAAGTCAGTCTTTGGAATAAAAATGTAAATTATTGAGGGGTGCTAGCCCCTCCTATGCCCAGCTTGTGTGTGTGTGTGTGTGTGTGTGTGTGTGTGTGTGTGTGTGTGTGTGTGTGTGTGTGTGTGTGTGTGTGTGTGTGTGTGTGTGTGTGTGTGTGTGTGTGTGTGTGTGTGTGTGTGTGTGTGTGTGTGTGTGTGTGTGTGTGTGTGTGTGTGTGTGTGTGTGTGTGCGCGCGCGCGTGTGTGCGTGTGTGTACCCTATCGCGATTATTTCTGTTTGGCTGAGGACTTAAAAAGTGAAGAAATAAAGTGAGGATGGAAAAGTTATGACGCCTAAAGTAATTGGCCGGAATGTGATGATGTGTGATGATAAGAGCACAAGTGTGATTTCTTTATATTTTTTTAGTCTTCTGAACTTAATTTTAGTAGGCGTTTGTGCACTTCCTGTAGTTGCTTCCTGCCTAATGACTCATAACTAAAGCGTTGCTGGCAACGGTCGGGCTGCAAACATTACGTTCCGGGTGACTTATGAAAAGATCAAAGCTGATCTAGCCTAGCCAGTTTTACTTCTGGTTCCAGCTCAATGAGTTGTTGGTCCTCACAATATAGATAATCTGGCTGAGAAGACCTTGGCAACAGGAGAACAGGGGGAGACATAAATCTGGCAGTAAATTAGTTCATATCGAGGAGAGTCTTATCTGCTGTGGAAAACAAAGCAAAGCCAGTAGTATAGACGAGCACCGGAGTCCTGACGTCACTCGCTCATCCCCTGGTTCCAAGGGGTTCGCAGATTTCTTTTCTCTATGGAGAATAACATAACATCTTAAAATCGTCTCATATAAGAATTGTGGTCCAAAATAAACAAAATGTCTCTGCGATATTGTCGGAGGATTGTCTCTGTATCGTTTACGATAGTCAGTCACTCATATTTGATAGTCTGTTTCTAGCGAACATGTAACTAATTCGTCAGCAGTAACATTAGCATTTTCTCTCAGTCATTTGATTCTTCATATCCATATGAGTGAAACGGCCGGGATGATTGAAAATGTGATACTTTTTTGAAAAGTCTGAGGAAAGAGTGCATTTCTAGTTACTAAGTAATAGTTTCCATCCAGGTATGTCGCTGTTTGATGTGTATGCGCCGTGCCAGCGTCACTAAAACATATCGTCATTACGTCACCATCGAAAACCAATTACACCCTGGCCTTTAGTTTAATCCACATCTTTATTACATCATTACACATCTTTATCATTGAGAGCTAGTTGTACCAGTTATACCCTGACGTCATATGCTGCTACGATACATACGCATCAAACGGGGCATACGCAGAGTAACCACAGTATACCGCTAATCAACTTACAAATTACATAATACATATACATAGAGGCATTTCCTTTAATCCACCCGACACTGTACTTGCTTGCGCACTAGTAGGCCATTTATGGCCTACTAGTGTGCAACAAGCAAGTATGCACTCGACAGAGTGCAGTTCTAGTTGCAGCCGGTGTTCATTCATGGGCACACGTGTTTCTCACAGAATGTGTTTTCTCTCTCTCTCTCTCTCTCTCTCTCTCTCTCTCTCTCTCTCTCTCTCTCTCGTCTCCAGAGCCGCTTCAGAGGCATGCCTGAGCCCCGCTTCATGTATGGCAGTCACTATTCATCTCCAGGCTACGTCCTGTTTTACCTGGTCAGAGTGGGTAGGTTACGTCCTGTTTTACCTGGTCAGAGTGGGTAGGTTACGTCCTGTTTTACCTGGTCAGAGTGGGTAGGTTACCTCCTGTTTTACCTGGTCAGAGTGGGTAGGTTACCTCCTGTTTTACCTGGTCAGAGTGGGTAGGTTACCTCCTGTTTTACCTGGTCAGAGTGGGTAGGTTACCTCCTGTTTTACCTGGTCAGAGTGGGTAGGTTACCTCCTGTTTTACCTGGTCAGAGTGGGTAGGTTACCTCCTGTTTTACCTGGTCAGAGTGGGTAGGTTACCTCCTGTTTTACCTGGTCAGAGTGGGTAGGTTACCTCCTGTTTTACCTGGTCAGAGGGGTGCAGTACTTAGTTTAGGCAGTTTTTGGTTTAGACTATAGTCATTGGTTAGACCAGTCATTAGTCCTACAACTACAACCTATCTCAAACCCTCACCCTAAACCTAACCTCCCACGGGGCAGCACACCTAAACCTAACCTTAACCCATGTCTAACCAATGACGGGTCTAAACTAAGTATGCACCCCGGTCAGAGTGGGTAGGTTACCTCCTGTTTTACCTGGTCAGAGTGGGTAGGTTACCTCCTGTTTTACCTGGTCAGAGTGGGTAGGTTACCTCCTGTTTTACCTGGTCAGAGTGGGTAGGTTACCTCCTGTTTTACCTGGTCAGAGTGTGTATATCCTGTTTTTACTCCAGTCATCAAACCATATAGGGCGCAGGGGGTGTCCAAAAGGGGGCCATATTATAAAATATAAAAACACTGAAGGGCCAACTAACATAATGTACCTTCAGCTTTAAACAATTCTATTCATCTATCATCATTAATATATCAATGGTCTTTTGTCAGGTGTGTGCTGTGAACAAAAAAGTCTAATCTCGCCCCTTTTTTCAGCCTTATTATCACATTACCAAATGTATAACCAAGCAAACGAAAACATAAATACAAGGTACACTGACAAATTATACTCTGGGGAAATGCCCAGGTTAAACAACTTTTGTTGTGCGGGGCCGTTCATAATACAATTTAGGTATGAAGCTGAGGGCCGTATACAATTCGCCCCGGTCGGGGACACACTTTTGGACACAGCTGATATAGGGTTTACGTCGTTAAATATCCCTGTCTTGACCTCCTCTTCATCCTGGACATTGTTCCTCCTTCCTCGCAGCACCAGAGCACATGCTGTGTCTACAGAATGGACGCTACGACCATGCCGACCGCATGTTCAACAGGTCGGTCCTCTGCATTCTTTCTTTAGTTAAGACCCCTGCCTTTTAAACAATACACACTGCACTCTCTCTGTGTACGACCTTGAAGCATGAAATGAAAGGGCTCCTGTCCTCTGTTTTTCGGTTCCACACAAAACATTCCTCTTAATTTTTTTTTTTAATGAACTGAATGAGCGGCTCGTGCTACACGCAATGATTACTTTACCCTAAGCATTTCTATTTTCCCACTGTAGCGTTTAATTACACGTGCAGTCTGCGGTTATATTCAACACAAATCTTTATCTAACTTTTTTATTCCATATAAAGTGGTTTGTGAAAAAATAAATTATTAGCCATTTTTATTATATCGGCTCTTTTCAGGAATCAAATAGCAATAGTAGCAGATCAGAACTTTTGATACTTTTGTTTGATGCTGTACTATGATAGGGCAGGGGTGCACACATGTACCCCCCCCCATTTTTTTTTGGATTATTCCATTGCTAAAAATAGAAGCTCTGGCGTAATGTGTTACATATGCCTTTTGTGTATAACTTCTTAATTACTGACGTTTGTGAGATACACTCTTGAATACAAAGTATTGCATTGTGTGTTTGAGCTGACAGTAGGCTAATTCATTTAAGCTGACCTTAATTCAAATGTCACAGGGAAAGAAAATAATAATATATATATAAATGTACGTAATTAAACTGATGTGAATCTATGTGTCGTTTACAGCATGGGTGAAACATGGAAAAATTGCTTAGATGGTGCAACAGACTTCAAAGAGGTACAAAATACAAATGTGTAACATTGCACACACACACACACACACACACACTTTAACAATGTCCACACAGAGGAAATTGCATATAAGGACATAAATAGCTCTGGTACAGCTACAGTTACATCAAGAGAATCAAGGCATATTTTGTCACGATACAACAAGCATGCCATGTCATGTCACCCAGCATTCCATGGGCACAAGGAGTAGTGTAGTATAGGCATCCTAGTCCACTCCTGCACCAGTTCAGTGGCCTTGTGGTTAGAGTGTCCGCCCTGAGACTGGGAGGTCGGGGTTCGATCCCCGGCCGGGTCATACCAAAGACTCTACAAATGGGACCCAGTGCCTCCCTGCTTGACACTCAGCATCAAGGGTTGGATTGGGGGTAAGTCCCTGCGACGTACTAGCGTCATGTACTTCTTGTACATCAAGCTGCCTCACGCTAAAGAAACAGGAGATAGGCTCCTGCCCCTATGGGCCTCATGGCTCGGCAAGGCTACTTACTCCTGCACTGCCGCCCGGTGTCATATCTTTATCCGTAGCCCAAAATCCACCCACTGTTGTTTCCGACAGCGGACGGACACACCGCTAGAAGGCCTGGTCCAACGCTTCTCTTCCCGGTAGCTGCTCATGGGAAGGGCCACCAACTGCAGCACCGGACTGTCTGTAATGCTCTTATCGGTGAACAGTGCCGTTGCTGTATGCAAGCTTGCGATGGTGTTGAAGCACACAGAGGTCCACAGAGGTTGCGAATGCATCTTAAATCTGCACCCACTACACTACATTAATGGTGGTACAACGGAGCAGTTGACCTGAGCATGACGTTATCATGCTCATGACCACACACACACACACACACACACACACACACACACACACACACACGCGCACACACCCCAATAAAAATCCTCACTTTGCGTGGTTCCTTGTGTGTTCTTCTTTTCAGCTGATCCCAGAGTTCTACGGGGACGACTGCAGCTTCCTGGAGAACAGGCTGAGTCTGGATCTGGGGAGGAAGCAGAACGGAGGCATGGTCGGGGAGGTCATCCTGCCACCATGGAGCTCAGGTATACTGTAGCCATACTGTAGCCATACTGTAGCCATACTGTAGCTATACTGTAGCCATACTGTAGCCATACTGTAGCCATACTGTACCACCAAGAAAACCACACGCTGCTAAGTCCTTGTGTCTGACCAAACGGAACTGAAATATTTATCTGGCCCACGAAACCCCATATGAAAAATGTTATGTTGCAGCAAGGATCCTCGGAAGAGAAGATGTTAAGACGGATTTTAAAGGACCACTTTTCAACCTATCTTCATTATAATTCCTCACTAATGATCATGAAAAAATGGCACGATTCTTTTCCACTAAGTCTGTGTCTCATAGGAGGGCTGTGGGCAGTTTAGAAACTGTCTTCCAGTGACATCATTATAGCAGATTTTCTTTTTTTAAACAAGATTTTTTTTACAAAAATGTTTAGATTTTCATTATCGTGAGAACGATGGCTTCCATTTTCACATTGCAACTTTTCAGGACTAGAAAGCCTGCAGTTTCTATTAGCTTGTATTCCCCATCACTGGAAGACTTGTTTCTGAACTGCCCACAGCCCTCCTATGAGACACAGACTGAGTAGAAAGAAACTGCGCAATTTTTTCATGATTATTTGTGAGGACCTATTATATGAAGATAGGTTGAAAAGTGGTGAAGTGGTCCTTTAAGTTTACGTATGATGTATTACCATATTTCTTTGTTCTTGCTTACTTACTGTAAATCGCTCTGGACTAAGAGCATCCGCTAAATGCCGTACAATTGTAAATTGTTTGTTAATAATTCCAGACGCCAGTGACTTCCTCCAGAAGAACAAGGTGGCGCTGGAGAGCCAGTACGTGTCGGAACACCTCCACGAGTGGATCGACCTGGTGTTCGGCTACAAGCAGCGAGGGAGTGAGGCGGTCGCCGCGCACAACGGTAACGCACTGCAGCGGAACGCACACACACACACACACGCACACACAATCCACACAACGGTAACACACTGCAGCAGAACGCACACACACACAATCCACATGGCATCTGATCTAATGTCAGCCGGTGACTAAAACTATCTTTCTTTCTTTCTTTCTTTCCAGTATTCCACCCATTGACGTACGAGGGCGGCGTCGACTGTGACAGGTAATTCATATGAAATTGAGATTTCCCGTCTTCAATCTCTTTGTCCAAAGCCGAGATTCTCGTATTTCGTTGATTTCTGTTGATTCACTTTGAATGTTGTCATCGCTGGGCGCGATTACAAAATGCATGCCTCGGGTGGTCCGTCAATCAGTTAATCATTACGCGTTGATGTGATTTCATTCGTTAATTAGCCCTTCGCTAAGTCCCTCCCCAATCTTGTCCAATAGGCACGAAGCTGTCCTTCTCACCCATAGAGAATTGCATGTTAAAATGACGGGATTTCTCCATATAAATAATCGATCATTTCAGTAGCAAGAGCATCAAAATGTCTTCTAAATCTATTCTAACAGGCCTGCAGTAGGCTATGCGCTGGACAAAATGTGCATGACATTATTTAAATGAACTAGAAATACGAGGAAATGATGGAGAAATCAACTCTTAACGACCACCCGACAGGAGTTTTCACGTCGCAGGGTGTAAGACTACGGTCATTAGTGTTATTGCCATCACCTGGGTGGGTCAGGCGTGTAACTTTCTCGACGTTAAGCTGTGTATACGTGTGTTCAACAACGCAGCCGTGCAAAATGACACTGACAGCTATGCGGTGGCGAAAGCTTGACCTGCATAGCAACAGTTGCTAAACTATTTGGATTGGTTTTTTCGTATCTGAAAAGCATCGAGGATCCTGAACAGAGGATCGCCATGCTCACCCAGATCCTGGAGTTTGGCCAGACGCCCACGCAGCTGTTCACCAGCCCCCACCCTCACCGGATCACTCCCAGGTTCCACAACATGACCAAGAGCCCCAGCGTCGACAGGTCGACGCTCAGCTCTGAGCACTCTGCGGGAGGTAACCCATAGTGCACACTACAGAGAATAAACTCCTTGTAGACTACAGTCTTGTTTTAGAGACGTTAATCTTCTCGAGGTGTTCAAAGTTGTACATTATTGTTACATGCATCTAGTGTACAGGCACATACTGTAAGAGTAACACTTATTTTTGTTTGGCTTCCTTCAGACAATGCAACAGCAAATATAAAACAGCAAACAAAGGGATAGCTTTATTTAGTTAATTAATTTTGCGCCGCCGCTAGGGGACGCTAGGTGACCTTATCAGCCAAACTCCTTCTCTTAAGCGTATGGTGGCACCCTTCATAAATGCTAATACCTAGCCGGCAGAGAAAAAATTAAGACATAAAGAAATGTACAAAAGCTGCATTCTCTGAGAGGAGCACAAGACGAAGCAGCTGTACGTGACGCCATCTTGGATTTAAAAAACAAAAAAGTCTTGTAAATCCTCACAGTCCCCTTTTCCACTAACATAACTTTGGTTCGAGAACTGGTTCCGTTCTAGATTCTTTGAATGTTTTTGTTGCTTTCATGGAACCGGCGGCCATAATTGTTTTGGTTCCAGTTCGAAACCAACGTTTAGGGTTCTGAACCAATTCATTTTCAGTGGAAACTGAACTGGTTTAATATTAGGCAGGGAAAAATGAACCGAACCGGTTCAAACCTGGTGGAAGAGGGCCCAGAGAGTCATGAGTTGCATAACCTACTGTGCAGCTGTTCACAAAACGTTTAACTAACTTTGCTACTACAGGGAAAACATGCACATGTACGTAACATATATTACTATATTTCTACTCTTTGGTTGCTCTTTCTTGCACTCTTTATTCTATCCCTTTGTTTTCTGTGTATGCTGTCAGTGTGTTTGTATTGTTTTGAATGTTACGCTATCTATGCTGCTGCATTCTCTGAAGGAAGCCAAACAAAAATAGGTTTTACTCTTATGTACCTGTACACAACACTAAAGTACAACCTTGAACGTTGTACTTTTCAAGGGGGTTAGCTTGCTGAGAGCTGATATACGGTATGACTCTGGCTTTAATTTTTTGCTTTCTCTTTGTTTGTAGTCTCTATAAGTGAGGGCTCCTCCTTTGAAGATTTGACAGAAGAGAGCAGAAAACTGGCCTGGGCAAACATGGAGAATCTGAAAGTCGTCAACAGCCACAAAATACACAAAGAGTAAGTAATGGAGCTTATGGGGGATATTCTACGAACAATATATAATGTAAAACAATGCCTTGGCGTTTTTCTTTCGTTAAACCCCCAAAATGTATAATTCAGATAAATAGGAACTTTAAGTATACCACTGGTTGGTTCCCATTGATCCAAAGACAGAACAGTCACAGATTGATTGATTGATCGAGCCCCACAACGTGTCGCTTTGTGCCACGTTGTGAGCTTGTAGATCTGTGCTATTGTCACCACTACGTAAACATTTTCTAATTCATGGGGATCTTGTCAATTCCCAGGGTTGTGACTGGCATTGCTGTGACGCAGGACGGATCGGCCATCTTCTCCACCTCACAGGGTCTGGGAAACATGTTTATGTGTTTATTTGATGTTTGAAGTCGACAGTATTATGTGTGGAGAACTTGGTGGAGGGCATTTGATAAACGAAATGAATTAAAAGAAGAAATTATCAGAAATGTCAGAATCAGTTCTTTCTGAGTGGGTGTTGGGTTTCTCCCTCTGTAATCAATCTTTATATCATTGTCCTTTCCAGATTCAACGCTCAAAATGTTTTCCAAAGAGCTAAATGATTTCCAGAGAAGCATGTCTTTCTCCAACATGGTACGCAGCAGTGTTTGTTACTAGGCATGTAACGATTCACTCAACTCACGATATGATTCGTATCACGATATTTGAAACAAAAAATATTTTCCAGATTTTTTTATTTTTTATTTTATATATAATTTATCTCCCCCCCCCCGAGCTTTTTTCTCATTTTTTATTTAACTACATTGCAAAAGAAGTAGCATTACTTTTGACAGTGCGTAACTGCCTTCCTTGATGTATTAATTAGCATCAACGACCATCATCACCTGGGCACAGTCACAGACACCTCCCCTCTACAGTGCTCTACTACTGAAAGTGACTCATTCTCATTTCTCTCCAAAAGCACTTGAATATGATGGAATATGATTAAAGCTCACATTTCACATCACTCACCATAATTCACTAGCATCCTTAAAATTAAAATTAAAATTATCGTTACATGCCTATTTGTTACTATACTCTGCTTATATCTCTCTCTCTCTCTCTCTTTCTCTCTCTCTCTCTCTCTCTCTCTCTCTCTCTCTCTCTCTCTCTCTCTCTAAGAAGTTAATGAGGCTTGACCGTTCTTTTCAGGCGTTATCGTCATGTCTGATGCTTCCTGATGATAAAACGGTGGTGTGCTCTTCGTGGGATAACAACGTGTAAGTACTTAACATGCACACACTTGGTGTGACACCGGTCTTGTTCCTGTTGACATATGCATATGTACGAAAGCAATGAGAGTACAGTGAATACAGTGTTTTACAACTGCGTTCTAAATCCTAACGGTTAAATCTGAAACGGTTTTCTGAAAAACGTATATTTCTATGTCTGTAGTTCTCAAACCTTTTCATGTCAAGGACCCCCCAAGATCATAATATGTATTTGTCCGCAAAGCCGACGCAACGCGACACTTTGTGAGCTCGTAGATATATTAGGATTAGGGCTTTTTTTTAATTGATATTAAAAAAGGGGGAGGGGAGGGGTTTGGCCTCTCCTTCTGCAGTGTTTCACGCATGCGCACTGCCGTTCACTTCCTTGTTTGCGGCTCTAAAGACGTGTATACACGTCCGAGGCCACCTGCGATTTGATTAGAAAGGACGTGTATACACGTCCAAGGCTTAATTAGTGTTAACTGTGTGTGACCCGTGTGTGTGTGTGTGTGTGTGTGTGTGTGTGTGTGTGTGTGTGCGCGTGTGTTCCTTCCTTCCGGGTGTTCAGGTATTTCTACTCGGTGCCGTACGGCAGGAGGCAGGACACCCTGATGGGACACGACGACGCCGTGAGTCAGATGTGCTGGCATGACGAGCGCCTGTACACGGCCAGCTGGGACTCCACTGTCAAGGTAATGTACACCTCTCTGGGACACCAAGGGGTTCCCGTCCTGCATTGGTTAAGCCCCATATTGTCTCTGCCGGACTCAAATTCCAAAATGGCTAAAGTAGCAGATCTACGTTGTCTGTTGTAAATCTGTTTACCTTCTATAGGCGGATGGAGACGAGAGTTTTCACTTCCGGTTCATTTCTGTATCGGCTTCCTGGCAACCTAGTACGTTGGCGTAGAGCGAACGCGGTACTGACGTCAATGGCGGTTAATGCTTTAACATTCCCGTGTTTTGACTTATTTTTTAAGGCTTTTTTTTTTACACTAGGTGGGTGGCGGTCTTCGCTAACCTATGAGTCACAGTTTGACTATCTTTCATACAGAGATCCAGGAGATCACGTCGTCGCTAGTTTTCCTCGGCTGTTGTATCTCCTCACCATGTTTGCCCAGACAGGCTATTTTCAATGGACCCAAACTAGGAACGGATGGTCGCTTTGACATAAAAAAAATAAAAGTACAGACTGTTTATCAACGGTCGCGGGGGATCGATCGTAGTGGACATATGACTACATATGCTACATATATACTACTATATGACATATGACACATGACTACTTAATAAAAAAAGAAATCCCTTCTCATTTGTCCGGATTACATTATTTAATCGGGGTATGATTTTGCTTTGCTTGTTTGTTTTTGGTCGAAGGTTTGGCAACGTGACGTCTCGAGTAACAAGAAGTCTCAGTTTGAGTTGCTGGGCGAGTTTGAACACGATGCCGGGGTGAGTGCAAGAAGGGTTGTCGTTTTTCATTGAAACTTTAAAAACTTACATTATAATCACAGACACTACTTAACTATAGTTAAGTAGTGTCGGTGATTATAATGTACGTTTTTAAAGACGTAAAAACAGATGATGAATGTCAGGTTATGTTCATGTATACATGAACATAACCTGACATTCATCATCTGTTTTTACGTCTGGAGACAAGACAGATGGAGACTGAACCCATTTAATTTGGCATTAGGAACCGGGCTGTAAACTAACCCTATACAAAATGGTCATTAATTAAAAAAAAAAATGATCCCACGATTTTGTGACCCATTTTTCACCCCTGTGTCAATTATCTAATGTGATCCTGGGCTCTACACACCCTCCGCCAACCTGGGGAGAGCAACGGACTTGAACTCATGCTTCCTTCATGCATGAGTATCCAAGTTGCTCCTTTACACCCGACAGGGGGGGAGTTTCCCTGGTTGGACGTAGCACGTGGAAGGAACACCAGTTCCTTTCCCCTCCATCAGGCGCCCCGGCTGGCTAATTTAGAGACCAGGATTACTGCATGTTTTTTGTGAGGGTACCTACCCTAGCAATAGCAATTAATACAATAGCAATAGTAACGGCCCCAAAATTCCACCAAATAAATGAGCCTGCTTTCCAAGCAGCTGGCAAAAAAAACAGGTTTTTCCCTAGGGTTCAGGTTGACGGGTATTCTTCTACTGTGTTTGCAGGTGAACACCATGGGTCTGAATCCAGCAGGCACTCTGCTGGTGACGGGGTGTAAGGACGGGACGGCCACCATCTGGGACAGCAGTACAGTCACACCTCTACACCAGGTCCAATGTCACGCTGGGACCATCCACCACATCTCCTTTAGTCCAGGTATCTGTGCACAGACACACCTCTACACCAGGTCCAATGTCACTGTGGGACTAGCCTCGGAAACGCAGACGTTTTTATTTCCAGGGAGAAAAAAAAAGGCTGGGTCCGAGTCCACTTCAATTCGGCATAGAGTAGCGCAAACGTTGATCACTCTCTGATCGTCTGCACCATTGTTAAATTGACGCACACACGCACACCCGTACACACACACACACACACACACACACACACACACACACACACACACACACACACACACACACACACACACACACACACACACACACACACACACACACTCCTCTCTCTCTCTCTCTCTGTCGCTCTAATTAATTAGAAAGTTAATTAGAAAGCATAGGTGAGTTCCAGGCTACTGTGGGACCATCCACCACATCTCCTTTAGTCCAGGTATCTGTGCACAGACACCCGACACGTGACTCTCAATTAGGGGTGTAAAAAAAGAAATCGATTCATTCTCGAATTAGAATTCCCGTTATGAACGATTCAAAATCGATTCATGATTTCCGAAAAATTGAGTTTTCACTACATGGTGTTTGTGATATGAAATGTAAGCTTACCCTAATCACAGTGAACATCATGTCTTCAGTCGTTCTCAAGTTACTGTAGTCACTTCAGTTCAAGACTGGAGTAGATTGTGATGAAATCCTATGTATATGAATCGAGAATCATTTGGAATAGAGAATAGTTTTGAATCTGAAAAAAAATGCTTTTGAATTAAAAAGAACATCGAATCGTGACCCCAATAATCGGAAATCGAATCGACACCCAAAGATTCACAGCCCTACTCTCAATGCTGCCTGATGTCAGAGCAGAGAACGGCTCAAAATAAAGTAGAAATGTGTCTGACAGAAGAAAAAAAAGGGAAAGAAAGCCTGCAGTTTCTATTTAGCTTGGATTCAATCGATGATGTCACTGGTGGACGGGTTTCTGAACTGCCCACAGCCCAACTATGACACACAGACAAAAAAAATTGCATTTTATCATGATTATTAGTGAGGACCTATTTTATGAAGATAGGTAAAAAAGTGGTGAAGTGGTCCATTCTGCAAATGTCTTCAAAATCTGTATTTATTTATCACACTTTCATTGTTTTTCTAAATTGACACGAAGCCAACACAAAATGATACTTTACCGCTTTTAATTGTTTATAAAGGGAAAGAACAATTTGATAGAGGTTCACCTTGCCATGATCTAACTCCAAAGGTGGGCAAGACATCAAAAGTAATTGCTCCATTGATTGAATAGCATGCTCCTCATTAACCGACATTGACTCTTTTTGCCCGTAATCAATCAATCTGATTCTGACGATGTAGCCAAAAAGTTCAAGAGGAAAAAGAAACGGCAAATAAAAGAAGAAAAGACACGACAAAACACAACACGCAGTCACAATTAAATTAACAGGACATACTCTATACTCCTCTACTACTTCCCTCTATACTCCTATGTGTCAATTGCAATGTATTTCTACTTAATGCACCAAACCTTTTAATGCACAAAAAGAAGTAGTCCCAAGTGTAACTTCCCTTAAACATTGTTCTTCGTGGCAGTCAAATATTCAGAAGATGCAGTCTCAGTCATATGTTCTCAACATGGGCTGCAGTAGTGATAAGGCCTACACTCACTAATGCGCTGTGTTGTGTCTTGGTGACCCCTTGTGGCCAAAGTGTGCTATCTCCCAGAAGACAGAACATTGGAGATTCTGGTAGCCTTTGTGCCAACCATTCTCCAAGTTTCCTCAGTAGCTCTTTCCAAAAGGGGTAAGAAATTCCCAAAAAGCATGTAAGACTCCTTACATTTCCAACATATTTTGTCTTCTACCAAGCCCCATCCTAAACAGCTTCACAGGAGTATAGTAGAAACCATGTAGGATTTTCTCTTTAGTCTATGTAAAGATTTGCACACATGAGCGCTGTGAGCTTGTAGATCTGCTATTTTTTCAACGGCTAACGTTTAAAATCATGGTTAACATGGTTAACCCATTTTGGGCGGGAACCCCTTTGGGTGTTTTAAACACGTTATAATTTAGCTATTAAAAGATAGCAGATCTACCACAGAGTGGCGCGCTACGAGCTTTTAGGTCTGCTATTTTTTTTTAATCGCAAAATTATTTATTTCAGATTTATTTTATTTATTTATTTGACATGGGACAACGCTCATTAATCAACATGTCCGTTTTCACATCAATGTAAATGGGCCAGAGTTAGCCAAACGCTAAATTTCATCTGTAGTCCCTGGGCAGGCTCTTAAAAAGTACATGATAAAAGAAAGACAGAGTGTGGGGCGCCTGCACTCAACACCATGCGTTGATGCCATGTGTGCATATGTTCAGGCACCCATCACCACGTCCATACAAAAACTGTAGAAGATTTATTCATTTATTTTGAGGTCAGGCCTAAATGGGTTAAAAGCTAACGTGACACAGACGCGTCCTCGGGTCTAAATGGACCGTTCCCTGTGACATTGCCTCCTCAGACAGTCGACACGTGCTGAGCGTGGGCGAGGACTGCTGCCTGAAGGTGACGGACGTGCAGTCGGGCATGGTCATCTCCTCTGTGAAGGCCGAGGAGGAACAGAGGTAAGATCACAGTGACACTGGGCTCATCTTAGCCCCCCGCTAGGTTCTATGCATGCACAGACTAAGGAGGGTACACCCCGATATACGCGACAAGGGGGGCGGCAAGATGCCGTCTAGACTGAGCACAGGCGTCCCCTCCGGGGAGCTGGTGGATGGAAATGCCGCTCGCTCGCGGCTTGCAACTTGAGTTCGGCCAGAAAAACCGGAAACGCTTTTCCCACGCTAAGAAGTTGCAGCTGTGTGCTAGGGCATTCACTTCTAGTCGTTTTTACTAGTTGCCTAGTTTACTAGTCGACTAGTTGTTTAACTACCTATTAATATTATGTAAAATAATACAAAATAATAATAATTGTACATTTAAAAACTGTGTACATTGGTGACTATAACTATAATCTACCTGATATAGAGGCCTACAAAATCGGGACACACACACACACGCACACAAAAAAAACGTTTTATTTATTTTTCTTATCAACTAGTGAACTAGTACCAACGAGGTGGACTAGTGGATTTACTAGTAGACTAGTTGAATAGTACACTAGTTGCTCAAAGCCCTACCGCGCTAGTGGCTTTTCCTTCCTTCCGTAACTCTCCCTACTTCCTTCACAGGTGTTACCGATGATACTAATGGAAGCTCTGTTCCATTCTGGTCAAACAGAGTCTCAGGGTGCTGCTATTGTGGCTCACTGGAAACACACCCCATACGGGTGTGTAACTCCGAGAGTACAAATGGAACAATTTATTGTTTATTTACGAGTCCTTTTGGTTCCATTTGTACACTCTCAGAGTTATGGGGGGTCCTTGAAATTAAAAAAGCTTGAGAACCACTGTACACTAAATGGAGCAGAGCCTTAATTAGCATCATCAGTAACACCAGTGAAAGAAGTCTGAAGAGGCCCGGAAGTAGTTGGAGTCATTTCCAAAACAGGGCGTTTGTGCACAGTGAATAGTGATGCCTTTTTGTCTGCGGGCGGTCCACAGGTGTTTCTGCTGGGACGGGAACACCGTTCTGTCAGGCGGACGGTCCGGCGACCTCTTCATCTGGGACCTGCTCAGCAACACGGTGACCAACAGGATCCCTGGACACTCGGGTACATCAACGCACCTTCCATAAAATCTTAAACTCATTGCCCGCCAGATTTATTTATCTCTGCGTCTTAGCCCTTGCCACAATCTTTTCAGAGCGAGCTCTTACTTTGAAGACCAAAAAGAACTCGCGGGCCGTGAACGGGGACGAAAAAGAGGCGATCAAGAAATAAATCTAATCACCCATGCTGGCGCAAACATGTCGGTCTAAAAGTGTATTATTGATGCCTGCCAACCAGCGCTGCCCGGGGAAACAAGGAGTAGGAATTGTATCCAATATTGCACCGTCCACGGCAGCTGTGGTAACTGCATTTGTAACTGTACTCACCGTAAAAAGAAATCCTAACATGTTCTACATGTATCAGCTTCTGATTGGCTTACTATTGGAAACACTACATTTTCTTCAATATTATTTTCCAAGAGTAAAAAGGTGACTTGCCTTCTGTCTGTTAGAAAAGTACTATATTTGAAGGCCCTAGTCAAATGTAGCTGAAGGGAAATGGAGATTTTTATAGTAATTTGTGTGTGTGTGTGTGTGTGTGTGTGTGTGTGTGTGTGTGTGTGTGTGTGTGCGGAGCAGGTGCGGTCACGGCCATGTGGATGAGCGAGCAGTGCACGACGGTCATCACGGGAGGAGAAGACAAACAGATCATCTACTGGAAGTCCCACTTTTAAACCGAGAGGCCTCGGACTGAGAGAGCAGTGATCGATCGACTGCACTACACACACACACACACACACACACACACACACCATTCTCCAGCCTGGACACGAGTATGAGCTGTGATGCTTTGTTCACACTGAACGTCTGCCAGTCTGAAAGCAGCATTGCGGTTCGTTCACACCGAGCAGACGCAGCACAAGTTTGTTATGGTGATGATGAGGTATTTGACTTCATCAATAAAATGCTTCGTTTTTACGCTTTTTTGTTGTCTGGAGCAAGTACAAGTATCGAGAATCGCACATATTGAAAAATGGTCAGAATTTTCCGCCTGCGTGAAAAGACGTGTGTGTGTGTGTGTGTGTGTGTCGCGAAATGACCTTTCCGCTGTGAATACCGAACAAACTGAATGAATCAGTATTTCCTTTTTTTTTCTTTTCTGGTGTGAATGCACCTTCATTCAAACTAGACAGCAGTGCCCAAGTCTGACTCACTCATTTGAACCCGATGAACATTCTTCAAATCCACCAACTTGCTGTACTGTATTACAGTACATGTTCAGCATGGCCGCGGGAAGATGTTAACAGCAGGAGGTGCTGAACGTTCAGTAGGCGCACACGCCTCGTGCACGCGCATTTCCACACGGAAAAGTGGCTTTTACGTTCCCTCTCCACACGCACGAGCAAACTGACACAGGCAATTCACCAGGATAAGACGCAGATACAGCATATTATTAGGCCTATAGTAACAGAAATCTGTTTTGATTAAAATTATTTATATTTTTCCCCTCCTGTCCGAGGGGGGGCTGTGCCCATGGGGGCGCCCCTACTTCCCTCAGCCATATTGTTCAGTATCAAGTGAAACCGCCATGGAGAGCCACTACCAGTGTCACTTTTTATCGGTGCTCATGCAGTCGGAGACCAAAGAAAAGTGCTTTCAAGTCGAATATCGTAGCATATTATTGCCGTGCACAGAATTAAAACCGACGGACGCGTTCAGTATCGCCTATAACCGCGGAAAACCTAATAGTCTATACTTTGATGTGCGAAAATAGGAACGGTCGATCTATACAAGCTGTTGTGAGCTTGTAGTTCGGCTATACCTTTCGCTGAATGTTCACCTGTTATTGCAGAATGTTTGCCTATCGGGCCCAGATTAGGAACGCCAGGGGGTTCTTGTGGTTAAGGACGGGTAGTTGAGTAGTTCTCAAAGCAGGGTGGTCAATATAGCATAAACGATCAGTTAAACCACTTAACCCTATATGCACCAGCTATTTAAAAAGAGCCGATCTACAAGCTCACAACATCCCATGGCGCATTGTGTGCTTGTAGATCTGCTATTTAAAAGGGATCCCTGACTAATAAGACAAATCTGTATACTCGCCCTCTATAACTAAAATAAAAACACCTTTTAATATTTGTATTTCTTCCATAAAAAGAGAATCTTTCACTCCCGTGGCAAGTTGATGATGTCATATGTCCGTGTGTGGTCCAGCCCTATGGAATATATGGAATGCACATGCTAATAAAAAGTATTTAAAATGTTGCTTTGATGCTCATATTATTCTTAGGAAGTATTACGTTATTTTTAGCATATGCATTCCATACAGTCCATAGGGCTAGACCATATGGGCATATGATATCAACTTGCGACAGAGCAGTTGAGTGAAAGATTCTTTATAGAAATAAACAAATTTTATTTATTTTCTTAGTTGTAGAGGGCAAGTATAATGTTTTAAGGCATATTTGTCTTATTAGCCATGCAGGTACCCTCTAAAAAAAACGTTTTTTAAGAAATTTGAGAGAAAAAAGAAAATAGAATGATGTACTTGAAAGATTTTAACCACACAAATCTTGTATGGGGGTCCCTGGCACAACATATTTTCAGATGTGGGTCTTTGACCAAATACATATTGACTTTGGGGACACAAGTTATTTGATACAATGGCTTCAGTTTATTTTGGTTCTTTCTGTGGGCTTCACGCATATAAATGTTGTGTATCTTATTATGACGTTACATTGTTTCTCTTTTTAAAAATGATTTGTTGATGATGATCCGTCTTCGTGTCTGTGTTTTATTCCACGAAGCTTCCGTTCCGTTGTTTCGTCAGAACTTGGTTCTGCTGAAGAACATAATGGCATTGACCAACGCAAAGCATACCTCTTTGTCTATCTTACTATTGGCCCTCGTACGTCTTAGAGATAACTATTTTAATTTTGTTTGCTTAGTGTGTACCCCAATGTACACATTTATGTGTATATATCCTATACTGACTCAACTGCCACTGAGGAGTCCCCAACGGGAGGATGTCGAGCCACCGTCCTACTCCTCCTGCCCAACACTCCCTGCTGACGGGTGCACTGCCCTGGCTTCTGTCATGGTCATGTGAATACGGGTCAATGGGCTCCATGCACACACGCCATTTTGCAAAGAACCTGCATGGGCCCCAATTTCCTACTTCCTTCACAGGTGTTACCGCTGATACTAATGAAGGCTCTGTTCCATTCTGGTCAAACGGAGTCAGGGTGCTGCTACAGTAGGCCTACATGTACTCAAGTACTGTACTTAAGTGCAATTTACTTTATTTGTTTATTTAGTCGGGACAGTGTATATTGATGAACATTACATTAAAAATGCAGTGTAAATATACCAGATTTTGCAAAACATGCTAATTTCCATCTGCAGTCCCCAGACATCAAACAATACAAACAGGACTGACATACCGGTTGCATACAAATACCTAGTACATTTACAACGTAATAAGACTAGTAAGGATAACAAAATAAGAAAATATTAAACTATTATTAGGGTAGGCTCTATTTTGGACTAATCATCATAGGCCTACATGATCACAAGACTGGTTATTTTTTAACCATTGTTTAAGTTGTCCTTTAAAAGCTGTGAAAGTGGGAGGGTGGGGATCTCCCTCAGTGTGAGAGGGAGCTGATTCCAGTATTGACAACCTTTTATGGACTGTACATTTTGACTGAAGGTAGACTTTCTGCCATGGACCTCACAGTCACCCCTGGATGCAGACCTGGTGTCATACATACCCACTGTCTCTCTTTTTATGTATACAAATGTTGAGGTATTTGCACTTTGCTTGAGTGTGTCCAATTTGTAATAGTTTTACTTCTGCACACCACTCTCAGATCCAAATAGAGGAGACTAAAAAAAACAAAGAATTATTTAAAAATAAATTAAAACAATAAATGAAAAACCACGGCCCCTCTACGTATTAGAAGCACACACACACACATACATTCAACTTTACTGCAGTGTAATTATTACCTACCGGTAGGCTTGTTGTAGTCCTACCTTATGTTTGATTACTTTGTCTAACATAACTATTTTGTTTGTTATCTTAGGTGAGAACCATATATAAGCCCTTTATGGATGTCTTTTTTCACCTGCACTTATTTTTCTCTTTCAAATGTTACGTTCTTATAGGCTACTGTTTTCTTGTATAGTGCGAATAAAAAAAACAGGTAAAAAAAACATTTCACATGAGTTCACGTTCTCTCCGTCCGCAGTCAGTCATGGTCTGATCTATTTGATTTATCCTAATCTGAGTACCCAGAAGTTTAAATCTATCCATTCCAAATCTATCATCGACAGTTACACACCTCCTCCACCAGGGGGCGAAAAGCATTAGGCAACAGTGCCCTGGATCCTGTGTTGCGCTGCTTGACACCTTAGCGTAGATATCTAAGCTTGACAAATACTCTATGCTTGACACACGTTGACCAGGAAGTAGAAGGTCTTGTAGTTCTTCCTGTTGACGCGAGGTTTCTCCTAAACAAAGACGGTCTCACAACAAGGACGTCAAAATGTCTCATAAAAGCAGTTAAAATGTCTGTTAAAGGAGTTAAAACGTCTCATAAAGGAGGAATCATGTATTTTAAAGGAGATAAAACGCGTCAAATGGAGTCTGTACGGCTGGAGATAAACGGACACATGACGTCGGTGGGAGAGCAGATTTTGTGTGTTTTGGAGAAACACACAAGCGGTGATGTTTGTCGGGTCAGAGTGTTTGTGTTGGAGCGCCTCAGTGCGGTCGCACAGTTCATGTGCAGCCTTTTCCACAGAGAGATGGAGACACTGCACAACACCGAACTACACACTGCAGGTAGGTCTATGACGTGTGTGTGTGTGTGTGTGTGTGTGTGTGTGTGTGTGGCTGCGGCTGCTTGCGTGTGTGCATACATACATATACGTGTTTAAGACATGCTTAATTTCGCAAACATTTACATGTCAGATTAATAATTATACTCTTTGGCCACGGACACACCAGCAGCCACTCGGGCACAGGCCCAGGAAATTGAGATCTTGCCTAGTCTAGTTTCTGAAATACTGGGGCGAAAATCAGACCCATCTGAACTGAGTGAGTGCGTGTGTGTGTGTGTGTGTGTGTGTGTGTGTGTGTGTGTGTGTGTGTGTGTGTGTGTGTGTGTGTGTGTGTGTAACCTAATGTATAACCTAATTATTTTCTGATCAGTGTTTGGGTCTATTGTATTACGCCTCTTGTGCAGATCCAAATAAAATAATTCAAATGTGTGTGTGTGTGTGTGTGTGTGTGTGTGTGTGTGTGTGTGTGTGTGTGTGTGTGTGTGTGTGTGTGTGTGTGTGTGTGTGTGTGTGTGTGACGCTGCTCAACAGTGCCATCCAGCGGTATTGTCATGGTACTTCCGTGCTCATACACAGACAGACAGACAGACATGCATACACAGTTACAACACACATACACAATCACACCAACCACAGCAAGCCTCCTTTGTTTTAAACGGTCCCCCACTAGCAAGTCAGCAAAACCGGTTTCAGTTGTGTGTCCTGATCTCACTCCGCCCTTCGTGAGGCTAATTTGCCCATTCAACATTTTAATCCACGCTACGCGCCCTGCACGGACAACCATCTGCAAATAATATTATGTTGTGGCACAGAGGGACCCCCATTCAAGATTTGTGATAGTTTTAAATGTACTCAAATCTTGAGTTTTTGAAAATTGCAGATCTACAGGGGTCGGCAACCTTTTTGACATGAAGTGCCATGTTTTCATTTTTCTGATAGTCAGTGTGCCATATCAACACTTAAGTTATGACACCACATCAAAATGTGATATTTCCAACTGATTGATTTCCCAAAAGGTTGTACATAACAACCTTCATGTCTTCCTTAAAAGAAAATCTTTCACACCAGGATGTAATGATCATTATACTCCCAGTTTTGATTTTATTAATTATTTTGTTATAAAAAGTTTCCCCCACCCCAACCCCCCACCCCACTCCAGTCACAGCTCTCTCACACTTGTGCCAGTTAGTGTGCCAATGTTGGCACCTCTGCTAGTTTGCTTACCCCTGATCTATAAGTGAAGTGGTTTTCAACCACTTAGGAGAAATACCAGGCAAACGTCGATCAAAATAACAATTTGTCTACATTCTCTAATTGTGTAGATTTATAAATGAAGTAATAATGCAGATGTTTAACAATAATTTTACTCTTTGAGAGTGTAAAAAAAAAAGATTACATTTTACACTCAAGTGGACCTGTTCTTATTTCAAGTTTGCATCAAGTTTGTACTTTTGTTTTGGTGAACGTAGGTGGAGGAATTGGTGAAAAAAAGAAGAAAGAAAAAGAAATAAAGAAAATGTCCAAAGGAAAGAAGAAGACGGGTGAGAAAGAAAAACATTTATATCTGTGTTATACTTGTATGTGAATGTTGTTGCTTAAAACAATACATCTTAAGAAAAGAAAAGCACACAACGATAATGATTTGTAGCAAAGCATCAATTAGTTGATTTTTTTTAATGATAGATAAGGGCAGGTATCAATAAGATGTATCTTCTTCCTGCTTTTCTTTCCTTTATGGAATATGTAAACAAGTATTTATAGTAAAACCGCATCACTGTCGTGCCGATAATCACGGTAAAGCACACCCTCTCATGCAATAATGCTTAAATCAGGCATGAGATGCAACATGCAGCAGCGCTTTTATTGAACTACTGTAGCAGTGGTTATGAAATAAGTGTCAAAGTGAACTCATATTGTCCACGGAAGGTGACAAAATGTTACACGTCCATCATATTGAAGTGGTTTGTTTGGATGTCTGTCGGTCGGTGTAACAAGACTTGAGAAATGTTCTCCCTATCCTTATTAATGAATGAATTCAAACAACCCGGGAGTTTTTCCTGTGTCATCCTCCATGGACCACTGAAACACTGCTGTGTTTCAGATGGCTTGACCAATAAGTCTATGGCAACCGAGTGGAAGAAAGAGACAGAAAATGTCACTTAAAAATGTCTCTGCTTTTTCTCATTCAATTGATTTCCCCCTTAGACTTCCTAGCCTCCAGAGAGGAGGTTTGTGCTGAACAGCAGGAGAGGAGCTCCAGTCTGGTCCAGGAAGAACCACAACCTCCACACATTAAAGAGAGACCAGAGGAGACTGATGGTTCAACATTGACTAGAAGTAAAGCATTACTAGAAGTAAAGACTGGAAATGATGATGACAACGGAGAGACAGAGCCTCTAGCCGGCACCTCAACTGAACACATGACAATACAAGCTTATATAGTAGGCAGGGTACCATCACAGCCAACTAGTGATGACCAGCTACTCTCTGCACACTGTTCTGATTCTGACACTGAAGAGAGAAGTGAAGGTGATGTTGCAAACAGAGAGATGGAGCCCCTATCCAGCAACTCAGCTGAACGTATGAAAACACAAGCTGATGTAGAGGACTGTGGAACAGATCAGCTCCTCTCTTCAGACTCTTTTGAATCTGAGGTTGAAGACAGGGATGACTGGGCGGAGACCAGGGGAGGTCAGTCAGCTTTAAACTCACTGAAATCAGACAGTTCTGAATCTGATGACTTGAACAGTGATGACTTAAACTCACTGAAATCAGACGAGACACAATATGTGGAAGGAGACAACAAGATGTCTGAAGATATGAACACTACCTCCGCGAGGAGTCACACAGGGAAGAAAAGCTTTCTTTGTTCATATTGTGGCAAAACGTTTAATCAAAAGAGAGGTCTGAAGAGACACACAATGATTCATACAGGAGAAAAACCCTGTAAATGTACAGTGTGTGGCAAAGGCTTTAATCGAATGCATCATCTAAAAAGACATGCAAGGATTCATGAAGGGGAAAAGCCCTTTAGCTGTACAGTGTGTGGAAAAGGCTTTATTCGATGGCAAAATCTAAAAACACACACAAAGACCTGTCAAAGTCAAGACCTGAAAACTAAGAAGAAAAGCTTTCTCTGTTCATTTTGTGAGAAAATATTTAAAGATAAGAAAAGTCTTAAGAGACACACAATGATTCATACAGGGGAAAAACCCTTTATCTGTGAAATTTGTGGCAAAGGCTTTATTCGAATGTATGTTCTTAAAAGACATGCACTGATTCATACACGAGAAAAGCCAGTTAGTTGTAAAATGATTGGCAAAGCCATAAGTCAAACTGGTACTATGAAAAAACACCAGAAAAACCATACGGGTGAAAAACCCTTTACTTGTACAGTGTGTGGCAAAGGCTGTAGTCTAAAGGGTGGTCTAAAAGTACACATGAGGATTCATACAGGGGAAAAACCATTTATTTGTACAGTGTGTGGCAAAGGCTTTTGTCAAAGTAGTACTCTAAAAGAACATGAGAGAAGTCATACAGGGGAAAAGCCGTTTACTTGTACAGTTTGTGGCAAAGGCTCGTGTACATCGTCTGATCTAAAAAGACACCTGAGGAGTCATACAAATGAAAAGCCCTTTACCTGTACAGTTTGTGGCAAAGGCTATAGTTCAACATATAGTCTAAAAAGACACATGGTGATTCATACAGGTAAAAGGTCCTTTACTTGTAGAGTGTGTGGCAAAGGCTGTAGTCTAAAAGGTGGATTAAAAATACACATGATGATTCATACAGGGGAAAAACCCTTCACTTGTACAGTTTGTGGCAAAAGCTTTAGTCAGAGTGGTACTATAAAAACACACATGAGGACTCATACAGGGGAAAAGCCCTTTACTTGTACAGTGTGCGGCAAAAGCTATAGTTTAAAGGGTTGTCTAAAAACACACATCAGGACTCATACAGGGGAAAAACCATTTACATGTACAGTTTGTGGCAAAAGCTTTAGTCAGAGTGGTACTATGAAAGAACACATGAGAACTCATACAGGGGAAAAGCCCTTTACTTGTACAGTATGTGGCCAAGCCTCTAGGTCAGCGTCTGCTCTAAAAAGACACATGGCGACTCATACAGGTGAAAAACCTTTTACTTGTAGAGATTGTGGCAAATGCTTCGGTCGAATGGACGATTTAAAAAGACACATGATAACTCATACAGGCGAAAAGCCCTTTAGTTGTAGAATTTGTGGCAAGGATTTTAGTCGAACGCACATTCTAAATAGACACATGAGGACCCATACAGGGGAAAAGCCCTTTACTTGTACAATTTGTGGCAAAAGTTGTAGTCAAAAGGGTGATCTAAAAAGACACATGAGAACTCATGCACACACATAGTTTTTGTGTGTGGCAAATGTGTGGCATCTGAATACTGTGACAATAATGTATTCAAGTCATATAGAGTAGAAGTTGTTAGTTGAACATTAATAAACTTTTATTTTCAAAGACTCGCACATGACAAATGATCATTCATTCTAATCCAGGATGACAACGACAAATCATAGATACTAAAGCAGAAGAGTCACTCTTTTTTTTAGGCCAATGGATTTGAATTTATACATGATGTTTTGACACTGACTTGGTATTTCTTTCTCTATTCTTTAATCCTTTCTGTAACCTGTAAATGATGGAAGCTTGTACAAATTTCACCCACAAGTTCAATCATAATCTGATAATGGAATATTAAATGATTGTGTTTTTATTTCCTTTTGTATTTTATTTGCAACTCAGAATAGAATAGGTAGAATAATATGTGCATGTCCATATTTGTCAAGTTTTCAAATGGAATAATCATATTAATTTAACGCACTATAATATCCATGAACCCGGTCTATAGTTTGTTTTACATACTTTTGAATTTGCCCTTCATATACCTCATAGAAAGATTTTAATGTACCAATATTTGTATTTATTTACCTGATGGAGTTGAAAGGAACTGACTTCCTTCCACGCGCTACGTCTGGCCGGGGTAACTCCTTTATCTATATGACCCATTTTTTCCAGTTGTACATACTATTTCAACATATTGGACGCCACTGAAAAAAATGAATAAGATTGCATTTGAAAAATGCAGTGTATTAAGCACAAACAATTGGTTGGAAAATAAGTTGAGTCTACTTTTGGGCGTTTATGAATGCTTTTGATGTTGCCTTCATGTACACACTGGAAATATAAAACTACGTCAGTGTTTTGTCAGGTTCTCAGTGAAACATTGCCTATGTCGCCTCACAATTAATAGTTTTTACTTTATTTTACCACAAAGCATTATACATTTTGATTTGTAAAATGCTGTGTTCTTGACTTCAATATTGAATAGTGTCTCATGGTCAATATTAATTGTCCTTTCCATTTATGTACTGGACCAAGGTAAAAGTAATGGTGGAGCATGTTTGACAGAGAGAGACACTATTGATTATTAATGATTAGAATCCCATCTGCATTTTAAATAGTTTTCAGATCAATAACATTAGCCTACATACTCACGCCTTTGGCCATAGTGTAATTATCGTCGCTCTTGGCCAGAAACCTTTTATCTTCGAAAAAAATGTTGTAGGCTACAGCATCACATAAAAGCGTCAAAAGTAGCTTGAAGTGAAGTGTTTTGAGCTTGTGTAGAATGATGCTTTTGAATTTTTATCCTGAAAAGTAACACTTTTGGACATGAAATCAGCCCTGCCATTTGTGGTCTTCACCGGCCAAAAGATGCTACTATGTCCTTTTTTTATTACTCTTTCTTATTGTTTTGGCTCAGCCCCGGCCCCATGACTGGCCTGTTCTTTTGGCAGATGCCAGAATTGCCAGGCTGTCCAATCCGGGCCTGCCCGACATATGACTTAATGTTCTACTTCATCATACAAGAGTGTCACACAAAAGTAGTGAAAATATCAGATCTATAAGCTCACAATACATCACATCATGCTTTAATAAATAGCCTTCTATCGAAGGCTATTTATTTTAATATTTTACATGAGTTCACATTCTCTCCACACAGTCATTGTCTGTTATATCTATCAGCTACTCACAGAAAGTTACACACCTCCTCCACCAGGGGGAGAAATGCAGTGCCCTGGATCCTGTTTTACGCATACGCGACACACACACGTTGACCAGGAAGTAGAAGATTGTGTAGTTCTTCCTGTTGACGCGAGGTATCTCCCGACCTAAACGAAGACTGTCTCACAACAAAAGATGCCAAAATGTCTCGTTAAAGCAGGTAAAATGTTTCATAAAGGAGTTAAAATGTCTCATAGAGGAGGTAGCACGAGTCAAATGGAGTCTGTACGGCTTTACGGCACACAAGCGGTGGGTGATTTTGGTCGGGTCAGAGTGTTTGTGTTGGTGCGCCTCAGTGCGGCCACACAGTTCATGTTTAGCCTTTTCCAAAGAGAGATGGAGACATTGCACAACACCGTTCTACACACTGCAGGTAGCCCAAACATTTAGAATCTCGTTGAGGTTTTTTTTCGATTCTGACGAATCTCTCTACTCTAAAAGATTTACACCCAAATATGGTCGCGTGAGCAACGTTTGTGCCTCAAAATCACTCCAACCTTGTACAAATGCAAAATCTAAGCTGCTTTTTCGTTTTCCCCACTTGTCCGGTGGGTGTGCGTCAAACAATTACACACCGTAGGACCGTAGTTTTAAATAAAAAAAATACCTTTTTTATTGAAAACTACGGTCCTACGGTGTGTAATTGTTTGACGCAGAACAAACCTCTACGAGAGTCTAAATGTTTGGACTACACTGCAGGTAGGCCTATGACCGTGTGTGTGTGTGTGTGTGTGTGTTGGCCACGGACCATCTGAAAATATGTTGCGACATGGAGGAACCCCCATTCAAGATTTGTGATTGTTTTTGTCTAGTTTAAAGTGGCGCACACTTATGCCAATCAGTGCCAGTGTCCAGTGATCACCCTCCCCTGTGCCAATCTTCTACATTCTGTAAATTAAGTAATAATGCAGATGTTTTAACAATGATTTAACTCAGTGTTAAATGGAACCAATTAACCTGTAAGGGTTCATTTGGTTCCATTTAACACTCTCAAGTGGACTAGTGGAATAGGCAGCGGTGGCCGAACGGTTTGCGGAGCGGTCTTGATATCGGAAGGTCGCTAGTTCGTATCCCCGGACCGGCACGTTAAAATGACCACCGCTGAAGTGCCCTTGGACAAGGCATTGAACCTCTACAATGAAATGCTCTATTTGCAGGGCCTGGCTGTAAACAAGTTCTTGAGCTTAGTCCAGTTACCCTGGGTAAACATAGTACCTTTCCTTTCCTTTCCTAGTCCTTATTTTTGCTGGTAATGGTATCAATGGGATGCACATGCAGATTAGACACACCAACGGACCGACATGCGGAAACAACGGTCGGATATGCATGTGAACATGCGCTGCTCCCGTGCTTGCGGTTAGGGTTAGGTTAGGGTTTGAGGAAGATTGTCGGTCTAATGACAGTCGGACCAATAGTATGTCTAAACTAAAGCCTGTACAAGGTATCAATAACTTCACATTGCATCAAGTTGGTTCTTTTGTTTTTGTTTTGGTGACGTAGGTGGAGGAATTGGCGGAAAAAAGAAGAAAGAAATAGAAATAAATAAAAGGTCAAAAGAAAAGAAGACGGGTGAGAAATAAAAAAATACTATCTGTGTTATACATGTATATGTTTGAGAAGGGCGGGTGGGGGGCGACAGCCTCACAGCTAGAAGGTCCTGGGTTCGATCACTTCGATGAGCGCTGAGTGTGCTGGGGGCGTGTTCTCTCCTCCGCATCATCAGTGCCCATACCCAAAGTGGGGTAGGCAAAAGGCCCCTTCTGTGTGGAGTTTGCATGTTCTCGTGTCTCCCCATTTACTCTACGCTGCCTCTGCACATCCGTTTGATGTTTACCGACGGCGATGTATTAAAGGATCTGCATCTGCTTGGCACTCTTATCGCCATTATTCTGAAATATTCCCCGGCACCCACATTGTTAATGCAAGAACAATGCCTTCCATAATAGCATGTTAACTTGGGAATAGAAAGCCTGCTGTTTCTAATAGCTTGGATTCACCATCGATGATGTCACTGGTAGGAAGATCTATGAACTGTCCACAGCACACTTCTGAGACACACAGAAGTGGGGGGGGGGGGGGGGGGGGGGGGGGGGGGGGCGCAATGCGAGCAGTGACTCTTTGGCTTAAACAACGATATAGCGGAGAGAAAGGCATGCTTGGATTGGTCTAATTTATTTGAAACAATAAGCAACAACTGTTGCAGCCTTCATGAAAGCAGTGACGCACAAATAATTAGGCTTAATAAAACATCCGACCGTAACAAGTCAACTGCCTGAAACAGGCATTACCTCTCCATCAAATAAAAAAATATATAATCCAAACTCCTCTGTCAATTGTAAACGAACGGTAACATGAATGAACTCTTCAAGCCTGACACTTGATTTGATTGATCATGAAGTTAATGTGACTGTGAGTGTGCGTATGGGAAAAAATATATAAACTTCACAAATTATAGATCACTTGGAATTATAACAATCTGAGTATTGCCTGAATAATGCCACTAGTGAAATCCCATTTTTTATCGACATGCGATGCCGATGGAGATATCCCACATAGATAAATGACCTCATAGTCATGCTGCATGCGCTCTTGGTCGATGAAGAATTATAATCCAAGGTTTGTCAATCATATTATGGTTTATGGTTGAAAGTAAACCATAATAAGTAAACTTTAAGAAGAGATCTGTAGTCATTGTGCTTAGGGATGGCCACCGATAACCGTTAGCCGTTAGCCGTTTATTAATTTGTTTACCGACAACACTAACGGCTAATGATTTACCGATTAAAAAAATATATTTTATTTTGAAGCGCCGAGAGCGGGCACCGCGGCCGGCCGCCAAGCCCCTCTTTCCAGTTTCCACCTGCACTGTCAGTGCAACCACGCAATACGCATGTGCCGTGGCTTCCACTTCCCCCAAAACAAAAACACTGCGTGTCGTGGAGGAGGAGGGAAAAAGAGGAGGGAAAAAGAAAAGACGAAAAATGAAACAGCGCGCAAAAAGAAGTACCGTTTGGCAGCATTTTACACAAAAGAATGTTGATGAGGTAACTTGTAATCTGTGTAATTTCACTATGAAATATACCTCCAGTACTTCAGCAATGAAGTATCACCTGGATAACCGCCACCCAACCCCATCGGCCTCGGGTGCAGCAGCACAAGCAACGCTGCCTGGCATGCTAGCGTTCGCGGGGAGGAGATGTGACCCAACCAGAGCAGAGGCGATCACACAGAAAGTATGCACTATGGTTGAATGGGACACCATGCCAATCAGTGTTGTCGATGGTAGGGGGTTTCGGGCATTGATGGGCTACGTCGAGCCCAACTACCACATTCCATCAAGGCAGACCATCACCCGCCGCATTGAGGCGCGATTTAAGTTGGGAAAAGAAACGCTCAAATCACAACTGGATCATACCGAATCTGTGGCTATAACGACGGACTGCTGGACTGCACTGACCACCGAGAGCTATGTGACAGTAACAGTGCACTATATTGATGAGGAATGGAAAGTTAAATCAGCCATATTGTTGACACAGAGCATGCCTAACAGACACACGGCAGAAAACTTGGCAGCCAAGTTGAATGATTCGGTGGAGTTATGGGGATTGGCCGGGAAGGTGTGTGCATGCGTGCATGACAATGCTAGTAACATCGTCTCGGCAAATTCCCCCGCACGGGTGACATGGGACTCGGTTCCCTGCTACGCACACACACTGCAACTAGCAATCGCAGATGGATTTGCCCTGCATTTGCAACGAGTTATCGGTGCAGCTGGGCGACTTGTTGCGCACTTCAACCACAGCACCCGTGCCACAAAGGTACTGGAGGAAAAACAACACTCGATGAACAAACCTAAACATTCGCTCATCCAGTCGTGCAAAACCAGATGGAACTCGGTGTATGATATGTTCGAGAGACTTCATGAGCAGCGGTGGTGTGTCACCGCTGTTCTATCCGACCGAACAGTAACAAAGCTGACGGATGCCAGAGCCCTTGAGCTAAAAGATGAACACTGGCAAATGATTGAAGATGTCCTACCTGTTTTAAATAAGTTGAAAACTGTCACCACCGTTATGTCAACAGAATCAGACGTGTCGATTTCAAACATTTACCCCATCACCTTCAGCCTCCTGAACAAACACCTAGCGAGCTCCACAAATGACACCCCAAAAGTGGCAGAGTTCAAGGCCAAGGTAAAAAAATCCCTGCGGGATCGCATGTCAGTTGACACGGCTGACTTGGTCTCAAAACCAGCCCTGATCGCCACCACCTTAGACCCTCGCCATAAACACCTGCCTTCCTTCACACCAAGGCAGAGAGACGCTGCGACAGCCAAGCTGAAAGAAATCTGCGCTAACGTACAATTGGAGAATGCGAATCAACATGCCGATGATGAAGGTGAATATTATTGACATTTATTGTATAGGCTATATACATTTATTTTGTATACTTTAATTACTTTTTGTGTTATCCCTTTAGCACCACCACCAATGTATAATTTGTAGTTCTTACTGCAGTACACAGTGACAGGCACTATTTGCAAACTGTTCAAATTTAATAAAGTATTCAATCAATTAAAGGTGTCGCAGAGATTGGCCCTGCAACTGATGAAGAGGAGGAGGATCGCGAGGACGAGCCGATGGCTGCTGCTGAAGTGGAGAAGGAAAGTGCCATGCGTCAGCTCCTAGGAGAGGACTACAACCCGCTTGGAGCAGCTAATTATGATTCAGCGACAGAAGTGGACAACTACATGAGAGACTGTCGCATCAAATTGGAAAGTAACCCACTTCAATGGTGGAAAGCAAACCAGGCCCGCTTTCCGAGGCTGGCCATATTAGCGAGGCGTTACCTTTGCATCCCTGGAACCTCGGTGCCATCCGAGAGGGTGTTCTCTGAAGCGGGTCTTGTAGTCAATAGACTGCGCACAAGGTTAACCCCTGAGCATGTGGATATGTTGATTTTTTTGAATAAAAACTGTTAAACAATTGGGACACTGTGATGCTGCTGATAAGGTAGGCCTGGTCTTTATTTTATTTTGTTAATGTGCTACTGCGGCTGGCAGTGGCTATTGGCCTATGGCCCCAGAGCGTCAAACTCAAAGCCTAAAGGCCGCTATAGGCACAGAGCAGGCTGTTTATTTTATTATCCACTCAAGTATTCCAATTTCCTCTCACAGTCACATTGATTCATATATTTTTTCGTTTGACAATGTTTTGCTGTTAATTACTATATACCCTTCAACCGTTGTAACTTGTTCAATTCTTTTATATTAGTTTTATTTATTTTAGCGTGTCACGTTTACATGGGACTGGGAGTTGATGTTCTGTAATTGGCCTCAGGTGGCTGTGGCCTTGCGCTGCTCAATGTGCAATACATGTGTTTCTACTTTTGTTGAAAAGCACAGAACTTGCCGATTTCATTTATTGTTTTGTGTAGGCCAATGCTTATTTAGTAGGCCTATTGTATTAGCCTATTATAGGCTATTCCTAACCCTTCCTGACCGGTCCGCGATACATGTGTGCGTATACTGTAGCCTACGCACTAGTGCACTGATTGACATTTGACAGCAGGCCGCGTGACCGGCAAGATGATTGTTTTAATCCTCCCATTTCACTTCTAAAATAAACACCATATTTCTTATGGAAAACAATGTGTGTAATTCTTCTTCTTCCTCGTTGTAATATTGTTATGTTTAATGGTTAATAGTGCGCATTGTATTATGGGGGAAAAACGGTGTATTTGTGTATTTTTTATGGGTAAAATAGCGCATTTTTTTCTTAACGGATAACGGTTAATTAGCCGGCAAGTCCTGGCGGTAACCGGTTAATACAATCTTCCCATTTGGCCATCCCTAATTGTGCTGCAGACTGCAGTGCAGAGTGCATGAGAGCAGCTCCGCTTGCTAATTGAGTTGACATTTGCGCAACTCCACTGCATGGCATTACAGTAATTAGTTATTTGCCAGCACCTGCTCCAATATAGGCCTAAATCAAACTTTATTTATATAGCACATTTAAAACAATAAAAGCTAACCAAAGTGCTGTAGGCCTGCCGCCTACAGGCTGAAACAAGTGGAGCATCACCATCGGCGCACAAGAAAATGCATAATTAAAAGAAAAAACACAGGCAAATAGTATAGGCTACATAATTACAATAATACGATCAGGTGCAATTAAATGCCAAAGAGAAAAGGTGTTTTGGTCTGTGTCTGTAGGAGCTGCTCTGCTGTATGGGAGTTCACAGTGATGGAACAGGTCAGTCTTCAGACAAGAAAAAAAAAAGATATCGCTGGCAACGGCAAAATCAATTCTCCGCATCGCCAAAATAAATCTATAGGCCTAGTTTAATTCGTGCCATTATACTCAGCCAATATGCACAACGCAGTGCATGAGATTGCAGATCTTTGAATTTTCGGTGCGCGCACTGAGAGCACTCACCATGTGAATCCAAGCAGGTCCTCACAAGTATAATGTACACCGCCAGGCTCCACAAGGTTCTCAGCGCAATGGCGCATCGATAAAAGTTGGGATTTAATAGTGGCATTATTCAGGCAATACTCAACAGATTGTTATAATTCCAAGTGATCTATAATCTGTGAAGTTTATATTTTCATTTTCGTGTAAGTAATGTTTTTATATGACTTATCAAACATGGTAGCCTATATTTATGTCCACTGAGCTGTGGTGCGCTTGCCTACACTCTCAATTAGGGATTTTCCCAGCGGTCATTTTCACTCGTGTAGCCTACAACCTTTATTCAAATAGGGTATTTTAAAATGCAACCACACTTTCGATTTATTTTTCCTGGCTCCTGGGACTGCAGCTGCACACAGTTCAGTTGACTTCCTTGTTGTTAACACGGGGAAAGAGGAGGCGTTGCGAGGTGCTGCGAGGCGCAAGCATGGCTCGCGGACCAAATGGGGCCGTCTCGCGGACCAAAAGCGTCCGCTTTTTTTTAATGACTATTCGATTAAAAATTTAAAAATCGATTCCCGTGCGTATCGATTGAACGTCGATTAATCGATTTTTTTGGGTCAGCCCTAGAAGGGACAGGAGTGAAAATCCCCTCCCGTGTCATCCTCCATGGACCACTTTGTTCGAGCTGCTGTGTTTTAAATGACCCGACCGATAAGTCTATGGCAACCGACTGGAAGAAAGAAAGACAGAAAATGTCAATGAAAAACAATCTCCTTTTTTCCTAATTTCTTCTTTTTTTTTACTTCCTCGCCCCCACAGAGGAGGTTTGTGCTGAACCACAACCTCCACAGATACATGGTGATGGCAACAGAGAGACAGAGCCTGTAGCCAGTACCTCAACTGAACAACCCACTAGTGATGACCAGCTACCCTCTTCACATTGTTCTGAATCTGACACTGAAGAGAAAAGTCAAGGTGATGGTGACAATAGAGAGATGGAGTCTCTATCCAGCACCTCAGCTGAACATGTGAAAACACAAGCTGATGTAGAGGACTGTGGAACAGACCATCTCCTCTCAGACTCTTCTGAATCTGACGCTGAAGACAGTGATGACTGGCCGGAGACCAGGGAAGGTCAGTCAGCTTTAAACTCTGAACTGAAGAGACACACAATGATTCATACAGGGGAAAGACCCTTTACCTGTACTGTGTGTGGCAAAGGCTTTCGTTCGATGTCTGCTCTAAACATACACATGAAAAGTCAAACAAATGAAAAGCCCATTACTTGTTCAGTTTGTCTCAAAAGCTTTTGTCATATGTTCATGCTAAAAAGACATATGGTGATTCATACCGATAAGCCAAAGCCCTATAATTGTACAGTGTGTGGCAAAGCCTTTAGATTTAATGGTGATCTAAAAACACACATGATGATTCATACAGGGGAAAAACCCTACATGTGTGCAGTGTGTGGCAAAGACTTCATTAAAAGTAGTGGTCTAAATGTACACATGAGGACTCATACAGGGGAAAGACCCTTTTGCTGTACAGTGTGTGGCAAAAGATTCTTTACAACGTCTGATCTAAAAAGACACATGAGGAGTCATACAAATGAAAAGCCCTTTACTTGTACAGTTTGTGGCCTAGGGTTCAGTGAAATGGGTCGTATAAAAGAGCACATGATGATTCATACAGGTGAAAGGTCTGTTACTTGTAGAGTTTGTGGCAAAGGCTTTATTAAAAGTTCTGCTCTAAAAACACACATGATGACTCATACAGGGGAAAGACCCTACATGTGTGCAGTGTGTGGCAAATACTTCAATACTAGTAGTTATCTAAATGTACACATGAGGACTCATACAGGGGAAAGACCCTTTTGCTGTACAGTGTGTGGCAAAAGATTTTTTACAACGTCTAAACTAAAAAGACACATGAGGAGTCATACAAATGAAAAGCCCTTTACTTGTACAGTTTGTGGCCTAGGGTACAAGGAAATGCGTAGTAGAAAAAGGCACATGATGATTCATTCAGGTGAAAGGCCTGTTACTTGTAGAGTTTGTGGCAAAGGCTTTATTAAAAAAATCTGTCTAAAAAGACACATGAGAACTCATGCAGTGGGGAAAAAGGTTTTGAAAAATTAAGTTGTTAGTTAAGCATTTTCAAGAAAGTCTTCTGAGTTGACACATCACACAGACAATTGTATGATCATTCATTCTGATACAGGATGACAATGACAAGTAAAGACTCACTCATCATTTTTGAGGGCCCTCGAATGGCTGGCTTTTATGACAGACTTGTAATGTTTGTCTAGAGCACTTTGAACAAACAGAGTGGCAGCCAAAATTGAAAAACGTCAGGCAATGTCATGTGGGTCAATATCAATAAATATTGTGACTGGTTTTGTTTTACACAATAACATTGCACTCATGTCTCGTACCGTATATAGTGGCAGAAAATCTGCAATGAATGGAAATGACCCTGCCATGTGTGCAGGCTTCTAAAGGTCAGGCAGGCCTCACTTCACACAAGTGTGATTTTTATGGTACAGGCTTTAGTTCCGACATACTATTGGTTTACTATTGGTAAACGATGACATCTTCATGAGCTCATTCATTGTATTTACTTTTAAAAAGCACAAACATGCTCAGCAATTGCGGTTGATGGTTTCTATTTAAGCTATTTAATTCAGTTATTGCCTACAAAAACAAACTGATTTCATCCATTTTTGGGCGTTTATGAATGCTTTTGATGTTGCCTTCATAACATACTAGAAATATAACACTACATCAATGTTTTGTCAGGTTTCAGTACACCGCCTATGTTACCTCACAATTGTATTATTTTATTTGTTTTACTCAGAAATACTTCAATCAATATTCTGCCACAGAAATGTACAAATTTGGATTTTCTTTTAAAAGGCTGTGTTCTTGACTTGTAATCTGAAGTGCATACATGCTGCATGAATTGAGCAGACGAGACACAAAATGTGGAAGGAGACTTCAAGATGTCTCAAGACATGAACACTACCTCCACGAGGAGTCAGACAGGGAAGAAAGGCTTTCTTTGTTCATATTGTGGCAAAACGTTCAATCAAAGAAAATGTCTGAAGAGACACACGTTGATTCATACAGGGGAAAAACCCTTTACCTGTGAAGTTTGTGGCAAAGGCGTTATTTGAATGTATGTCCTTTAGTTCTAAAATTATTGGCAAAAGCTTAAGTCAAACTGGTAGTATAAAAGAAGAGATAACTAAGAGAAAGACCCTTTACCTGCACAGTGTGGCAAATGCCTTAGTTCAGCGTCTCATCTAAAAACACACATGAGGATTCATACAGGGGAAAGACCCTTTACCTGTACTGTGTGTGGCAAAGGCTTTGGTTTGACGTCTGCTCTAAACTTTCACATGAGGAGTCAAACAAATGAAAGGCCCATTACTTGTACAGTTTGTCTAAAAAGCTTTTGTCATATGTACATGCTAAAAAGACATTGATTCATACCGATAAAAAGCCAAAACCCTATAATTGTACAGTGTGTGGCAAAGCCTTTATTTTAAACGTTGATCTAAAAACACATGAGGTCTCATACAGGGGAAAAACCCTGCATTTGTGCAGTGTGTGGCAAAGGCTTTAGTCATAGTGCTCTAAAATAACACATGAGGACTCACAGAAGAAAGACCCTTTTGCTGTACAGTGTGTGGCAAAAGCTTTATTTTAACATCTGATCTAAAAAGACACACGAGGAGCCATACAAATGAAAGCCCTTTACTTGTACAGTTTGTGGCAAAGGCTATAGTTCAGTTGAATGGAAAATAGAAAAAGACACATGATGACTTATACAGGTGAAAAGCCCTTTAGTTGTAGAATTTGTGGCAAGGACTTTAGTCGAACGCACAGTCTAAATAGACACATGAGGACCCATACAGGGGAAAAGTCCTTTACTTGTACAGTTTGTGGCAAAAGTTATATCAAAAGGGTGATCTAAAAAGACACATGAGAACTCATGCAGTTGGAAAATACATGTAGTTTTCATGTGTGGCAAATGTGTGGCATCTGAATACTGCGACAATAATGTATTAAAGTTATATAGAGTAGAAGTTGTTAAACACATTAATAAACACTTAGACTCACACATGACAAATGATCATTCTAATCCAGGATGACAACGACAAATCATAGATACTAAAGCAGAAGTGTCACTCATAGAAATCCTTTTTTTAGGCCAATGGATTTGAATTCATACATGATGTTTTGACACTGACTTGGTTTACTTATGTCTTTCTTTCTTTATTCTTTAATCATTTCTGTAACCTGTAAATTATGTTCAATCAGAATCTGATAATGGAATATTAAATGATTGGGTTTTTATTTCCTTTTGTATTTTATTTGCAACTCATATGTTACTGGTAGAATAATATGTGCATGTCCATATTTGTCAAGATTTCAAATAGAATAATCATATTAATTTAATGCACTATAATATCCATGAACCCGGGCTATTTTGGCTGTTTGTTTTACATACTTTTGAATTTGCCTTTCATAGACCTCATAGAAAGATTTTAATGTACCAATATTTTTATTTATTTAAAAAGCCGGGGCGCCTGATGGAGGCGAAAGGAACTGACCAGAATAACGTTTCTTCCACGCGCTACGTCTGGCCGGTGAAACTGCTTGGACTCCCCATGCATAGAAAGGAAGCATGAGGTCAGTTTGCTGGCCCCCCAGGTTGGCAGAGGAACTGTAGTGCCCACGATTACATTCAATAATTGACACTGGGTGAAAAGGGTTTTTCACTTTTACATACTATTTCACCATATTGGACGCCACTGAAAAATATAAATAAGATTGCATTTGAAAAATGTAGTATAGGCCTATTTGCTAAGCACAAACAATTGGTTGGAAAATAAGTTGAGTCTACTTTTTGGCGTTAATGAATGCTTTTGATGTTGCCTTCATGTACACACTGGAAATATAAAACTACATCAGTGTTTTGTCAGGTTCTCAGTGAAACATTGCCTATGTCGCCTCACAATTAATAGTTTTTACTCAGAAATACTTTATTTTACCACAAAGCATTATACATTTTGATTTGTAAAATGCTGTGTTCTTGACTTCAATATTGAATAGTGTCTCATGGTCAATATTAATGGTCCTTTCCATTTATGTACTGGACCAAGGTCAAAATAATGGTGGAGCATGTTTGACAGAGAGAGAAAAAAAATAATATTTATTTGCACTATTGATTATTAATGATTAGAATCCCATCTGCATTTTAAATAGTTTTCAGATCAATAACATTAGCCTACATACTCACGCCTTTGGCAATAGTGTAATTATCGTCGCTGTTGGCCAGAAACCTTTTATCTTCGAAAAAAATGTTGTAGGCTACAGCATCACATAAAAGCGTCAAAAGTAGCTTGAAGTGAAGTGTTTTGAGCTTGTGTAGAATGATGCTTTTGAATTTTTATCCTGAAAAGTAACACTTTTGGACATGAAATCAGCCCTGGCATTTGTGGTCTTCACCGGCCAAAAGATGCTACTATGTCCTTTTTTTATTACTCTTTCTTATTGTTTTGGCTCAGCCCCGGCCCCATGACTGGCCTGTCCTTTTGGCAGATGCCAGAATTGCCAGGCTGTCCAATCCGGGCCTGCCCGACATATGACTTAATGTTCTACTTCATCATACAAGAGTGTCACACAAAAGTAGTGAAAATAGCAGATCTATAAGCTCACAATACATCACATCATGCTTTACATAAATAGCCTTCTATCGAAGGCTATTTATTTTAATACGAAGGCTATTTATTTTAATATTTTACATGAGTTCACATTCTCTCCACACAGTCATTGTCTGATATATCTATCAGCTACTCACCGAAAGTTACACACCTCCTCCACCAGGGGGCGAAATGCAGTGCCCTGGATCCTGTTTTACGCATACGCGACACACACATGTTGACCAGGAAGTAGAAGATTGTGTAGTTCTTCCTGTTGACGCGAGGTATCTCCCGACCTAAACGAAGACGGTCTCACAACAAAGGATGCCAAAATGTCTCGTTAAAGCAGTTTAAATGTCTCATAGAGGAGGTAGCACGAGTCAAATGGAGTCTGTACGGCTGGAGATAGACGGACACATGTCGTCGGTGGGAGAGCAGATGGAGAAACACACAAGCGGTGGGTGATTTTGTTCGGGTCAGAATGTTTGTGTTGGTGCGCCTCAGTGCGGCCACACAGTTCATGTTTAGCCTTTTCCAAAGAGAGATGGAGACATTGCACAACACCGTTCTACACACTGCAGGTAGCCCAAACATTTAGAATCTCTTTGAGGTTTTTTTCGATTCTGACGATTTTAATGGTGACTAAAAAGGGAACATTCTGTGACGGTGACGCTGACGCGACGCAGACGCGCCCAGTGGAGCCCTGGCGTAACCTTGTACAAATGTAAAATCTAAGCTGCTTTTTCGTTTGCCCCACTTGTCCGGTGGGTGTGCGTCAAACAATTACACACCGTAGGACCGTAGGTTTTAATAAAAAAACGTTTTTTAATCCACTCTGTCTCGGAATCTGGCGGCCATCTTGGTTTTCTCTCCATTGTAAATGCGCAAGAGAACCCTGGCGTGGCCAATGTTCTGTTGCGCATTTACAATGGGGGTTTCCGAGACAGAGTGGATTAAAATACCTTTTTTTATTGAAAATTCCCACGGTGTGTAATTGTTTGACGCAGAAAAAACCTCTACGAGAGTCTAAATGTTTGGGCTACACGGCAGGTAGGCCTATGACCGTGTGTGTGTGTGTGTGTGTGTGTGTGTTGTTGGCCACGGACCATCTGAAAATATGTTGTGACATGGAGGAACCCCCATTCAAGATTTGTGATTGTTTTTTTGAAAATAGCAGATCTACAAGCTCACATCGCGTCTAGTTTAAAGTGGCACACACTTATGCCAATCAGTGCCGGTGATCACCCTCCCCTGTGCCAATGTTGGCACCTGTGCTACTTTGCTTACCCCTGATCTATCTATAGCAGTGGTTTTAAACTGTTAGGTGAGATAACAGGCAAACGTCTCTACATTCTGTAAATTAAGTAATAATGCAGATGTTTTAACAAATTTAACTCTTGAGAGTGTTAAATGGAACCAATTAACCTGTGAGGGTTCATTTGGTTCCATTTAACACTCTCAAGTGGACTAGTGGAATAGGCAGCGGTGGCCGAACGGTTTGCGGAGCGGTCTTGATATCGGAAGGTCGCTAGTTCGTATCCCCGGACCGGCACGTTAAAATTACCACCGCTGAAGTGCTCTTGGACAAGGCATTGAACCTCTACAATGAAATGCTCTATTTGCAGGGCCTGGCTGTAAACAAGTTCTTGAGCTTAGTCCAGTTACCCTGGGTAAACATAGTACCTTTCCTTTCCTTTCCTAGTCCTTATTTTTGCTGGTAATGGTATCAATGGGATGCACATGCAGATTAGACACACCAACGGACCGACATGCGGAAACAACGGTCGGATATGCATGTGAACATGCGCTGCTCCCGTGCGGTTAGGGTTAGGTTAGGGTTTGAGGTAGGTTGTCGGTCTAATAATGACAGTCGGACCAATAGTATGTCTAAACTAAAGCCTGTACAAGGTATCAATAACTTCACATTGCATCAAGTTGGTTCTTTTGTTTTTGTTTTGGTGACGTAGGTGGAGGAATTGGCGGAAAAAAGAAGAAAGAAATAGAAATAAATAAAAGGTCAAAAGAAAAGAAGACGGGTGAGAAAGAAAAAAATACTATGTGTGTTATACATGTATATGTTTGAGAAGGGCGGGTGGGGGGCGACAGCCTCACAGCTAGAAGGTCCTGGGTTCGATCACTTGCGCGATGCGCCAGGCGCGCGATGCGAGCAGTGACTCTTTGGCTTAAACAACGATATAGCGGAGAGAAAGGCATGCTTGGATTGGTCTAATTTATTTGAAACAATAAGCAACAACTGTTGCAGCCTTCATGAAAGCAGTGACGCACAAATAATTAGGCTTAATAAAACATCCGACCGTAACAAGTCAACTGCCTGAAACAGGCATTACCTCTCCATCAAATAAAAATATATATAATCCAAACTCCTCTGTCAATTGTAAACGAACGGTAACATGAATGAACTCTTCAAGCCTGACACTTGTCAGAAATAAAATCAACCACGGTTGATTTGATTGATCATAAAGTTAATGTGACTGTGAGTGTGCGTATGGGAAAAAATATATAAACTTCACAGATTATAGATCACTTGGAATTATAACAATCTGAGTATTGCCTGAATAATGCCACTAGTGAAATCCCATTTTTTATCGACATGCGATGCCGATGGAGAAATCCCACATAGTTAAATTACCTCATAGTCATGCTGCATGCGCTCTTGGTCGATGAAGAATTATAATCCAAGGTTTGTCAATCATATTATGGTTTATGGTTGAAAGTAAACCATAATAAGTAAACTTTAAGAAGAGATCTGTAGTCATTGTGCTGCAGACTGCAGTGCAGAGTGCATGAGAGCAGCTCCGCTTGCTAATTGAGTTGACATTTGCGCAACTCCACTGCATGGCATTACAGTAATTAGTTATTTGCCAGCACCTGCTCCAATATAGGCCTAAATCAAACTTTATTTATATAGCACATTTAAAACAATAAAAGCTGACCAAAGTGCTGTAGGCCTACAGGCTGAAACAAGTGGAGCATCACCATCGGCGCACAAAAAAAATGCATAATTAAAAGAAAAAACACAGGCAAATAGTATAGGCTACATAATTACAATAATACGATCAGGTGCAATTAAATGCCAAAGAGAAAAGGTGTTTTGGTCTGTGTCTGTAGGAGCTGCTCTGCTGTATGGGAGTTCACAGTGATGGAACAGGTCAGTCTTCAGACAAGAAAAAAAAAAGATATCACTGGCAACGGCAAAATCAATTCTCCGCATCGCCAAAATAAATCTATAGGCCTAGTTTAATTCGTGCCATTATACTCAGCCAATATGCACAACGCAGCGCATGAGATTGCAGATCTTTGAATTTTCGGTGCGCGCACTGAGCGCACTCGCCATGTGAATCCAAGCAGGTCCTCACAAGTATAATGTACACCGCCAGGCTCCACAAGGTGCTCAGCGCAATGGCGCATCGATAAAAGTTGGGATTTAATAGTGGCATTATTCAGGCAATACTCAACAGATTGTTATAATTCCAAGTGATCTATAATCTGTGAAGTTTATATTTTCATTTTCGTGTAAGTAATGTTTTTATATGACTTATCAAATATGCTAGCCTATATTTAATGTCCACTGAGCTGTGGTGCGCTTGCCTACACTCTCAATTAGGGATTTTCCCAGCGGTCATTTTCACTCGTGTAGCCTACAACCTTTATTCAAATAGGGTATTTTAAAATGCAACCACACTTTCGATTTATTTTTCCTGGCTCCTGGGACTGCAGCTGCACTTGTTCAGTTGACTTCCTTGTTGTTAACACGTGGAAAGAGGAGGCGTTGCGAGGTGCTGCGAGGCGCAAGCATGGCTCGCGGACCAAATGGGGCCGTCTCGCGGACCAAAAGCGTCCTCTTTTTTTTTAATGACTATTCGATTCAAAATTTTAAAATCGATTCCCGTGCCTATCGATTGAACGTCGATTAATCGATTTTTTTGGGTCAGCCCTAGAAGGGACAGGAGTGAAAATCCCCTCCCGTGTCATCCTCCATGGACCACTTTGTTCGAGCTGCTGTGTTTTAAATGACCCGACCGATAAGTCTATGGCAACCGACTGGAAGAAAGAAAGACAGAAAATGTCAATGAAAAACAATCTCCTTTTTTCCTAATTTCTTCTTTTTTTTACTTCCTCGCCCCCACAGAGGAGGTTTGTGCTGAACCACAACCTCCACAGATACATGGTGATGGCAACAGAGAGACAGAGCCTGTAGCCAGTACCTCAACTGAACAACCCACTAGTGATGACCAGCTACCCTCTTCACATTGTTCTGAATCTGACACTGAAGAGAAAAGTCAAGGTGATGGTGACAATAGAGAGATGGAGTCTCTATCCAGCACCTCAGCTGAACATGTGAAAACACAAGCTGATGTAGAGGACTGTGGAACAGACCATCTCCTCTCAGACTCTTCTGAATCTGACGCTGAAGACAGTGATGACTGGCCGGAGACCAGGGAAGGTCAGTCAGCTTTAAACTCTGAACTGAAGAGACACACAATGATTCATACAGGGGAAAGACCCTTTACCTGTACTGTGTGTGGCAAAGGCTTTCGTTCGATGTCTGCTCTAAACATACACATGAAAAGTCAAACAAATGAAAAGCCCATTACTTGTTCAGTTTGTCTCAAAAGCTTTTGTCATATGTTCATGCTAAAAAGACATATGGTGATTCATACCGATAAGCCAAAGCCCTATAATTGTACAGTGTGTGGCAAAGCCTTTAGATTAAATGGTGATCTAAAAACACACATGATGACTCATACAGGGGAAAAACCCTACATGTGTGCAGTGTGTGGCAAAGTCTTCATTAAAAGTAGTGGTCTAAATGTACACATGAGGACTCATACAGGGGAAAGACCCTTTTGCTGTACAGTGTGTGGCAAAAGATTTTTTACAACGTCTGATCTAAAAAGACACAAGATGAGTCATACAAATGAAAAGCCCTTTACTTGTACAGTTTGTGGCCTAGGGTTCAGTCAAATGCGTCGTATAAAAAAGCACATGATGATTCATACAGGTGAAAGGTCTGTTACTTGTAGAGTTTGTGGCAAAGGCTTTATTAAAAGTTGTGCTCTAAAAACACACATGATGACACATACAGGGGAAAAACCCTACATGTGTGCAGTGTGTGGCAAATACTTCAATACTAGTAGTTATCTAAATGTACACATGAGGACTCATACAGGGGAAAGACCCTTTTGCTGTACAGTGTGTGGCAAAAGATTTGTTACAACGTCTGATCTAAAAAGACACATGAGGAGTCATACAAATGAAAAGCCCTTTACTTGTACAGTTTGTGGCCTAGGGTTCAAGGAAATGCGTAGTAGAAAAAGGCACATGATGATTCATTCAGGTGAAAGGCCTGTTACTTGTAGAGTTTGTGGCAAAGGCTTTATTAAAAAAATCTGTCTAAAAAGACACATGAGGACTCATGCAGTGGGGAAAAAGGTTTTGAAAAATTAAGTTGTTAGTTAAGCATTTTCAAGAAAGTCTTCTGAGTTGACACATCACACAGACAATTGTATGATCATTCATTCTGATACAGGATGACAATGACAAGTAAATACTTACTCATCCTTTTTGAGGGCCCTCGAATGGCTGGTTTTATGACAGACTTGTAATGTTTGTCTAGAGCACTTTGAACAAACAGAGTGGCAGCCAAAATTGAAAAACGTCAGGCAATGGCATGTGGGTCAATATCAATAAATATTGTGACTGGTTTTGTTTTACACAATAACATTGCACTCATGTCTCGTACCGTATATAGTGGCAGAAAATCTGCAATGAATGGAAATGACCCTGCCATGTGTGCAGGCTTCTAAAGGTCAGGCAGGCCTCACTTCACACAAGTGTGATTTTTATGGTACAGGCTTTAGTTCCGACATACTATTGGTTTACTATTGGTAAACGATGACATCTTCATGAGCTCATTCATTGTATTTACTTTTAAAAAGCACAAACATGCTCAGCAATTGCGGTTGATGGTTTCTATTTAAGCTATTTAATTCAGTTATTGCCTACAAAACCAAACTGATTTCATCCATTTTTGGGCTTTTATGAATGCTTTTGATGTTGCCTTCATAACATACTAGAAATATAAAACTACATCAATGTTTTGTCAGGTTTCAGTACATCGCCTATGTTACCTCACAATTGTATTATTTTATTTGTTTTACTCAGAAATACTTCAATCAATATTCTGCCACAGAAATGTACAAATTTGGATTTTCTTTTAAAAGGCTGTGTTCTTGACTTGTAATCTGAAGTGCATACATGCTGCATGAATTGAGCAGAAGAGACACAAAATGTGGAAGGAGACTTCAAGATGTCTCAAGACATGAACACTACCTCCACGAGGAGTCAGACAGGGAAGAAAGGCTTTCTTTGTTCATATTGTGGCAAAACGTTCAATCAAAGAAAATGTCTGAGGAGACACACGTTGATTCATACAGGGGAAAAACCCTTTACCTGTGAAGTTTGTGGCAAAGGCGTTATTTGAATGTATGTCCTTTAGTTCTAAAATTATTGGCAAAAGCTTAAGTCAAACTGGTAGTATAAAAGAAGAGATAACTAAGAGAAAGACCCTTTACCTGCACAGTGTGGCAAATGCCTTAGTTCAGCGTCTCATCTAAAAACACACATGAGGATTCATACAGGGGAAAGACCCTTTACCTGTACTGTGTGTGGCAAAGGCTTTGGTTTGACGTCTGCTCTAAACTTTCACATGAGGAGTCAAACAAATGAAAGGCCCATTACTTGTACAGTTTGTCTAAAAAGCTTTTGTCATATGTACATGCTAAAAAGACATTGATTCATACCGATAAAAAGCCAAAACCCTATAATTGTACAGTGTGTGGCAAAGCCTTTATTTTAAACGGTGATCTAAAAACACATGAGGTCTCATACAGGGGAAAAACCCTGCATTTGTGCAGTGTGTGGCAAAGGCTTTAGTCATAGTGCTCTAAAATAACACATGAGGACTCACAGAAGAAAGACCCTTTTGCTGTACAGTGTGTGGCAAAAGCTTTATTTTAACATCTGATCTAAAAAGACACACGAGGAGCCATACAAATGAAAGCCCTTTACTTGTACAGTTTGTGGCAAAGGCTATAGTTCAGTTGAATGGAAAATAGAAAAAGACACATGATGACTTATACAGGTGAAAAGCCCTTTAGTTGTAGAATTTGTGGCAAGGACTTTAGTCGAACGCACAGTCTAAATAGACACATGAGGACCCATACAGGGGAAAAGTCCTTTACTTGTACAGTTTGTGGCAAAAGTTATATCAAAAGGGTGATCTAAAAAGACACATGAGAACTCATGCAGTTGGAAAATACATGTAGTTTTCATGTGTGGCAAATGTGTGGCGTCTGAATACTGCGACAATAATGTATTAAAGTTATATAGAGTAGAAGTTGTTAAACACATTAATAAACACTTTTATTTTCAAAGACTCACACATGACAAATGATCATTCTAATCCAGGATGACAACGACAAATCATAGATACTAAAGCAGAAGTGTCACTCATAGAAATCCTTTTTTTAGGCCAATGGATTTGAATTCATACATGATGTTTTGACACTGACTTGGTTTACTTATGTCTTTCTTTCTTTATTCTTTAATCATTTCTGTAACCTGTAAATTATGTTCAATCAGAATCTGATAATGGAATATTAAATGATTGGGTTTTTATTTCCTTTTGTATTTTATTTGCAACTCATATGTTACTGGTAGAATAATATGTGCATGTCCATATTTGTCAAGATTTCAAATGGAATAATCATATTAATTTAATGCACTATAATATCCATGAACCCGGGCTATTTTGGCTGTTTGTTTTACATACTTTTGAATTTGCCTTTCATAGACCTCATAGAAAGATTTTAATGTACCAATATTTTTATTTATTTAAAAAGCCGGGGCGCCTGATGGAGGCGAAAGGAACTGACCAGAATAACGTTTCTTCCACACGCTACGTCTGGCCGGTGAAACTGCTTGGACTCCCCATGCATAGAAAGGAAGCATGAGGTCAGTTTGCTGGCCCCCCAGGTTGGCAGAGGAACTGTAGTGCCCACGATTACATTAAATAATTGACACTGGGTGAAAAGGGTTTTTCACTTTTACATACTATTTCACCATATTGGACGCCACTGAAAAATATAAATAAGATTGCATTTGAAAAATGTAGTATAGGCCTATTTGCTAAGCACAAACAATTGGTTGGAAAATAAGTTGAGTCTACTTTTTGGCGTTAATGAATGCTTTTGATGTTGCCTTCATGTACACACTGGAAATATAAAACTACATCAGTGTTTTGTCAGGTTCTCAGTGAAACATTGCCTATGTCGCCTCACAATTAATAGTTTTTACTCAGAAATACTTTATTTTACCACAAAGCATTATACATTTTGATTTGTAAAATGCTGTGTTCTTGACTTCAATATTGAATAGTGTCTCATGGTCAATATTAATTGTCCTTTCCATTTATGTACTGGACCAAGGTCAAAATAATGGTGGAGCATGTTTGACAGAGAGAGAGAAAAAATAATATTTATTTGCACTATTGATTATTAATGATTAGAATCCCATCTGCATTTTAAATAGTTTTCAGATCAATAACATTAGCCTACATACTCACGCCTTTGGCCATAGTGTAATTATCGTCGCTGTTGGCCAGAAACCTTTTATCTTCGGAAAAAATGTTGTAGGCTACAGCATCACATAAAAGCGTCAAAAGTAGCTTGAAGTGAAGTGTTTTGAGCTTGTGTAGAATGATGCTTTTGAATTTTTATCCTGAAAAGTAACACTTTTGGACATGAAATCAGCCCTGGCATTTGTGGTCTTCACCGGCCAAAAGATGCTACTATGTCCTTTTTTTATTACTCTTTCTTATTGTTTTGGCTCAGCCCCGGCCCCATGACTGGCCTGTCCTTTTGGCAGATGCCAGAATTGCCAGGCTGTCCAATCCGGGCCTGCCCGACATATGACTTAATGTTCTACTTCATCATACAAGAGTGTCACACAAAAGTAGTGAAAATAGCAGATCTATAAGCTCACAATACATCACATCATGCTTTACATAAATAGCCTTCTATCGAAGGCTATTTATTTTAATATTTTACATTCACATTTTCTCCACACAGTCATTGTCTGATATATCTATCAGCTAGGCCTACTCACCGAAAGTTACACACCTCCTCCACCAGGGGGCGAAATGCAGTGCCCTGGATCCTGTTTTACGCATACGCGACACACATGTTGACCAGGAAGTAGAAGATTGTGTAGTTCTTCCTGTTGACGCGAGGTATCTCCCGACCTAAACGAAGACGGTCTCACAACAAAGGATGCCAAAATGTCTCGTTAAAGCAGTTTAAATGTCTCATAGAGGAGGTAGCACGAGTCAAATGGAGTCTGTACGGCTGGAGATAGACGGACACATGTCGTCGGTGGGAGAGCAGATGGAGAAACACACAAGCGGTGGGTGATTTTGTTCGGGTCAGAATGTTTGTGTTGGTGCGCCTCAGTGCGGCCACACAGTTCATGTTTAGCCTTTTCCAAAGAGAGATGGAGACATTGCACAACACCGTTCTACACACTGCAGGTAGCCCAAACATTTAGAATCTCTTTGAGGTTTTTTTTTATTCTGACGATTTTAATGGTGACGCACGCACGCGCAACGCGGGCAGTGGAGCCACCCTTCATTGATTAAAAAGGGAACATTCTGTGACGGAGACGCTGACGCGACGCAGACGCGCCCAGTGGAGCCCTGGCGTAACCTTGTACAAATGTAAAATCTAAGCTGCTTTTTCGTTTGCCCCACTTGTCCGGTGGGTGTGCGTCAAACAATTACACACCGTAGGACCGTAGGTTTTAATAAAAAAAACGTTTTTTAATCCACTCTGTCTCGGAATCTGGCGGCCATCTTGGTTTTCTCTCCATTGTAAATGCGCAAGAGAACCCTGGCGTGGCCAATGTTCTGTTGCGCATTTACAATGGGGGTTTCCGAGACAGAGTGGATTAAAATAGCTTTTTTTTATTGAAAATTCCCACGAAAACCTCTACGAGAGTCTAAATGTTTGGGCTACACGGCAGGTAGGCCTATGACCGTGTGTGTGTGTGTGTGTGTGTGTGTGTGTTGTTGGCCACGGACCATCTGAAAATATGTTGTGACATGGAGGAACCCCCATTCAAGATTTGTGATTGTTTTTTTGAAAATAGCAGATCTACAAGCTCACATCGCGTCTAGTTTAAAGTGGCACACACTTATGCCAATCAGTGCCAGTGATCACCCTCCCCTGTGCCAATGTTGGCACCTGTGCTACTTTGCTTACCCCTGATCTATCTATAGCAGTGGTTTTAAACTGTTAGGTGAGATAACAGGCAAACGTCTCTACATTCTGTAAATTAAGTAATAATGCAGATGTTTTAACAAATGTAACTCTTGAGAGTGTTAAATGGAACCAATTAACCTGTGAGGGTTCATTTGGTTCCATTTAACACTCTCAAGTGGACTAGTGGAATAGGCAGCGGTGGCCGAAAGGTTTGCGGAGCGGTCTTGATATCGGAAGGTCGCTAGTTCGTATCCCCGGACCGGCACGTTAAAATGACCACCGCTGAAGTGCCCTTGGACAAGGCATTGAACCTCTACAATGAAATGCTCTATTTGCAGGGCATGGCTGTAAACAAGTTCTTCAGCTTAGTCCAGTTACCCTGGGTAAACATAGTTCCTTTCCTAGTCCTTATTTTTGCTGGTAATGGTATCAATGGGATGCACATGCAGATTAGACACACCAACGGACCGACATGCGGAAACAACGGTCGGATATGCATGTGAACATGCGCTGCTCCCGTGCTTGCGGTTAGGGTTAGGTTAGGGTTTGAGGTAGGTTGTCGGTCTAATGACAGTCGGACCAATAGTATGTCTAAACTAAAGCCTGTACAAGGTATCAATAACTTCACATTGCATCAAGTTGGTTCTTTTGTTTTTGTTTTGGTGACGTAGGTGGAGGAATTGGCGGAAAAAAGAAGAAAGAAATAAATAAAAGGTCAAAAGAAAAGAAGACGGGTGAGAAAGAAAAAAATACTATCTGTGTTATACATGTATGTTAATATGTTTCAAGGGCGGGTGGGGGGCACAGCTGTGAGGCTGTCGCCTCACAGCTAGAAGGTCCTGGGTTCGATCACTTCGATGAGCGCTGAGTGTGCTGGGGGCGTGTTCTCTCCTCCGCATCATCAGTGCCCATACCCAAAGTGGGGTAGGCAAAAGGCCCCTTCTGTGTGGAGTTTGCATGTTCTCGTGTCTCCCCATTTATTTAGGCAAATAGTATAGGCTACATAATTACAATAATAGGATCAGGTGCAATTAAATGCCAAAGAGAAAAGGTGTTTTGGTCTGGGTCTGTAGGAGCTGCTCTGCTGTATGGGAGTTCACAGTGATGGAACAGGTCAGTCTTCAGACAAGAAAAAAAAAAGATATCGCTGGCAACGGCAAAATCAATTCTCCGCATCGCCAAAATAAATCTATAGGCCTAGTTTAATTCGTGCCATTATACTCAGCCAATATGCACAACGCAGCGCATGAGATTGCAGATCTTTGAATTTTCGGTGCGCGCACTGAGCGCGGAAACAACGGTCGGATATGCATGTGAACATGCGCTGCTCCCGTGCTTGCGGTTAGGGTTAGGTTAGGGTTTGAGGTAGGTTGTCGGTCTAATGACAGTCGGACCAATAGTATGTCTAAACTAAAGCCTGTACAAGGTATCAATAACTTCACATTGCATCAAGTTGGTTCTTTTGTTTTTGTTTTGGTGACGTAGGTGGAGGAATTGGCGGAAAAAAGAAGAAAGAAATAGAAATAAATAAAAGGTCAAAAGAAAAGAAGACAGGTGAGAAAGAAAAAAAATACTATCTGTGTTATACATGTATGTTAATATGTTTGAGAAGGGCGGGTGGGGGGCGACAGCCTCACAGCTAGAAGGTCCTGGGTTCGATCACTTTGATGAGCGCTGAGTGTGCTGGGGGCGTGTTCTCTCCTCCGCATCATCAGTGCCCATACCCAAAGTGGGGTAGGCAAAAGGCCCCTTCTGTGTGGAGTTTGCATGTTCTCGTGTCTCCTCATTTACTCTACGCTGCCTCTGCACATCCGTTTGATGTTTAACGACGGCGATGTAGTAAAGGATCTGCATCTGCTTGGCACTCTTATCGCCATTATTCTGAAATATTCCCCGGCACCCACATTGTTAATGCAAGAACAATGCCTTCCATAATAGCATGTTAACTTGGGAATAGAAAGCCTGCTGTTTCTAATAGCTTGGATTCACCATCGATGATGTCACTGGTCTATGATCTATGAACTGTCCACAGCACTCTTCTGAGACACACAGCGAGCAGACAGAAATTCTACCATATTATCACAGACACTCTTGGGAGAGCTTGGCACCGCTCACAAATCCTTATTTTTACCATTCGCCTAGCCTTAATAAAAAGGGTGGGGAAGTGTTTTCCCTATCCGGGAGTGGGACGGGACAGGATTTATTTCTGTGCGAGTGAGAAGGGACTAGGGCTGACCTTCGATTCCGTATTTGTGCGAGCATTGACTCTTTGGCTTAAACAACGATATAGCGGAGAGAAAGGCATGCTTGGATTGGTCTCATTTATTTTAAACAATAAGCAACATCTGTTGCCTTCATGAAAGCAGTGACGCACAAATAATTAGGCTTAATAAAACATCCGACCGTAACAAGTAAACTGCCTGAAACAGGCATTACCTCTCCATCAAATAAAAAAAAATATAATCCAAACTCCTCTGTCAATTGTAAACGAACGGTAACATGAATGAACTCTTCAAGCCTGACACTTGTCAGAAATAAAATCAACCACGGTTGATTTGATTGATCATAAAGTTAATGTGACTGTGTGCGTATGGGAAAAAATATATAAACTTCACAGATTATAGATCACTTGGAATTATAACAATCTGAGTATTGCCTGAATAATGCCACTAGTGAAATCCCATTGTTTATCGACATGCGATGCCGATGGAGAAATCCCACATAGTTAAATTACCTCATAGTCATGCTGCATGCGCTGTTGGTCGATGAAGAATTATAATCCAAGGTTTGTCAATTATATTATGGTTTATGGTTGAAAGTAAACCATAATAAGTAAACTTTAAGAAGAGATCTGCAGTCATTGTGCTGCAGAGTGCATGAGAGCAGCTCCGCTTGCTAATTGAGTTGACATTTGCGCAACTCCACTGCATGGCATTACAGTAATTAGTGATTTGCCAGCACCTGCTGAAAATATAGGCCTAAATCAAACTTTATTTACATAGCACATTTAAAACAATAAAAGCTGACCAAAGTGCTGTAGGCCTACAGGCTGAAACAAGTGGAGCATCACCATTGGCGCACAAAAAAAAGCATAATTAAAAACACAGGCAAATAGTATAGGCTACATAATTACAATAATACGATCAGGTGCAATTAAATGCCAAAGAGAAAAGGTGTTTTGGTCTGGGTCTGTAGGAGCTGCTCTGCTGTATGGGAGTTCACAGTGATGGAACAGGTCAGTCTTCAGACAAGAAAAAAAAAAGATATCGCTGGCAACGGCAAAATCAATTCTCCGCATCGCCAAAATAAATCTATAGGCCTAGTTTAATTCGTGCCATTATACTCGGCCAATATGCACAAAGCAACGCATGAGATTGCAGATCTTTGAATTTTCGGTGCGCGCACTGAGCGCACTCACCATGTGAATCCAAGCAGGTCCTCGCAAGTATAATGTACACCGCCAGGCTCCACAAGGTTCTCAGCGCAATGGCGCATCGATAAAAGTTGGGATTTAATAGTGGCATTATTCAGGCAATACTCAACAGATTGTTATAATTCCAAGTGATCTATAATCTGTGAAGTTTATATTTTCATTTTCGTGTAAGTAATGTTTTTATATGACTTATCAAACATGGTAGCCTATATTTAATGTCCACTGAGCTGTGGTGCGCTTGCCTACACTCTCAATTAGGGATTTTCCCAGCGGTCATTTTCACTCTCGTGTAGCCTACAACCTTTATTCAAATAGGGTATTTTAAAATGCAACCACACTTTCGATTTATTTTTCCTGCCTCCTGGGACTGCAGCTGCACTTGTTCAGTTGACTTCCTTGTTGTTAACAAACACGGGGAAAGAGGAGGCGTTGCGAGGTGCTGCGAGGCGCAAGCATGGCTCGCGGACCAAATGGGGCCGTCTCGCGGACCAAAAGCGGCCACTTCTTTTTTAATGACTATTCGATTCAAAATTAAAAAATCGATTCCCGTGCGTATCGATTGAACGTCGATTAATCCATTTTTTTTGGGTCAGCCCTAGAAGGGATAGGAGTGAAAATCCCCTCCCGTGTCATCCTCCATGGACCACTTTGTTCGAGCTGCTGTGTTTTAAATTACCCGACCGATAAGTCTATGGCAACCGACTGGAAGAAAGAAAGACAGAAAATGTCAATGAAAAACAATCTCCTTTTTTCCTAATTTCTTCTTTTTTTTTTTACTTCCTCGCCCCCACAGAGGAGGTTTGTGCTGAACCACAACCTCCACAGATACATGGTGATGGCAACAGAGAGACAGAGCCTGTAGCCAGTACCTCAACTGAACAACCCACTAGTGATGACCAGCTACCCTCTTCACATTGTTCTGAATCTGACACTGAAGAGAAAAGTCAAGGTGATGGTGACAATAGAGAGATGGAGTCTCTATCCAGCACCTCAGCTGAACATGTGAAAACACAAGCTGATGTAGAGGACTGTGGAACAGACCATCTCCTCTCAGACTCTTCTGAATCTGACGCTGAAGACAGTGATGACTGGCCGGAGACCAGGGAAGGTCAGTCAGCTTTAAACTCTGAACTGAAGAGACACACAATGATTCATACAGGGGAAAGACCCTTTACCTGTACTGTGTGTGGCAAAGGCTTTCGTTCGATGTCTGCTCTAAACATACACATGAAAAGTCAAACAAATGAAAAGCCCATTACTTGTTCAGTTTGTCTCAAAAGCTTTTGTCATATGTTCATGCTAAAAAGACATATGGTGATTCATACCGATAAGCCAAAGCCCTATAATTGTACAGTGTGTGGCAAAGCCTTTAGATTAAATGGTGATCTAAAAACACACATGATGACTCATACAGGGGAAAAACCCTACATGTGTGCAGTGTGTGGCAAAGACTTCATTAAAAGTAGTGGTCTAAATGTACACATGAGGACTCATACAGGGGAAAGACCCTTTTGCTGTACAGTGTGTGGCAAAAGATTTACTACAACGTCTGATCTAAAAAGACACATGAGGAGTCATACAAATGAAAAGCCCTTTACTTGTACAGTTTGTGGCCTAGGGTTCAGTGAAATGCGTCGTATAAAAGAGCACATGATGATTCATACAGGTGAAAGGTCTGTTACTTGTAGAGTTTGTGGCAAAGGCTTTATTAAAAGTTGTGCTCTAAAAACACACATGATGACACATACAGGGGAAAAACCCTACATGTGTGCAGTGTGTGGCAAATACTTCAATACTAGTAGTTATCTAAATGTACACATGAGGACTCATACAGGGGAAAGACCCTTTTGCTGTACAGTGTGTGGCAAAAGATTTTTTACAACGTCTGCTCTAAAAGGACACATGAGGAGTCATACAAATGAAAAGCCCTTTACTTGTACAGTTTGTGGCAAAGGGTTCAAGGAAATGCGTAGTAGAAAAAGGCACATGATGATTCATTCAGGTGAAAGGCCTGTTACTTGTAGAGTTTGTGGCAAAGGCTTTATTAAAAAAATCTGTCTAAAAAGACACATGAGAACTCATGCAGTGGGGAAAAAGGTTTTGAAAAATGAAGTTGTTAGTTAAGCATTTTCAAGAAAGTCTTCTGAGTTGACACATCACACAGACAATTGTATGATCATTCATTCTGATACAGGATGACAATGACAAGTAAAGACTCACTCATCATTTTTGAGGGCCCTCGAATGGCTGGCTTTTATGACAGACTTGTAATGTTTGTCTAGAGCACTTTGAACAAACAGAGTGGCAGCCAAAATTGAAAAACGTCAGGCAATGTCATGTGGGTCTATATCAATAGATATTGTGACTGGTTTTGTTTTACACAATAACATTGCACTCATGTCTCGTGCCGTATATAGTGGCAGAAAATCTGCAATGAATGGAAATGACCCTGCCATGTGTGCAGGCTTCTAAAGGTCAGGCAGGCCTCACTTCACACAAGTGTGATTATTATGGTACAGGCTTTAGTTCCGACATACTATTGGTTTACTATTGGTAAACGATGACATCTTCATGAGCTCATTCATTGTATTTACTTTTAAAAAGCACAAACATGCTCAGCAATTGCGGTTGATGGTTTCTATTTAAGCTATTTAATTCAGTTATTGCCTACAAAAACAAACTGATTTCATCCATTTTTGGGCGTTTATGAATGCTTTTGATGTTGCCTTCATAACATACTAGAAATATAAAACTACATCAATGTTTTGTCAGGTTTCAGTACATCGCCTATGTTACCTCACAATTGTATTATTTTATTTGTTTTACTCAGAAATACTTCAATCAATATTCTGCCACAGAAATGTACAAATTTGGATTTTCTTTTAAAAGGATGTGTTCTTGACTTGTAATCTGAAGTGCATACATGCTGCATGAATTGAGCAGACGAGACACAAAATGTGGAAGGAGACTTCAAGATGTCTCAATACATGAACACTACCTCCACGAGGAGTCAGACAGGGAAGAAAGGCTTTCTTTGTTCATATTGTGGCAAAACGTTCAATCAAAGAAAATGTCTGAAGAGACACACGTTGATTCATACAGGGGAAAAACCCTTTACCTGTGAAGTTTGTGGCAAAGGCGTTATTTGAATGTATGCCCTTTAGTTCTAAAATTATTGGCAAAAGCTTAAGTCAAACTGGTAGTATAAAAGAAGAGATAACTAAGAGAAAGACCCTTTACCTGCACAGTGTGGCAAATGCCTTAGTTCAGCGTCTCATCTAAAAACACACATGAGGATTCATACAGGGGAAAGACCCTTTACCTGTACTGTGTGTGGCAAAGGCTTTGGTTCGACGTCTGCTCTAAACTTTCACATGAGGAGTCAAACAAATGAAAGGCCCATTACTTGTACAGTTTGTCTAAAAAGCTTTTGTCATAAAAAGACATTGATTCATACCGATAAAAAGCCAAAACCCTATAATTGTACAGTGTGTGGCAAAGCCTTTATTTTAAACGGTGATCTAAAAACACATGAGGTCTCACACAGAGGAAAGACCCTTTTGCTGTACAGTGTGTGGCAAAAGCTTTATTTTAACATCTGATCTAAAAAGACACATGAGGAGCCATACAAATGAAAGCCCTTTACTTGTACAGTTTGTGGCAAAGGCTATAGTTCAGTTGAATGGACAATAGAAAAAGACACATGTTGACTTATACAGGTGAAAAGCCCTTTAGTTGTAGAATTTGTGGCAAGGACTTTAGTCGAAAGCACAGTCTAAATAGACACATGAGGACCCATACAGGGGAAAAGTCCTTTACTTGTACAGTTTGTGGCAAAAGTTATATCAAAAGGGTGATCTAAAAAGACACATGAGAACTCATGCAGTTGGAAAATACATGTAGTTTTCATGTGTGGCAAATGTGTGGCATCTGAATACTGCGACAATAATGTATTCAAGTTATATAGAGTAGAAGTTGTTAAACACATTAATAAACACTTTTATTTTCAAAGACTCACACATGACAAATGATCATTCTAATCCAGGATGACAACGAAAAATCATAGATACTAAAGCAGAAGTGTCACTCATAGAAATCCTTTTTTTAGGCCAATGGATTTGAATTCATACATGATGTTTTGACACTGACTTGGTTTACTTATGTCTTTCTTTCTTTATTCTTTAATCATTTCTGTAACCTGTAAATTATGTTCAATCAGAATCTGATAATGGAATATTATATGATTGGGTTTTTATTTCCTTTTGTATTTTATTTGCAACTCATGTTACTGGTAGAATAATATGTGCATGTCCATATTTGTCAAGATTTCAAATGGAATAATCATATTAATTTAATGCACTATAATATCCATGAACCCGGGCTATTTTGTTTGTTTGTTTTACATACTTTTGAATTTGCCTTTCATAGACCTCATAGAAAGATTTTAATGTACCAATATTTTTATTTATTTAAAAAGCCGGGGCGCCTGATGGAGGCGAAAGGAACTGACCAGAATAACGTTTCTTCCACGCGCTACGTCTGGCCGGTGAAACTGCTTGGACTCCCCATGCATAGAAAGGAAGCATGAGGTCAGTTTGCTGGCCCCCCAGGTTGGCAGAGGAACTGTAGTGCCCACGATTACATTAAATAATTGACACTGGGTGAAAAGGGTTTTTCACTTTTACATACTATTTCACCATATTGGACGCCACTGAAAAATGTAGTATAGGCCTATTTGCTAAGCACAAACAATTGGTTGGAAAATAAGTTGAGTCTACTTTTTGGCGTTAATGAATGCTTTTGATGTTGCCTTCATGTACACACTGGAAATATAAAACTACGTCAGTGTTTTGTCAGGTTCTCAGTGAAACATTGCCTATGTTGCCTCACAATTAATAGTTTTTACTCAGAAATACTTTATTTTACCACAAAGCATTATACATTTTGATTTGTAAAATGCTGTGTTCTTGACTTCAATATTGAATAGTGTCTCATGGTCAATATTAATTGTCCTTTCCATTTATGTACTGGACCAAGGTCAAAATAATGGTGGAGCATGTTTGACAGAGAGAGAAAAAAAATAATATTTATTTGCACTATTGATTATTAATGATTAGAATCCCATCTGCATTTAAAATAGTTTTCAGATCAATAACATTAGCCTACATACTCACGCCTTTGGCCATAGTGTAATTATCGTCGCTGTTGGCCAGAAACCTTTTATCTTCGAAAAAAAATGTTGTAGGCTACAGCATCACATAAAAGCGTCAAAAGTAGCTTGAAGTGAAGTGTTTTGAGCTTGTGTAGAATGATGCTTTTGAATTTCTATCCTGAAAAGTAACACTTTTGGACATGAAATCAGCCCTGGCATTTGTGGTCTTCACCGGCCAAAAGATGCTACTATGTCCTTTTTTTTATTACTCTTTCTTATTGTTTTGGCTCAGCCCCGGCCCCGTGACTGGCCTGTCCTTTTGGCAGATGCCAGAATTGCCAGGCTGTCCAATCCGGGCCTGCCCGACATATGACTTAATGTTCTACTTCATCATACAAGAGTGTCACACAAAAGTAGTGAAAATATCAGATCTATAAGCTCACAATACATCACATCATGCTTTACATAAATAGCCTTCTATCGAAGGCTATTTATTTTAATATTTTACATGAGTTCACATTCTCTCCACACAGTCATTGTCTGATATATCTATCAGCTACTCACCGAAAGTTACACACCTCCTCCACCAGGGGGCGAAATGCAGGGCCCTGGATCCTGTTTTACGCATACGCGACACACACACGTTGACCAGGAAGTAGAAGATTGTGTAGTTCTTCCTGTTGACGCGAGGTATCTCCCGACCTAAACGAAGACGGTCTCACAACAAAGGATGCCAAAATGTCTCGTTAAAGCAGTTTAAATGTCTCATAGAGGAGGTAGCACGAGTCAAATGGAGTCTGTACGGCTGGAGATAGACGGACACATGTCGTCGGTGGGAGAGCAGATGGAGAAACACACAAGCGGTGGGTGATTTTGTTCGGGTCAGAATGTTTGTGTTGGTGCGCCTCAGTGCGGCCACACAGTTCATGTTTAGCCTTTTCCAAAGAGAGATGGAGACATTGCACAACACCGTTCTACACACTGCAGGTAGCCCAAACATTTAGAATCTCTTTGAGGTTTTTTTTCGATTCTGACGATTTTAATGGTGACGCACGCACGCGCAACGCGGGCAGTGGAGCCACCCTTCATTGATTAAAAAGGGAACATTCTGTGACGGTGACGCTGACGCGACGCAGACGCGCCCAGTGGAGCCCTGGCGTAACCTTGTACAAATGTAAAATCTAAGCTGCTTTTTCGTTTGCCCCACTTGTCCGGTGGGTGTGCGTCAAACAATTACACACCGTAGGACCGTAGGTTTTAATAAAAAAACGTATTTTAATCCACTCTGTCTCGGAATCTGGCGGCCATCTTGGTTTTCTCTCCATTGTAAATGCGCAAGAGAACCCTGGCGTGGCCAATGTTCTGTTGCGCATTTACAATGGGGGTTTCCGAGACAGAGTGGATTAAAATACCTTTTTTTATTGAAAATTCCCACGGTGTGTAATTGTTTGACGCAGAAAAAACCTCTACGAGAGTCTAAATGTTTGGGCTACACGGCAGGTAGGCCTATGACCGTGTGTGTGTGTGTGTGTGTGTGTGTGTGTTGTTGGCCACGGACCATCTGAAAATATGTTGTGACATGGAGGAACCCCCATTCAAGATTTGTGATTGTTTTTTTGAAAATAGCAGATCTACAAGCTCACATCGCGTCTAGTTTAAAGTGGCACACACTTATGCCAATCAGTGCCAGTGATCACCCTCCCCTGTGCCAATGTTGGCACCTGTGCTACTTTGCTTACCCCTGATCTATCTATAGCACTACTACATCAGCACTATTTAGTATTCATCACCGGTGTCATTTCTCACTTCACTTGCCGTTGTTCTGTCCCCTGTACCATGTCGATCTGTTCCTGTACTGTATTGTGTTTTTGTATGGACGTAGTGTTGGGTGCTTGCACATATGCACACATGGCATCAACGCATGGTGTTGTGTGCAGGCACACTACACTTTGTCCTTCTTTTTATCTGTATTGTATTGTGTTTTGTATGGACGTAGTGTTGGGTGCTTGCACATATGCACACATGGCATCAACGCATGGTGTTGTGTGCAGGCGCCCTACACTTTGTTCTTCTTTTTTATCATTCATTCATTTTTTAAGAGCCTGCCCAGGGACTACAGATGAAATTTAGCTTCGGCTAACTCTGGCCCATTTACATTGATGTGAAAACTGACATGTTGATTAATGCGCTTTGTCCCTGTCAAATAAATAAATAAATAAATAAATATAGCAGTGGTTTTAAACTGTTAGGTGAGATAACAGGCAAACGTCTCTACATTCTGTAAATTAAGTAATAATGCAGATGTTTTAACAAATTTAACTCTTGAGAGTGTTAAATGGAACCAATTAACCTGTGAGGGTTCATTTGGTTCCATTTAACACTCTCAAGTGGACTAGTGGAATAGGCAGCGGTGGCCGAACGGTTTGCGGAGCGGTCTTGATATCGGAAGGTCGCTAGTTCGTATCCCCGGACCGGCACGTTAAAATGACCACCGCTGAAGTGCCCTTGAACAAGGCATTGAACCTCTACAATGAAATGCTCTATTTGCAGCATGGCTGTAAACAATTTCTTGAGCTTAGTCCAGTTACCCTGGGTAAACATAGTTCCTTTCCTAGTCCTTATTTTTGCTGGTAATGGTATCAATGGGATGCACATGCAGATTAGACACACCAACGGACCGACATGCGGAAACAACGGTCGGATATGCATGTGAACATGCGCTGCTCCCGTGCTTGCGGTTAGGGTTAGGTTAGGGTTTGAGGTAGGTTGTCGGTCTAATGACAGTCGGACCAATAGTATGTCTAAACTAAAGCCTGTACAAGGTATCAATAACTTCACATTGCATCAAGTTGGTTCTTTTGTTTTTGTTTTGGTGACGTAGGTGGAGGAATTGGCGGAAAAAAGAAGAAAGAAATAAATAAAAGGTCAAAAGAAAAGAAGACAGGTGAGAAAGAAAAAAATACTATCTGTGTTATACATGTATGTTAATATGTTTCAAGGGCGGGTGGGGGGCACAGCTGTGAGGCTGTCGCCTCACAGCTAGAAGGTCCTGGGTTCGATCACTTTGATGAGCGCTGAGTGTGCTGGGGGCGTGTTCTCTCCTCCGCATCATCAGTGCCCATACCCAAAGTGGGGTAGGCAAAAGGCCCCTTCTGTGTGGAGTTTGCATGTTCTCGTGTCTCCCCATTTACTCTACGCTGCCTCTGCACATCCGTTTGATGTTTAACGACGGCGATGTAGTAAATGATCTGCATCTGCTTGGCACTCTTATCGCCATTATTCTGAAATATTCCCCGGCACCCACATTGTTAATGCAAGAACAATGCCTTCCATAATAGCATGTTAACTTGGGAATAGAAAGCCTGCTGTTTCTAATAGCTTGGATTCACCATCGATGATGTCACTGGTAGGAAGATCTATGAACTGTCCACAGCACTCTTCTGAGACACACAGCGAGCAGACAGAAATTCTACCATATTATCACAGACACTCTTGGGAGAGCTTGGCACCGCTCACAAATCCTTATTTTTACCATTCGCCTAGCCTTAATAAAAAGGGTGGGGAAGTGTTTTCCCTATCCGGGAGTGGGACAGGACAGGATTTATTTCTGTGGGAGTGAGAAGGGACTATGGCTGACCTTCGATTCCGTATTTGTGCAAGCATTGACTCTTTGGCTTAAACAACGATATAGCGGAGAGAAAGGCATGCTTGGATTGGTCTCATTTATTTTAAACAATAAGCAACAACTGTTGCAGCCTTCATGAAAGCAGTGACGCACAAATAATTAGGCTTAATAAAACATCCGACCGTAACAAGTCAACTGCCTGAAACAGGCATTACCTCTCCATCAAATAAAAATATATATAATCCAAACTCCTCTGTCAATTGTAAACGAACGGTAACATGAATGAACTCTTCAAGCCTGACACTTGTCAGAAATAAAATCAACCACGGTTGATTTGATTGATCATAAAGTTAATGTGACTGTGAGTGTGCGTATGGGAAAAAATATATAAACTTCACAGATTATAGATCACTTGGAATTATAACAATCTGAGTATTGCCTGAATAATGCCACTAGTGAAATCCCATTGTTTATCGACATGCGATGCCGATGGAGAAATCCCACATAGTTAAATTACCTCATAGTCATGCTGCATGCGCTGTTGGTCGACGAAGAATTATAATAAAAGGTTTGTCAATCATATTATGGTTTATGGTTGAAAGTAAACCATAATAAGTAAACTTTAAGAAGAGATCTGCAGTCATTGTGCTGCAGACTGCAGTGCAGAGTGCATGAGAGCAGCTCCGCTTGCTAATTGAGTTGACATTTGCGCAACTCCACTGCATGGCATTACAGTAATTAGTTATTTGCCATCACCTGCTCCAATATAGGCCTAAATCAAACTTTATTTATATAGCCCATTTAAAACAATAAAAGCTGACCAAAGTGCTGTAGGCCTACAGGCTGAAACAAGTGGAGCATCACCATTGGCGCACAAAAAAAAACATAATTAAAAGAAAAAACACAGGCAAATAGTATAGGCTACATAATTACAATAATAGGATCAGGTGCAATTAAATGCCAAAGAGAAAAGGTGTTTTGGTCTGGGTCTGTAGGAGCTGCTCTGCTGTATGGGAGTTCACAGTGATGGAACAGGTCAGTCTTCGGACAAGAAAAAAAAAAAAGATATCGCTGGCAACGGCAAAATCAATTCTCCGCATCGCCAAAATAAATCTATAGGCCTAGTTTAATTCATGCCATTATACTCAGCCTATATGCACAACGCAGCGCATGAGATTGCAGATCTTTGAATTTTCGGTGCGCGCACTGAGCGCGGAAACAACGGTCGGATATGCATGTGAACATGCGCTGCTCCCGTGCTTGCGGTTAGGGTTAGGTTAGGGTTTGAGGTAGGTTGTCGGTCTAATGACAGTCGGACCAATAGTATGTCTAAACTAAAGCCTGTACAAGGTATCAATAACTTCACATTGCATCAAGTTGGTTCTTTTGTTTTTGTTTTGGTGACGTAGGTGGAGGAATTGGCGGAAAAAAGAAGAAAGAAATAGAAATAAATAAAAGGTCAAAAGAAAAGAAGACAGGTGAGAAAGAAAAAAATACTATCTGTGTTATACATGTATGTGAATATGTTTGAGAAGGGCGGGTGGGGGGCACAGCTGTGAGGCTGTCACGGCTGTCGCCTCACAGCTAGAAGGTCCTGGGTTCGTTCACTTTGATGAGCGCTGAGTGTGCTGGGGGCGTGTTCTCTCCTCCGCATCATCAGTGCCCATACCCAAAGTGGGGTAGGCAAAAGGCCCCTTCTGTGTGGAGTTTGCATGTTCTTGTGTCTCCTAGGTGTCTCCCCATTTACTCTACGTGCCTCTGCACATCCGTTTGATGTTTACCGACGGCGATGTAGTAAAGGATCTGCATCTGCTTGGCACTCTTATCGCCATTATTCTGAAATATTCCCCGGCACCCACATTGTTAATGCAAGAACAATGCCTTCCATAATAGCATGTTAACTTGGGAATAGAAAGCCTGCTGTTTCTAACGTGCGTGTGTGACGACGGACACACACGCAATGCGCCAGGCGCGCGATGCGAGCAGTGACTCTTTGGCTTAAACAACGATATAGCGGAGAGAAAGGCATGCTTGGATTGGTCTCATTTATTTTAAACAATAAGCAACAACTGTTGCAGCCTTCATGAAAGCAGTGACGCACAAATAATTAGGCTTAATAAAACATCCGACCGTAACAAGTCAACTGCCTAAAACAGGCATTACCTCTCCATCAAATAAAAAATATATATAATCCAAACTCCTCTGTCAATTGTAAACGAACGGTAACATGAATGAACTCTTCAAGCCTGACACTTGTCAGAAATAAAATCAACCACGGTTGATTTGATTGATCATAAAGTTAATGTGACTGTGAGTGTGCGACTGTGCGTATGGGAAAAAATATATAAACTTCACAGATTATAGATCACTTGGAATTATAACAATCTGAGTATTGCCTGAATAATGCCACTAGTGAAATCCCATTGTTTATCGACATGCGATGCCGATGGAGAAATCCCACATAGTTAAATTACCTCATAGTCATGCTGCATGCGCTGTTGGTCGATGAAGAATTATAATAAAAGGTTTGTCAATCATATTATTGTATATGGTTGAAAGTAAACCATAATAAGTAAACTTTAAGAAGAGATCTGCAGTCATTGTGCTGCAGACTGCAGTGCAGAGTGCATGAGAGCAGCTCCGCTTGCTAATTGAGTTGACATTTGCGCAACTCCACTGCATGGCATTACAGTAATTTGTTATTTGCCAGCACCTGCTCCAATATAGGCCTAAATCAAACTTTATTTATATAGCACATTTAAAACAATAAAAGCTGACCAAAGTGCTGTAGGCCTACAGGCTGAAACAAGTGGAGCATCACCATCGGCGCACAAATAATTGCATAATTAAAAGAAAAAACACAGGCAAATAGTATAGGCTACATAATTACAATAATACGATCAGGTGCAATTAAATGCCAAAGAGAAAAGGTGTTTTGGTCTGGGTCTGTAGGAGCTGCTCTGCTGTATGGGAGTTCACAGTGATGGAACAGGTCAGTCTTCAGACAAAAAAAAAAGATATCGCTGGCAACGGCAAAATCAATTCTCCGCATCGCCAAAATAAATCTATAGGCCTAGTTTAATTAGTGCCATTATACTCGGCCAATATGCACAACGCAGCGCATGAGATTGCAGATCTTTGAATTTTCGGTGCGCGCACTGAGCGCACTCACCATGTGAATCCAAGCAGGTCCTCGCAAGTATAATGTACACCGCCAGGCTCCACAAGGTTCTCAGCGCAATGGCGCATCGATAAAAGTTGGGATTTAATAGTGGCATTATTCAGGCAATACTCAACAGATTGTTATAATTCCAAGTGATCTATAATCTGTGAAGTTTATATTTTCATTTTCGTGTAAGTAATGTTTTTATATGACTTATCAAACATGGTAGCCTATATTTAATGTCCACTGAGTTGTGGTGCGCTTGCCTACACTCTCAATTAGGGATTTTCCCAGCGGTCATTTTCACTCTCGTGTAGCCTACAACCTTTATTCAAATAGGGTATTTTAAAATGCAACCACACTTTCGATTTATTTTTCCTGCCTCCTGGGACTGCAGCTGCACTTGTTCAGTTGACTTCCTTGTTGTTAACAAACACGGGGAAAGAGGAGGCGTTGCGAGGTGCTGCGAGGCGCAAGCATGGCTCGCGGACCAAATGGGGCCGTCTCGCGGACCAAAAGCGGCCACTTCTTTTTTAATGACTATTCGATTCAAAATTTAAAAATCGATTCCCGTGCGTATCGATTGAACGTCGATTAATCCATTTTTTTTGGGTCAGCCCTAGAAGGGACAGGAGTGAAAATCCCCTCCCGTGTCATCCTCCATGGACCACTTTGTTCGAGCTGCTGTGTTTTAAATGACCCGACCGATAAGTCTATGGCAACCGACTGGAAGAAAGAAAGACAGAAAATGTCAATGAAAAACAATCTCCTTTTTTCCTAATTTCTTCTTTTTTTTTTTACTTCCTCGCCCCCACAGAGGAGGTTTGTGCTGAACCACAACCTCCACAGATACATGGTGATGGCAACAGAGAGACAGAGCCTGTAGCCGGTACCTCAACGGAACACATGAAAACGCAAGCTTATATAGGAGGCTGGGTACGATCACAACCGACTAGTGATGAAGAGCTACTCTCTGCACACTGTTCTGAATCTGACACTGAAGAGAAAAGTCAAGGTGATGGTGACAATAGAGAGATGGAGTCTCTATCCAGCACCTCAGCTGAACATGTGAAAACACAAGCTGATGTAGAGGACTGTGGAACAGACCATCTCCTCTCAGACTCTTCTGAATCTGACGCTGAAGACAGTGATGACTGGCCGGAGACCAGGGAAGGTCAGTCAGCTTTAAACTCTGAACTGAAGAGACACACAATGATTCATACAGGGGAAAGACCCTTTACCTGTACTGTGTGTGGCAAAGGCTTTCGTTCGATGTCTGCTCTAAACATACACATGAAAAGTCAAACAAATGAAAAGCCCATTACTTGTTCAGTTTGTCTCAAAAGCTTTTGTCTTATGTTCATGCTAAAAAGACATATGGTGATTCATACCGATAAGCCAAAGCCCTATAATTGTACAGTGTGTGGCAAAGCCTTTAGATTAAATGGTGATCTAAAAACACACATGATGACTCATACAGGGGAAAAACCCTACATGTGTGCAGTGTGTGGCAAAGACTTCATTAAAAGTAGTGGTCTAAATGTACACATGAGGACTCATACAGGGGAAAGACCCTTTTGCTGTACAGTGTGTGGCAAAAGATTTACTACAACGTCTGTTCTAAAAAGACACAAGATGAGTCATACAAATGAAAAGCCCTTTACTTGTACAGTTTGTGGCCTAGGGTTCAAAGAAATGGGTCATAGAAAAAAGCACATGATGATTCATACAGGTGAAAGGTCTTTTACTTGTAGAGTTTGTGGCAAAGGCTTTATTAAAAGTTGTGCTCTAAAAACACACATGATGACTCATACAGGGGAAAGACCCTACATGTGTGCAGTGTGTGGCAAAGACTTCAATATAAGTAGTTCTCTAAATCTACACATGAGGTTTCATACAGGGGAAAGACCCTTTTGCTGTACAGTGTGTGGCAAAGGATTTATTACAAGGTCTGATCTAAATAGACACATGAGGAGTCATACAAATGAAAAGCCCTTTACTTGTACAGTTTGTGGCCTAGGGTTCAAAGAAATGGGTAGTAGAAAAAAGCACATGATGATTCATTCAGGTGAAAGGCCTTTTACCTGTAGAGTTTGTGGCAAAGGCTTTATTAAAAATTCTTGTGTAAAAAGACACATGAGAACTCATGCAGTGGGGAAAAAGGTTTTGAAAAATTAAGTTGTTAGTTAAGCATTTTCAAGAAAGTCTTCTGAGTTGACACATCACACAGACAATTGTATGATCATTCATTCTGATACAGGATGACAATGACAAGTAAAGACTCACTCATCCTTTTTGAGGGCCCTTGAATGGCTGGCTTTTATGACAGACTTGTAATGTTTGTCTAGAGCACTTTGAACAAACAGAGTGGCAGCCAAAATTGAAAAACGTCAGGCAATGTCATGTGGGTCAATATCAATAAATATTGTGACTGGTTTTGTTTTACACAATAACATTGCACTCATGTCTCGTACCATATATAGTGGCAGAAAATCTGCAATGAATGGAAATGACCCTGCCATGTGTGCAGGCTTCTAAAGGTCAGGCAGGCCTCACTTCACACAAGTGTGATTTTTATGGTACAGGCTTTAGTTCCGACATGGTTTACTATTGGTAAACGATGACATCTTCATGAGCTCATTCATTGTATTTACTTTTAAAAAGCACAAACATGCTCAGCAATTGCGGTTGATGGTTTCTATTTAAGCTATTTAATTCAGTTATTGCCTACAAAAACAAACTGATTTCGTCCATTTTTGGGCGTTTATGAATGCTTTTGATGTTGCCTTCATAACATACTAGAAATATAAAACGACATCAATGTTTTGTCAGGTTTCAGTACATCACCTATGTTACCTCACAATTGTATTATTTTATTTGTTTTACTCAGAAATACTTCAATCAATATTCTGCCACAGAAATGTACAAATTTGGATTCTTTTTTAAACTTGTAATCTGAAGTGCATACATGCTGCATGAATTGAGCAGACGAGACACAAAATGTGGAAGGAGACTTCAAGATGTCTCAAGACATGAACACTACCTCCACGAGGAGTCACACAGGGAAGAAAGGCTTTCTTTGTTCATATTGTGGCAAAACGTTCAATCAAAGAAAATGTCTGAAGAGACACGTTGATTCATACAGGGGGAAAACCCTTTACCTGTGAAGTTTGTGGCATTCATACATGATGTTTTGACACTGACTTGGTTTACTTATGTCTTTCTTTCTTTATTCTTTAATCATTTCTGTAACCTGTAAATTATGTAAATGTAAATGAAGCTTGTACAAATTTCACCCACAAGTTCAATCAGAATCTGAAAATGGAATATTAAATGATTGGGTTTTTATTTCCTTTTGTATTTTATTTGCAACTCATATGTTACTGGTAGAATAATATGTGCATGTCCATATTTGTCAAGATTTCAAATGGAATAATCATATTAATTTAATGCACTATAATATCCATGAACCCGGGCTATTTTGGCTGTTTGTTTTACATACTTTTGAATTTGCATTTCATAGACCTCAGAAAGATTTTAATGTACCAATATTTGTATTTATTTAAAAAGCCGGGGCGCCTGATGGAGGCGAAAGGAACTGACCAGAATAACGTTTCTTCCACGTGCTATGTCTGGCCGGGGAAACTGCTTGGACTCCCCATGCATAGAAAGGAAGCATGAGGTCAGTTTGCTGCCCCCCCAGGTTGGCAGAGGAACTGTAGTGCCCACGATTACATTAAATAATTGACACTGGGTGAAAAGGGTTTTTCACTTTTACATACTATTTCACCATATTGGACGCCACTGAAAAATATAAATAAGATTGCATTTGAAAAATGTAGTGTAGGCCTATTTGCTAAGCACAAACAATTGGTTGGAAAATAAGTTGAGTCTACTTTTGGGCGTTAATGAATGCTTTTGATGTTGCCTTCATGTACACACTGGAAATATAAAACTACGTCAGTGTTTTGTCAGGTTCTCAGTGAAACATTGCCTATGTCACCTCACAATTAATAGTTTTTACTCAGAAATACTTTATTTTACCACAAAGTATTATACATTTTGATTTGTAAAATGCTGTGTTCTTGACTTCAATATTGAATATTGTCAATATTAATTGTCCTTTCCATTTATGTACTGGACCACGGTCAAAATAATGCTGGATCATGTTTTAGATGTTTGACAGAGAGAAAAACAAGATTTATTTGCTAATGATTGGAATCCCATCTGCATTTGAAATAGTTTTCAGATCAATAACATTACATACTCACGCCTTTGGCCATATAGTGTAATACATATCGTCGCTGTTGGCCAGAAACCTTCTATTTTCGAGAAAGAAAATTGTACAGCATCACATGAAAGCGTCAAAAGTAGTCTGAAGTGAAGTGTTTTGAGCTTGTGTAGAATGATGCTTTTGAATTTTTATCCTGAAAAGTAACACTTTTCGACATACAGTATGAGGTTGTCACCCGACATCAGGCACGGACTGGCACAGGAAATCAGCCCTGGTATTTGTGGTCTTCACCGCCCTAAAGACGCTACTATGTCATTTTTATTACTCTTTCTTATTGTTTTGGCTCTGGCAGATGCCAGAATCAGGGCCTGCCCCCCCCCCCCCCCCCCCCACATAAGTAGTGAAAATAGCAGATCTACAAGCTCACAATACATCACATCATGCTTTGTGAGCTTGTAGATATTCTATTTTCACATTCAAATATTTTGGCTGCCATATTTTCTATATTATCTATTTACTATGTTTCTATATTATCTATTTACTATGCATTATATTATCTATCTACTATGTACATTATCGTTAGAATGATAAGGCTTCAAGTTCACTTATATGATGCCGTCATTTCCGTTACGTCAACATATAGGGCGTAGACTATAGGCGCCTCACAGAACAATCATGGCGCTTCCGTCTGTCAGTTACACTTCAGTGTTGAGACGGGAGCAGTCACTTGTTACGGAGCGTGTCGCAATGCAAGGTTTGCCCTTTGAGTTATGGGCAGCCAGTGAGGTTTGTTTGTTTTGAGTATTTGTTTATTACGCTATGATTTATTTAGACAGTTATGTGCTTGGTTTGGTACTCATGCTAATTTTGATTTATTCTTTGTGTTTTTTGTCAGTTTGACGTGTAGGCTTTGGGCCATTCATATAGGCATAAATAAAAGCCTCCAGTAATAGTATCCAGAAACAAACTGCCTCGTTCCATCGTTCTTTCACGATCAAAGGGTGTGACAAATATTAATAAGAAAGGAACAGTTATGGACATAGGCTACAAGGTTTCCACCCATTGCCCGACAGCAACATACATTATAGACTATATGTTTCTATCGAAGGCTATTTATTTTAATATTTCACATGAGTTCCCATTCTCTCCAGTCTCCACACAGTCATATTCTGATATATCTATCAGCGAGTAAGCGACAGTTACAAACCTCCTCCACCAGGGGGCAAAATGCAGTGCCCTGGATCCTGTTTTACGCTTACGCCCACCAGCACCCGGCACACACCTTAGGCACACACACGTTGACCAGGAAGTAGAAGGTCGTGTAGTTCTTCCTGTTGACGCGAGGTTTCTCCTAAACGAAGACGGTCTCACAACAAAGGAGGCCAAAATGTCTCGTCAAAGCAGTTAAAATGTCTCTTAAAGGAGTTAAAATGTTTCATAAAGGAGTTAAAATGTCTCATAGAGGAGGTAGAACGAGTCAAATGGAGTCTGTACGGCTGGAGATAAACGGACACATGACGTCGGTGGGAGAGCAGATATTGTGTGTTTTGGAGAAACACACAAGCGGTGATGTTTGTCGGGTCAGAGTGTTTGTGTTGGAGCGCCTCAGTGCGTCCGCACAGTTCATGTGTGGCCTTTTCCAGAGAGAGATGGAGAGTTTGGAGACACTGCAGCACAACACCGAACTACACACTGCAGGTAGGTAGCGACGGGTCCAGAACATTGTGACTGGGGTGCTGGCTATATCTTGGTTTACATTATTACATAGAACATTGGGATTTCTCAAACATTATCATGTCAAGTTAATAATGTATTTGGCCCACGGACCCCCTTCTGAAAATAATATGTCGTGACACAGATGTTCCCCCATTCAAGGTCATTTGTGATTGTTAATCTTTTTTAAATGTAGTCAAAAATGTGTCAATGTGTGGGAATTAGCAGATCTACAAGCTCACAATGCGTCACATTTTGGATAAGCTATTTTCATCAAAGTAGGCCTATAGGCTATAAGTTAAAGTGGTTAAACTGATTTTGATGCTATATTGATTTTGCTGGGGAGTGGGGACTGGGGAGTCGGGACCCCCCGGAACCCCCTCAAGGAACCCTCCCCGGACAGGGCTTTCGTCATTTATAACAGGGGTCGACAACCTTTTTGATAAGGTGCCATGTTTTAATTTTCCTGATAGTCAGTGTTCCATATCAACACTACGTTTAATTATGACACCACATCAACATTTAATATTTCCAACTGATTTTGATAATTGTCCACATGCTGTCCATGAACAACCTTTGTTTTTCTTTGTCTGATGTAAAGATCATTCGTCAGACTCCCTCCCCTTTTAAGAAAAAACCTCTCTCTCACACTTTTGCCAGTCAGTGTGCCAGTGATCACCCTCCCCTGTGGCATGTTGGCACCTGTGCTACTTTGCTTACCCTTGATCTGTCTATAACAGTGGTTTTCAACCCTTTTCATATCTTATCAAGCTCCATTATTTATTCTGCATTTGAACCACGGACCACCATTTGTGGACATTTAGCCTCTCAGACCCCAAAATTAGAATGTACTCGTTCGTTATCGTTCAGCAAAAACATTGATCAAAATAACATTATAATAATTCTTCTACATTATCTAATTGTGTAGACTTATTGTAAGGCCTAATGCAGATGTTTAACAATTTTGTAATTCTTGAGTGTAAAATGGAACCAAATCGACCATAAGGGTCCATTTGGTTTCATTTCACACTCTCAAGTGGACTAGTCCTTATTTTTGCTGGGATCAATAACTTTACATTGCATCAAGTTTTTTTTCCGTTTGCTCTTGTATTGGTGAACGTATAGGTGGAGGAATGGGCGGAAAAAAGAAGAAAGAAATAGAAATAAAGAAAAGGTCCAAAGGAAAGAAGAAGACAGGTGAGAAAGAAAAACATATGTGAATAGAGGGTAAGCGCATGCATTAAGTGAGTGGCAAAGTGAGTTTAACGTTGTTTAATACAATCGGATAGGGCCTTTCTGTTTGGATGTATGGGCTGTCAAGGCCAGAAAGTAGTTTTTTGCCACTCAGTAGGCGTTACTTCTGGGTATGATGATGATGACACACGCATATCTTCTATATTGTTGCTAAAAAAAACAATACATTCTTAATTGTTGCACCTGAAGATGGAGTGCCTTATTGCCTTGTTTGATCTGGGTTATATCAAGCAATAGCTCCCCACACACATTTGTGTGATTGTTTGTTTATTTGATTGAAGTTTAAGCACAGTTTGAGGAAAGCACTTTTAATACAATGTATGCTAAGTGGATAGCCCCGGAGCGGGGCTATGCTAAAAGGTTCTGTGCCGGAGCCCCGCTCCATTAAGAAACGGGTACGACAGCTGTCAAAATCCTATAGTAAATAACCTGCCACTGTGCCACACACACGCATGTCCAAGAATAAAACATAATCTACTAATGTCAGATTAACACACACGTGTTATTAGTTGAGTTTTCTAATGAAGTGATTCTGAATTGTTCCAGGCTCGCGTCAGGCTGTGCGCATGCTTGTGTGCAGCACCCAGTTCACGTTGCAGGTTAGAAATCCAGTATAGAACCGATAGAAACGGATGTTCGTCTGCCTAAGCCTTAGGGTATGCGTGCAAATGTCCGGATAGAGTAGGTGGGCTCTATGCCGAATTAAATTCCATCAACATTCAAAACATGTTTCTGGTTGGCTTGCCTTACACATTGCAATACTTAGTTCTGATTGGTTTAGAACAGACTTTCCCAAACTGTGGTGCGCGCACCCCTAGTGGTGCGTGGACGATCTGCAGGGGGTGTGTGACATGAAAAGGGTAATGGCGGACGGTTTATAGTGTTATTTAACACAAACTCCGGTAAACACAGTTTTTGTATAGAGCTGCGTGACTCGAGACGGGAGAGCAGCAGCTCTCTCTCTCTCTGTAGTGACATTGCGAAGTCAAACTGTCCAAAGAGTACTGTGGAGAGTTGCACAATGATTCAATTGTCTTTGAGTTAACTGTAGCTATCATCTCACTCCACTGCTAGCCTTGTGAAGTGAAATGTTTACATTTAGATTCAATATATTTTATATTGTAAACCAAGCCCGGACAGTTTGCTCAGTTACATTTTCATTCTTCTTGTATTATGTTATGTTAATAAGTAGCCTATTCTAAATGGTGCATTTATATAGTGCCTTTATCCAAGGCGCTTTACATAGATTGTGCATTACATTCACCCATTCACACACACACATTCTTCATACACCGATGGCGGCGGAAACCATACACCAAGGCACCAACCAGCACATCAGGAGCAATTAGGGGTTCAGTCAGAGGATTTGTAACCTATGTAATGATGCCAGAATTGGAGATGAGTATCATGTTCTGTTGGAATGCAAGAATACTGACATTATGAATTTCAGGCAAAAATACCTGCCACTGTATTTTTTTACCCACCCTTCTATGTTTCAATTAATTGCATTACTAAAATCTGAAAAACAAAAAGTAATCTATAAATTGTTCTTCCACTGTACAAATAGGGAAAGCCTTCCGATATGACTATGTATATCGTGTAATCTGTAATGTATTGTATACTTCCGATTGTATACTTTTATGAATCTGTGCTCCAAACCATGTGATCATGGTCGTGAGTTAAATAAATGATGATGAGTCATTTTCAAAGATACCCAGTTTGATATACATTAGGCCACGTACCCCCATGTGCAATCCTCAGTCAGTGTAACTCTGAGAGTGTACACATGAAACAAAATAGACCCTCGCAGGTCCATTTAATTCCATTTGTACTAACACTCTCATTGTACCAGACCCATTAGGGTCCATTTTGTTACATTGTTGCACTCTCAGAGTTACAGACCCATCAGGGGCCATTTGGTTCCATTTTAAATGTAGTGTAGTGAATCAGGCTGGGTCGATAGTCGTACAGCAGTAGTTCAGGAGGTAGAGTGGCCGACTTGGTATCAGAAGGTTCCCGGTTTGATCCCAGGCTCCTCATGGCTGCATGTCAACGTGTCGTTGAGCAAGACACTGCTCCCGATGGGCTGGTTGGTTGAGTGATCAGTACTTTATTTGGATTTGGTTTTACAAATAAACAGAAAAAAACAAACACAAGAAACAACAACAGAATACATATGCATGGACATTATGTATGAGCACAAAAACATAATATAAAACAAGGATAGACAAGATAAACAAATGCAAATAAATAATATTTTTACACGACCAAACACGCAGCATCATCAACCGTATCATATGTATACTAAGACAGTAAACGATCAAAAGGGCATTGCCTGACCATGGATCACATCAAGGACCATGACGTGAGGAACACGTTTCACCTCGAATCATATTTATCTAACTGATTATTCATCTTAAAAGATGGGCTGGTTGGTTGAATGAACGTGTGGTAAATGGTAAATGGTGCATTTATATAGCGCCTTTATCCAAGGCGCTTTACATAGATTGTGCATTACATTCACCCATTCACACACCGATGGCAGCGGAAACCATGCAAGGCACCAACTAGCACATCGGGAGCAATTAGGGGTTCAGTGTCTTGCTCAAGGACACTTCGACAGTAACTCTGGGGGAGCCCGGGTTCGAACTGGCAACTTTGCGGTTCCCATCCAGGCACTCTACCCCTGAGCCACCGCCGCCCCTAATAATGCTCAAGAGCCTCTGTCTGCTGCCGTGGACCACTTTGTTAGAAATAACTAAACATCTGTTAAAGTATGCTATGGCATCTGAGTGGAACACAGACAACTTGGAAAGAGAAACCGAATATGTAAAAACACTATGCTATGCTATTCTCTCATTTCATTTTTCTAGACTTCCTCGCTGTGCATACAGAGGAGGTTCCTGCTGAACAGCAGGAGAGGAGACCCAGTTTGGACCAAGAGGAGCCACAACAAGTCCAAGAGGAACCAGATCCTCCACAGATTAACATTGGTTCACCATTGACATTACTAGCAGTAAAGAGTGAACTTGATGATGAGAACAGAGAGACAGAGCCTATAGCTGGTACCTCAACAGGATACATGAAAACACAAGCTGATGTAGAGGACTGTGGAACATCACAGCCTTGTGATGACCAGCTCCTCTCTTCAGACTGTGCTGAATATGATGCTGAAGACAGTGATGACTGGGTGGAGGCCAAGGAAGGTCAGTCAGCTTTAAACTCACTGAAAGATACCTCCATGAGTAGTTGCACGGGAAAGAAAAGCTTTTGTTGTAAAGTTTGTGGCAAAATGTTCAATCAAAAGGGACTTCTGAAAAGACACACAATGATTCATACAGGGGAAAAACCCTTTACCTGTGCAGTGTGTGGCAAAGGCTTTAGTCAAATGTATGTTCTAAAAAGACACAGTTGTGAAAACAGCAATACTCAAAAGTGTGATCAAAAATCACACATGAGGACTCATAAAAGAGGAGAGTCCTTTATTTGTAAAATTTGTGGCAAAGAATTTCGTAAACCGTGGGCTCTTAAAACACACATGAGGATTCATACAGGGGAAAAACCTTGTATTTGTACAGTGTGTGGCAAAGGCTTTAATCAGAGTGGTAGTTTAAAATCTCACATGATAACTCATACAGGGGAAATGCCCTTTACTTGTACAATGTGTGGCAAAGGCTGTAATACATCATCTGATCTAAAAAGGCACATGAGGATTCATACGGGTGAAAAGCCCTTTACCTGTAGTGTTTGTGGCAAAGGCTTTAGTCAGAGTGGTACTTTAAAATCTCACATAATAACTCATACAGGGGAAAGGCCCTTTACGTGTGCAGTGTGTGGCAAAGGCTCTAATACATCGTCTGATCTAAAAAGTCACATGAGGACTCATACAGGGGAACAGTCCTTTACCTGTGACGTCTGTGGCAAAGGCCTTAGTAGTCAAAAGCACATAAAAAGACACATGAGGACTCATACGGGGGAAAAGCCCTTTACTTGTACAGTGTGTGGCAAAAGCTGTAGTCAAAAGTGTGATCTAAAAAAACACTTGAGAACTCATGCAGGGGGGAAAACCAATTAGTTTCACTTTGTGGCAAATGCGTTCGTCTAGATCAAGAGTCTAGGACGTATTCCAGTCGCCATGTTTGTTATGACTACAGTAACTACAGTTAAAGTACAGTTACCTACATTTAGTAGTAGATAAGTAGATAAGGAAGCACAGTGTCGGTAATATGATAAAGCAGGCCATCCTCCCGATTGCAATTATACAACGTTACCATCAAAATGAAACCAAATATTGCGGGACATTTCTCTCAAAATAACCTATACTTTGATTGTGTGCCGTCATGCTCATTTGAGCACAGGTAGATTTTGGGGATGTTGTTAAGTTATTTCGTCAGCTGACACCCGAGCCATACAGCGTGTATTTGATATCTCCGACACACAGACACTGGCTAACAGCTAATAACACACTAGCTACTAGAAAGTTGCACAGATCTGCGCCAAAGATAGTAGAGAGATGGAATATTGTGCAGACTGTCCAAGTAGTTAATTGCTTGCTCAACAGCTCTAGATAGAATAGAGATGGAAGATGGTGTACACTGTCCAAGTAGTTAATTGCTTGCTCAACAGAGATAGAATAGAGATGGAAGATCGTGTACACTGTCCACGTTAGTTGCTTGCTCAACTGATAGAATAGAGATGGAAGATAGTGTACATTGTCCAAGTTAGTTGCTTGCTGCCTGCTTGACGTTTGCATGATGCCAAAAGTGGGCTCTACAACACGTCATTATGTCTTGTCACTACGTCCCGTTCTCTGTAGGGCAGGGGTGTCAAAGGGGGCCATATTAGAAAATATAAAAACGCCCAAGGGCCAACTGCATAATGTACCTTTGGATTTACACTATTATATTTAACCATCAATATTTAATATCAATGGTCTTTTGTCAGGTGTGTGCTGTGAACAAAAAGTGTGTCTCAGCCTTTCACATTACCAAATGTAACCAAGCAAGAAAAGGTAAACAAAATAAAAAATACAAGGAACACTGACAATTCTACTCCATACGGTTAGGTGGGCCGTTCAAAATACGATTCAGGTATGAAGCTGCGGACTGTATAAATTTGCCCGCGGGCCGCACTTTGGACACAGCTGCTGTAGGGTCATTTGCCAGTAATAAATGCTTGTTCTATTTGCAAAGAAGCCATCTGAGTTGACACATGACTAATGTATGATCATTAATTCTAATCCAGGATGCCGATGACAAATCATAGATAGGCTACTAAAGCAGAAGAATCACTCATATTTCAGTCAATGGATTTGAATTAATACGTGATGTTTTGACTCTGACTTGGTTTACTTGTTTTGTTCTTTCTCTATTAACCTTTTCTGTAAACTGCAAATGATTGATGTACGAATTGCACCTACTTTGACAATAAAGTTGAATCTGATGATAGAATATCAAATGCTTGTTTTATCCTTTATTTTTAAAGCAACTCAGAGGTTTTGGTACAACATGTGGTGTTCTACCATCATGCCATTGTACATGTCATTGTAACAGACGTGCTGTGGCTGAGAACTCCCATAAATTAATCAGCTGGCAGGCTAAGTCTGGGAGCTAAAACAAACTGTAATGACGCAATAAATGATTCATATCCAAACAGGCTTTAAAAGAAAAGTGAAACATCCAACAGTAACGAATCAGGCTCAGCAATTCAACAGCGCCTGGCTGACAAATAAAAATACTGTATATAATCCAAAGCAGCACAGGCTGTCACACGCAAGTGTAAAGGAACGGCATTTCGCTTCTCTTGCCGTAAAATTAACTGAAATAAAGCGTCATTTAATCGAGGCTTTATGACAGCAGCGAGACGAGTGCTTGCTGCGAGGCGCACGCATGGCTCGCAATCATAGCTGCCTGGGAGAAATACGAGGCCCTGTGCTTTAATAATTAATTTGTTAATATCCAAAACTATACAAAAATGATCACATTTCTATCTATAAGGACAAACCTTATTAGAAAGAATATTAATAGCATATGAAAGCCTTTTGAAATGTGTATAGGTTACTGAATTGCAGGTGCTAACAAATAAGTAAAATTACTAGGCTATACCTCATGCCAGTCAGTTGCGCAAATATATATAGGTCAATCATGACAACAACAAAAATGTTTCGGTCCAAACAAAGAATTAGAAAGTAGAAAAAAACACTTTTTTTGTTGTTTTTCTTCTTTGTAATCATTTGTTTGGTCCAAAATATTGTGTGTGTTGTCATGATTTGTCACTACAAGAGTTGGCTTTGTACGACGCTTAAAAGGTCTTTAAATAAATATTTTCTGAAATGCCTATGGGAAAAATGCATTGGGATTCATTTCCTGGGCCACTCATTGTTCTGAAAGGGGGAGGGACTGCGATGCTCTATTGCCACCCCTAATAGCAGCTTTTCAGTGATTTTCAAGTGGGCTGTTATAGCGCCACCATGAGGCCGACCAATAACATTATAAGTTAATTAATTTTAGTAAATATTAACTACCCTCCAAGTTTTGTAACTATAGTCCTTACGGTCTCCGAGGAAAGAATACTTGAATGTGATTTTTTGCATTTTCCCATTCATGTCAATGGGGAAATTTAATTCACAAAAAAATGAATATCAATTAAACTATACAACATTTCTCCTAGCAAAATACAAGCACACCATTCCAGATCTGAAGCCGGTCAATTTGGGATATGGCTCAAGTGCGTACCTTCATAACTGTGGGAGGAGTAGCAGTCTGAAATGTAGGTTTACTCTAGACATAATTAATAATAAAGTAAGCTACAATTACGGACGGACGGTGAATTAGTTTTAAAAAAGCACCTATGTAGGCCATTTAAAAGTACAAATTACAATGCCAGACCACAAGATCTAAATGTTTCACCAGAAGAGCAGGGAGACAGAGTATGCAGGTTGTTATATTGTATTAGGTTGATAAAATAATACAATGAATAAACAAAACAGCAGAACACTGCAGGGCAGCAAGTCAGAATAATTAAAAACTCATAGTTATGGAGGTCATTCCCAGGTCTGTAAGAGGGGATGACGGGCTCAAACAGCTTCTCCAAAGATAAACATTTTGCATAATCATGCTCAGAGCGACAACATTCCCATTGACTTCTCCCCAGCCAATGTGTCTTAATTTCTATTGATGCTATTTTGATCCTATAGCCTATTATGTAGCCTACTGTGGTTCCCATTTTTGATGGTTGTAGGCTCTATTTTATATTGTGTGACATTACTGTGGACTCTGATGAAGGCCTCTGGCCAAAACGTGTTGGTCACCCGCATTGTTTAAGCGGCACTTGCCCCTCCTATGTCCAGCTTTCCATATTTGTGCAAACTGAATTCAAACTGAATTCAAAACTGAGGACGGAAAACTGAGGACGATGATGATAAGAGCGCCCCTCACTTCACACAGGTGTGATTTGTAAACTTTCTTATGGAATAAAATATTTTCCACTTTAACTGAACCTTCTTTAAAGATGGAGTGCCGTGACACGCCCAAATAAATAGATAAATACAATTAAACATTATCAGGCCTACTATGATTAACTAGGAGGAAGATGTAATCATGTATTTATTAAAAATGGTTTACAGAAAGTGTTAAAATTATGTTTTTATATGGCCACAGCCACACCCACCAGTTCATTAAGTACTGTATACTATAGGCCTACCTGTTTTTCACCTTAGCGCCACCTGAGCACCTGACTTGGGAGTAGATCGACGGGAGGCGAGAACGAGTTGACCAAAATATTTTTTCCCCCTTTCCCCAAGAAACAGAAAGAGGTACAGAAAACAAGCTTGATCTGAAACACTGCAATTATATTTTACTGACTTTGGAAAAGCTCAAAATATACAGGCTGGCCAGACAGGCCAGTTATATTATGCCTGGCCTACTACAATGAACTCTATTCAAAAGGTCTGCATGTTATGTCCAAAACTTGACCACAAGAGCAGCCAGGCACATAAGATGCAGCACTCCGGGCGTTACTTCACAAGACAGCTGTCTCTAGACCCTCCTTGGTACCCCAACTTTCAGCAGCTGTCCTAACCCGACTACGCCAGATGGGGCAGCAGAGAGTACACAGGGTTCCCCCCTTCTGCTCCCATCTGGGAACTCTCGGCCACAAAATGGTCATGGACAATCAGCGGCAGCTAGAGGCGGGATCAAGGCAGGACTGATGACGTATTGCAGCTGCGACACAGCTCACACAGTCACAGTCACACACATGTGTATTGTGTATACACAATCTAACAGGACTACAACAACAAGAAGTTATTATGGATGTTATGGATTTTTGCCGTTTTTGTCACGTGAATATGCGCATAAAAGGCACTTTGACGAACACCATTAAAATATTCGACAAGAAGCATTCAAACGAAAAAAGTGTTTACGAACGGCTGATAGCATTAGGTTTAACACTTTTTAGAAGCCCCTTGATATCGTATCGAATGTGTAAGACATGTTTTAGCAAACTGAGAAGAATGGAAGAGGATATTTCCACTTTACGGCGCTGGGAGAAAGAGGACAAGGACAAAGAGGAAAACAAAGGAGACACGGCTAACGCGACTGCAGAAGTGACTGTAGTTGTTTCTGACGACAGTGAATCCGCTTGATCTATATCGACCTCACTCTGACCGTCACTCGGTCAGAACAACGAATAGATGCCCTCATCTTCCTCTTTTCGAGATCAATATATCAACAAAGTCATGCCCACATGACCCGCAGGAGGCGGTCTCACCGTATAAGTTACGACCAGTGCGGCCGGCTCCGCCTCTTTGCCTCTCTCGCCTCATGAGATCTGGAAGGTAAGTATTAATGGTATTGTATCTTTGAGATCTACTGTTAATGCTGACTGCTTGGCTTTCGCTAGTAGTCTTTATTCACACTCACTGCTTCGGAAACCCGTACACTTCGGTGCAGGCGCCTGGCGTCCCTGTGGGTTGCTGTGTTGTGTGACTTTATAGCCGACTGTGTTTGTTTACTAATGCTAAACTGTAACACGTTGTGGTATACTTGTGGGTTTGCCTACAGGGTTTTCCCGTCAGTTAGGCTACCTTAAGAGTTCCGTTGTTACGGAACGGCCGTGATACGGCGATTTTATGTTGTTGTTTGTACCCGTCGCTGCGCTGTTTGCAGCTGCGGGGGGAAACATTAAGGTTACTTTAGTAACCATGGTTTAAGTGAGTCGAATACTTACTGACAGGTTCCATCCAAGTTGGTGGCATTCCGGTCAATTCCGCGTGGGTTCACATGCGATGTAGACTGTGGATGTAGACTAGGTATCCACATTAGTTGATTCTAGTAGAGTCACTAAGTGAGATTTCTTAACTTGTCCTCCCTTCATACTGAGTGTATTGTAAGTGGGGGAGAAGAAGCTGTTTAATCCCCTCAGTCACTGAGTTGGATTGTTATACTCTGCTGCCATTGATACAACTAGTGTTGTCCGCAGCCTACAGGGTGGTGTTTGGTGTTGCTAATCCCCCTCTCATACGTTCGCGTATGGGGAGTATACTTGATTAATATTGCTATTATTTTGCATATGGCTATTGCTACCCCTGGTGCCACGCTGTCCGCAGCGGGCGGGGTTTGTTTTTTGTTACAACTAGTTCCCCTCATACGTGCGCGTATAGTGGGTGTACGTTGTTAACATTGCTATTATTTGCATATTGCTATTATTACCCCTGGTGCTACGCTGTCCGCAGCGGGCGGGGTTGTTGTTGTTACAACCGGTCCCTCTCATACGTGCGCGTATAGGGAGTATACTGAGTAACATTGCTGTTATTTGGGCATGCTACTATGTTCTACCCCCGGTGCTGTCCGCAGCCTACAGGGTTGTTTTGGGTTTCCTAATTCCCCTCTCATACGTGTGTGTATAGGGAGTATACTTGCTTAGCATTGCTATTTTGCATGCTACTGTTTAATACCCCGGTGCTACGCTGTCCGCAGCTAGCAGGGCTTGTTTTGTTACAACTAGTCCCTCTCATACGTTCGCGTATGGTGGGTTACGTTGGTTAACATTGCTAGTATTTTGTGCATAGGCCTACTGCCATTTACTACCCCTGATGCTACGCTGTCCGCAGCCGGCGGGGTTTGGTTCTTGTGGTGCTGATTATTCCCTCTCATGCGTTCGCGTATGGTGAGTTACGTTGATTAACATTGCTAGTATTTTGTGCATACTGCCATTTACTACCCCTGATGCTACGCTGTCCGCAGCGGGCAGGGTTTGTTCCTTGTTACAGTCAGTCCCTCTCATACGTGCGCGTATAGTGAGTGGACGCTGTTTGGCTAAAATTGTTTATAAAGTGTTGCATACGGCTATTTGCTACCCCGGGTACTACGCTGTCCGCAGCTGGCGGGGTTGTGGTTGTTATGCTAACTATTCCCCCTCATACGTTCGCGTATAGGGAGTGGACGTTTGATTAAATACTGTAATACATTGTGCATATTGCTATGCGCTACCCCTGGTACTACGCTGTCCGCAGCTGGCAGGGTTGGTTGTGTTAGCCTAAAGCCCCTCTCATACGTTATGTATGGTGAGTGGGTGTTTTGAGTTCGCCTAGCATTACCCTGTTACCACACTGTTCGCAGCGGGTTGGGTTCGGCGTTCTGCTTCCTCAAGTACGTGCGCGTACAGGGAGTAGGCTTTGTTTACCGGTATATATATATATATTGCGGCCCCTGATACTGCTGTTCGCAAGCGGTTTGGGGTTTCCTGCATATCCCTAGGTACGTTGCGTACTGTGAGTGGGCGGTAACTGAGCTACTATGGCCTCCTACGTCTGCTGCTGTTGTCAGGCAGCCATGGACCCCCGTTACGGCCACCGGGAATGTCCCGTTTGTTTGGGCAGAGCCCATGTGCAGCGGGACGTCGAGGACCCCTGTGTTGCTGCCATCGACTTGCCCTATGCAGTCAGCACCCCGGCCCAGAACCGGGGCCTGGCCATAGGCACGTACGGTGAGTAGGCTTTGTTTACCGGTATATATATATATATTGCGGCCCCTGATACTGCTGTTCGCAAGCGGTTTGGGGTTTCCTGCATATCCCTAGGTACGTTGCGTACTGTGAGTGGGCGGTAACTGAGCTACTATGGCCTCCTACGTCTGCTGCTGTTGTCAGGCAGCCATGGACCCCCCTTACGGGGGGGTGCCTGGCCCGGAGGATGACCCAGATGTGCTTCCATCCATACGCCTGGCTCCCTTACTTTTAGCGGGCCACGGGCGGACCACGCTTCAGTGTCAGGCAGCACCAGATCTGCGCTCTACACGGAGTCCGCTCCAGACGTCGCGGCTAGTGAGACACTGGTGCCGCACGGGTTGTCGGCAGCGAAGCTATTGAGTATGACACTTACAGCCCCGAAGTCCGCCTATTCGGCGGGTGCCTTCAGGGCGTTGTCCCAGGCTCACTCGTCCCCCACTGTTCCGGAAGCAGAGGGGTATTCGGGGATGCTAATGACTAACTGGGGGAAGCCTGATAGTGACTCCCTATTATTATTAGTAGGAGGTACTGGGCAGGACCGTAAACCTCGAAAAGAGCTCGTTGCTCCCAACGCAACAGACCACCTTCCTCGGCATGTCCCTAGCTTCGGTATCGATGCAGGCACGACCGACTGCACAGAGGGTGGAGAGAATTACAGAACCTCCTGCGGTTTTTCCGCCCAGGGGCGAGGTTGACCGTCCTACATAGCTCAGACTCGGCATGCTGACCGCAGTCTCAGCAATCACTCCTCTGGGGCTGGTACATCTACGCCCATTACAGAGGTGGTTCAATGGCCTTCACATGGACCCCTGTCTACACAGGCGGGTCAAGGTCAGAGTCACTCGCAGGTGCCTTGGTTATCTCCGCCGCTGGCGGGACAATGCATCCCTGCTGAGTGGAGTCTCTCTCGGCGCGGTCCCGGTGAGACGAGATGATGCCACGCCCCAAGGGTGGGGCGCGGTATGGCAGAGGTCAGTCTAGGAGGGATGGTGCTCTCGATGGAGGGGACACCATATCAATGTGCTAGAACTCCGGACTGTTTCCTTGGTGCTGAAGCACTTCTTGCCCTCTCAGGGGGAAGCACGTGCTCATTCAATTTTCCTATGTGGTTCAGCCTGGCAGAGACCAGTGCCCCACTCGGGATGGACGCTCTCGCCAACGCTTGGCCGAGAACGCTCCTTATGCATTTTCCCCGATCCCCCTGTGCTTCACAGGGTGGGATCGTCAGACGACGAGTTCTCTTGGTGGCCCTCGAGAATAGGGTATTCAACGCTCAGTCTGTTGGACGGGGATCCAGGGCAGCCTCCAGTAAGGGTAGACCTCCTGTCCCAGCTGGACAGGAAGGTGTGGCATCCATCGCCGAGCCTCCTTCAGCTTTGGGTATGGCCACTGAAAGGGATCAGTCACTCTTGAGTGGGCTAGGCCCCTCAATATGTGAGACCTTGCGGAATGCAAGGGCCCCTTCCACAAGGTTGGTGTACTCTAATTGCTGGGCTGCTTTCTCATCATGGTGCAGCGACAGGGGTCTGGACCCAGTCTCTTGCCCTATACAACACGTACATTATTTACAGTGTCTACTGATGCCGGCCGTGCGGCGTCCACCTTGAAGGTGCACACAGCCGCTATATCCTTCAATCATGGCCATATTGATGGCAGGTCAGTTGGTGCGCATTACTGGGTGACAGTTTCTGCATGGTGCCAAGAGGTTACGCCCCCCCTAGGGTGAGGCGTACGGCAGCTTGGGACCTACCTCTGGTCCTGCGGGCATTGAGCAGGGCGCCCTTGAGCCTATGGCTGGGTCGTCCTTGAGCTCTTCGATTAAGACTGGCTTTCTGTTAGCAGTTACGACAGCTAAGTGTGTGAGTGAGCTCCACGCACTTTCTATTAGCCCTGCATGCCTTCGGTCGAAGGCTAGTGGCACTGGGGTCACACTTTCACCGAATGTGTCATTTTGCCTATAAGGTTCTGCCCCCGATTATGTTAACCAGGCCATAGAGTTGGCGGGATTCCATCCTCCCCCGTTTACATCCGAGGTGGAGGAAAGGGCCCACTTAATGTGTCCAGTCCGCGCGTTGCAACTGTACATTCAGGCAACACGGGATATTAGACGCTCAGAGCAACTGGTTGTGTGCTACGGCAGAAGGAATAGAGGAGGCGCGCTGTCTAAACAGCGGCTATCCCACTGGGTAGTGGATGCAGTTAAAAGGGCTTATGAAGCACCTGGTAAACCTGCCCCCTCTCCGGCGAGTGGAGACTTCACCCACAGGTGGTCTCACAGATATGGACCTGCTTCGGCTGGGCCCGAGCAGACCTGTGCGCCTCTCGAGGGAATGCTCACTGCGAGCTATGGTTTCCCCTGACGGGTCAGGGGGGCCCCTGGGGCCTGGATGCTCTGTCAGGAGAGGGGCCAGACGGCGTGTTATACGCTTTCCCTCCACTCCCCCTGATTCCTCAAGTTGGCATCGGGTGAGGCGGAGTTGTTACAGAATTCAGTGATCGCACCCCAACAGCCAGGGAGACATTGGTTTCCAGACCTCCTTCAGCTGTTTCAGGGGTCTCCATGACCGCTGCCGGCCAGAGCAGACCTCTTGTCCCAGGCAGAGGGTCAGATTGGGCACCCCAAGCCGAGGACTCTGCAGCTCTGGGCCTGGCCTCTTCTGAGCCCCTCCCGCAGGGGCTAGATGAGGCCGTCCTTGACACAATGCGTAATGCCAGGGCGCCTTCCACCCGTGCCGGTTACGACCACAAGTGGAAGTGCTTCTCGGCCTGGTGTGCTGCCCAGCAGGTGAAGCCTGTCACCTGCAACGTATCCCTAGTTTTACGTTTTCTCCAGTCCCTCTTGGATGCTGGTAGAGCAGCCAGCACCATCAGGGTGTATTCCGCCGCTATTTCGCTCCGGCATGAGGAGGTTGAGGGGCTACCAGTTGGTAGGCATATTTTGTCACTCAGTTCATGGCTGGTGTCAAGCGGCTACGCCCCGGACGGGCCTTGAGGGCCCCTACTGGGGTCTCCCTCTGGTACAGCGGTCCTTGATGGGAGCCCCGTATGAGCCGATGGATCAGTCCGACCTGAAATCCCTCTCTCGTAAGACGGCACCTTTTTTGGCCCTTTCCTCTGCCAAACGCGTTGGTGAGCTGCAGGCCTTGTCAGTCAGCCAAGACTGCATGAGGTAGAAACCCGAGGGCACAGGGGTGTCGCTGTGGCCTAACCCGGTTTTTCTGCTCGAGGTAATTACGCTGCAGACGGTGAACCAAGTGCTGGAAATTACGGCATTGCGTTCTGCTCTGGGCCCCCAGAAACTGTGGAGGGCCCTTCTACGTTGGGTCCAGTCCGAGCATGGGCTTGTGGACACAATATCGGCGGCCTATGTTGATCTAGGCCAGCCGGTCCCTGAGAATGTGGCGGCCCACTCCACAATGGGGGTGGCCACTTCTTGGGCTGCACTAAGAGGAGTGTCCAGGGAGGACATTTGTGCAGCGGCTTCATGGACTGTGCCTTGCACAATTGCAAGGTTTACAGACTGAATGTGGAATCCCAGCTATCGCTGGGTTCCACCGTGCTGCTTGCAGCTGCCCAGCGAGATGGTGAGGGGGCTGAGTACCTCGTTCCTCGCGACCCGGTTGGTATAAGTCATCCGTTGTTCTGACCGAGTGACGGTCAGAGTGAGGTCGATATAGATCGTAAGTTATGTCTATAACTATGGATCTATGAGACCGAACGATGACCGTCACTCTCTCCTGTCGCTCGGAACGCTATGAGGCGGTCGAGGCTGGAGGCGGAGCCGGCCGCACTGGTCGTAACTTATACGGTGAGACCGCCTCCTGCGGGTCATGTGGGCATGACTTTGTTGATATATTGATCTCGAAAAGAGGAAGATGAGGGCATCTATTCGTTGTTCTGACCGAGTGACGGTCATCGTTCGGTCTCATAGATCCATAGTTATAGACATAACTTACGTTCCTCAAGGACAGATACACGTGATCGGGAACCGACACCTTCCACAGCGTCCGAAACCTGTGACACTACTTCTCCTTCTCCAACGGCAATCCGTAGGCGGTTCTCTAAACCAACAACGGTGATGCCTGCGTGTCAGAGTCTTTTGGAGGTATAGTTGTGGAAATATTTCTAAACTCTGTCTAACCTATAATGCTGCCAATTCACGCTAATCCAGCTGCCTTGCCAGCTATATCAAATTAAATGTGACTAGGCAGGCTGGAATTAGATATTATTCCCTATATGAGAATTATCACAATCTGTCATAGTTTGTGATATTATTTGGCTGGTAATTGATAATGTAATTTAATCTATCTGGGTATTTTGGTATAGGGTATCTTCCCTAATTTAGATCTCACAGCCCATCCTCCAACTACATTCCTACACTACAGGAGACACAATAAACAGGGCAGACCTGTGGCAACTCATTTGTTGTGTTAGAAACAAATACATATTTCTTTGTATAGTTTAGTGCTTTTCTTGACCAACCAACACTTGTCCAGCTGGATAACACCGTATGATTTAAGATTGCATGGTTGCTGATTGTTGGTTGCCAGGGCCACAAAAGTACTTTTTTTTTTACTTAGTATAAACAATATAGAATTACTCTCAGACATCCTCTATCCTCTATTTTATCTCCCCCCCTCTCTCTGTGTAGGACTAGATAGACTATCTAGTCCTACACAGAGAGAGAGGGGGAGATAAAACGGGGCATGCTGACTTGGGGCATGGGTTCCAGATAAAAAGCCTAAACTCCAGTCCTCAATGGATTGCTTTGTTCAAATTTAGATTTGTGATGGTGTCATCAAGGATCCATGTCAAATAAACCTAGGCTGTTAAAAAATGGTACCTAGTACCAAATCTTATTCTAATGTATAGTGGGACTTATAACCTCTTGTGTGCATAACACATTTTTGTTTGCCTCTGTTCAGCTTTGTTGTCATGGTTTGTAGCAGTTTTCTGTCTCAGTGCCTTGAGACTCATTATCAAAATAAGATGGAGTAAAGTTCCTTTTATGTGATCACATATTTGGCAAATAAAGTTGAATCAGATCTAGCCCCTCTCGGAAACCTCTGACGTACAATCTGTACGTCTGTACATACCCTTGTACATAAAGTTTGTTTACGTAAAGTAAACAAACTTTACGGAGGGTTCCGAGAGGGGCTAAATCAGATCATGATTTATTTTAATGCAGCAGCACAGTTATGATTAACAACTCCTTTGTTTGTGTTTCAGGTTACCATCAGGGGGAGAACAACAGTGTGTGACAACACCACAGCAGGGATCGTTGAACACATCACCAGGGAAAATTGGACAACAGCAGCCCATCTGATAGTCAGACACGACAAACTGTTTGGAGAAGTTAAGGAAAATGTCCTAAAAGTAATAGAGGACGAGAGCAAGACACTATGCAATCCACACAAGAATTGTATGCTGTGGCGGTCATCACCAGATGATTTGAAGGTTTTTTCATTAGCAAACTTGATGTCAGATCTCCAGTGCATGTCACCATTCCTATTTTCCATATTTCATCGAATCAGCAAACAGTCTCCCACTGTAACCTGTGCTGCTGCTGCAATAGCTCTCAGAGGAAGGGAACCCCGCTTATCAGCCTTTGCATATTATGTGAACAATGTGTTGCTCCACGGAGGTGGAAAGAAGGCAGTTTTTTTAAGGCTCAGCAAATTAGGCATAACAACATCGCATGCCCACGCTATTAGGAAACGACGCGAATTGGCAAAGACCTGCGGCGAAGCGTTTCACCTGAAAGTAGCCAATGAACTCTTCCTCGACTCCGACAGTGATGGCAACACAATGGATGCAGATGGAGCTCCTGGCGGGACCCCACTGAGTGACATGGTAAGTTCAAGGGACCCGGTTGAAGCTATCTGTCTGTCTTGTCAGGTTAGTAGGGCCAGACATTCTTTTTTCTTGATTGTTGTTTATGTTGTCGCTGCAGCAGAGTTTTCAGCCGTGTGTTCACCTTTAATTACATTTATATTGTTATTATTGAGGGGCGCTAGCCCCTATTATGTGCAGCTTTGAGGGTTTGTATAAACGAATTATTAATAATAATAATAATAATAATGGAGGAGCACGTTTCAGATGTTTAGTTTAGTTTATTTCAATCAAGTCAACAGTGTAACATGAATGATTACATTAAATATTACATCCACTTTCTTATAGGTTGATCGAAAAGGCATAGGCCGAAGCTCAAAGCTTATTAAAGGTTCAGGACACACCCCCCCACTTGTTTTTGGCTCAGAATTGACAAACGAAAACAAATGTGAAATGTAGATGTGGTTCTGGGGGAGGGGGCGGAGTCGAACGTGCATATTCATTTCTGAATCTACTACAGAAAGCTGTCAGAAAATGCGACTTCTGAAAACAATGTGTAAAACTAAGTGGTGTAGGTATAAAAAATCACACCCGTGTGAACTGAGTGGTGCAACTCCCCTCTCTCTCCCTCCTCCTCCTCCTCTCTCTCTCTCTCTCTCTCTCTCTCTCTCTCATTAGCAGGCAACAGTACAGCACTATCTCTCTCTCTGTTTCTGGCACAACAGCGCCCCTACTGGTACTCATAGTCACATTAACATCACATAGGTTAACATGGACATTGCTGTTCCTTGGAGTGGTTGCACCACTCAAAAAAGAGAACTCCACACACACACACACACACACACACACACACACACACACACACACACACACACACACACACACACACACACACACACACACACACACACACACGCGCACGCACACACACATGCACACCGCAGGCTGCACAAACTGATCCCAGTGCAGTACAGTAGCCTACAAGACAACTCAATGTCCAGTTGTCCACTATAGTTTAACCAACTGATCCCAGTGCAGCCTAACATTACTAAACTCCTGGTTAGAACACTGCTACTACAGTCGCGTTCATGCACGTGTTGCTACACAACACTATCTCTCTGTCTCTGTTTCTGGCGCCACTTTTGCCCACTTTTGCCACTTTTTCAAAAATACAGATTCCGCAAATTCATGTCATATTTACAGCCAAAAATTATAAGTCATTATATAAACAAGCCGTCAGAGATAGTATCCAGGCACTTTATTTTCTCCACCCGTGCTGTGAGGCACACTCTTTGGCTAGACTGCCGGGTTGATCCGTTCATGAAACAACGGACTGGAGCGGAGTGACAACAAGCGAGATACACACACACACACACACACACACACACACACACACACACACACACACACACACACACACAGTCGATGGGATAAATGTAATTATTCTTTCTTATGAAAGCAGAGAGTCTGTTCTTTCATTCGGTATATGTCGCCATAGGCCTTATTTTGTGAATATTTAGTTGTTCAGGTCCATGCCTTCTCTAAAGTTCTCTCTGGGGGGGCGCAAGCTGCTTTCTAATAGCCAATTACTGACGAACTGTAGATGGAATCAATGTGTAGTGTTTTTCTCGTGAAAGTACACATTCAGGGCTTTCAATTGGTGTATAGGATAGGCCTATTTGTTGTGTTCATTTTTATATCTGCCTCTCAATGTCTGTGACTTTAAACCTTCCATAACTCTGCTTTCTGTTCAAGATAATCACTTTCAGGCAAAAGCAGGTGTTACAAAAAGGTCTATCTCCAGAATGGAAGATGGTGAAATCACCTTTTTTAAAATTGGAGTGTACTTGGAGCTTTCTTTTGATGTATGCGGTGTGATTCTCGCTATAAGAGAACATTTTGCTGTGGGCCCCGGAAAAGGTCCTTCCTTCAATGTTAACCCCATAGCACCGGACAATGGCTGGATTGTGTAGCAACCAAAGTGTTAACATTAATTCACATCTTTGGCCATAGTGTCGTATATCGTCGCTGTCGGCCAGAAACCTATGTCCAAATTCAAACTATTAGCGTTTTTTCGTAAATTAATATCCTACTTAATTCATATGGCAACTGTCTTATTCAAATATAAGGAACAGTTTTTGACATATAAGGTTTCCACCCGACAGCAAAGGTATACATACTATATGTTTCTATCGATGGCTTTATTTCAACATTCCACATGAGTTCTTCACATTCTCTCCGCAGTCACATTATTGTCTGATCTCTCTAAATCTATCAGTGACAGTTACACACCTCCTCCACCAGGGGTCGAAAGACATTAATGCCCTGGATCCTGTGTTGCCGTGTGTTGCGCATGCTTGACGCACATTGACCAGGAAGTAGAAGTTCGTGTATTTCCTGTTGACGCGAGGTTGCTCCTGAACAAAGACGGTCTCACAACAGAGGAGGTCAAATGTCTCATAAAAGCAGTTAAAATGTCTCTTAAAGGAGGGAAAATGTATCAAAAAGGAGTTAAAATGTTTCATAAAGGAGGTAAAATGTCTCACAGGGGAGGTAAAACTAGTCAAATGGAGTCTGTACGGCTGGAGATAAACGGACACATGACGTCGGTGGGAGAGCAAATATTGTGTGTTTTGGAGAAACACACAAGCGGTGATGTTTGTCGGGTCAGAGTGTTTGTGTTGGAGCGCCTCAGTGCGGTCGCACAGTTCATGTGCGGCCTTTTTCAGAGAGAGATGGAGACGCTACACGCTGCTGCAGGTATGCGTGTGTGCGTGCGTGCTGCGCACGCAACTGTTTAAGACATGCTCAATTTCTCAAACATTTCCATGTCAAATTATTGAAATTAATAATTCTGAACTGATTTGATGCTATATTGATTTAGCTGGGGACCCCCCAGAACCTCCTCAAGGGCCCCTGGGTGTCCCTGTACCACACTTTGAAACCGACTGTTATAGGGAATATTTGACATGTCCTGAGATATTTGACTTGCTCTATGTTGTGCCTTGGCCACACAATGTGAAATAAAAATATGCTAGACCAGTGTTTCTCAAAGTGTGGCCCGCGGACCCCCAGGGGTTAAACCATCTGTAAAGGGTGTCGGCAACCTTTTTGACATGTTTTTATTTTCCTGATAGTCAGTGTGCCATATCAACACTAAGTTTAATTATGACACCACATTGAAATTAAATATTTCCAACTGATTTTGATTGTTCACAGGCTATACATAACAACCTTTATTTTCTTTCACACCAGGATGTAATGATCATTAGATTCCCAGACTCCCTCCCCAGTCACAGTTATCAGTTTGAACGAATGTAGAATTAGGCTATTGATTTTTTTTTTTAAATAAAAAACCTCTCTGACTCTCACACTTCTGCCAGTCAGTTAGCACCACTCGGAACCCAACGGTATGTAAAGTTTCTGACATTTGGATGACTTTACCCCGTAGGGTCTCGTGCCATCGGACACCGGCTAAATGGTACACAGACATACATAACTTCGGAAACGTCCATGCTGCGCATTCTTCATGGGGGTTCTATATTTCAATTCAAATGAAGCATATAGGAGCTATAGGAGACAACGGAAACGTCTGAGAATTGTCCTTTGGCGCAGAAGCCGTTAAGTATTTTTAATCTGTGTTTGACTGTTTTGGCAGCTCTGAAATTCTCTCTTCCTTCCTTCCTTGACCTCCTTATTGACATCCCATTGTACCGCCTCCCGCACGACTGGCTAGCTGTGACAGAGCAGATCAGAGGCAGGAACGTAGGGACGGCCAGCTAGCCACTGTCGATGCTAAACAATTATTGAAGTCTTGAGAGTGTAAAATGGAACCAAATCGACCATAAGGGTCCATTTGATTTCATTTTACATTCTCAAGTAGACTAGTCCTTATGTTTGCTGGGATCAATAAATTTACATCGCAACAAGTTTGTTCTTCTGTTTTTGTTTTGGTGAACGTATAGGTGGAGGAATTGTCGAAAAAAAGAAGAAAGAAATAAAGAGAAGGTCCAAAGGAAAGAAGAAGACGGGTGAGAAAGAAAAAACATTAGTATCTGTATTATGTGTGTACATGTGTGTGAATATTGTTGCTAAAAACAACAATTTTAACTGTTTCACCTGAAGATGTTCTGCCTCAATTAAGCAGTAGTACACGAGAGCGTGTGCTTTACCGTGATTAACGGCACGACAGTGATGCGGTCAGGAACGAGACGTAGTCGAGTTCCGCAAGCGTCACTCAAGCTGAGCTGTCAAAGCCGACCCGGTGCAGTGGGAGGAATTCAAGATATGCTCTGTCGTACGACCCGTGTCGTATATCCAAAATAACTGATCTACAAGCTACAAGTTACGACGCATCGCGGTGGCGACACGTTGTGAACTTGTAGATCAGAAAATAAATCTAAATTATCTAGAAAAAGTGCCCCCGGGGTAAGGCTGAACGATTAATCGCTTTCAAACCGAAATTGCGATTTGAAAACACTCAATTAGCGAATCGCAACGGCCGCAATTATTTATTTACTTAATCATCATTTGACCCCACTACTCTCAGCACATTCACGTTCAAATGCCTCCATACTTTCCACCACCATTGATAAGTAGTCAAGACACGGTTTACGACTTTTCATCCTGCCCGCAACATCTTCACATTCTGTACAGTGCGCATACACACACACACACACACACACACACACCTGCCAGGCTACAGAGCAGTGCATGCACAGCAGAATATACAGCAGGGACAGAAGAGTACGGTTCAGTACAGTATGGTACACTACAGCACAGCACATTATGGTGCATTACAGTACAGTATGGCACAGTACACTATGGCACAGTATGCTACAGTACAGTACAGTATGCTACAGTATGGCACAGTACAGTACAGTATGTCACAGTACTCAAGTACTGTATGGTACAGCACAGTATGTTACAGTACAGTATGATGCAGTACAGTACCGTGTGGTACAGTACAGTACAGTATGGTGATGCAACATAACATTTGCTCCTCATTACTGTTTCACTGTTCATGTTCATACGACATACTGTCATATCCAACACTTGCTATCTTATTTCCATCTACTTCCCGTCTGCATTTACACCCTATTCTTCATGTGCATCAATCACACTCATTATTCACATAACACCTTCCTTGCTCACTACAATTAGCAGTGCAACATTGCAAGGGTGACAACATCGCAAAGGGAGCCAACGACGGATGGAACTAGAATCGAGACCAGCCAAAGGCCGGGTTGAGATTCTAGTAATATTCAACCAGAGCGAGTCTGATTCAGTCAGTGTTTACGACACTTCTGTTCTGTGCTCTATTCTAACCAATCAGAAGTGTGACTGCAGTGCATTTGTACACGCACGTGCCCAGTGCCCAAAACAAATGAAAGTAATCCTTTTCTTTTCGTCTACTCGTCTTGGTGGCTGCTAGTAGCGGCAAACTGGGCAAAGCATGCCGAGCTTTTCTAGAGTCTACTTCATTATAACACGCCCAACTCATGTTACCATAGGCGGTAATGTGAGGCCAGTGCCATTGAAATGCGTGACATAAGCAAAGAAGAAGAGCCCTCATCTGGCCGACTATTGCCAAGCCAGTCTCGCTCCAGGATTTGTGGCGACGACCAGACTATTATTATGCTTAACACGAATTAATGTTTTTGTTTGTGGCTTTCGCCTTTATTTAAATTTATTTTTATGGAGGGACAGACAGTAGGCTGACAGGAAATGGGGAGAGAGAAGGGGGGGTGACATGCAGTAAAGGCCGTCGGGATCGTTAGTCGAACCCGCGGCACACTGCTAGACTGGATTACCAGCCAAGGTGCCTGGACCGCTGAGCCACGGCCCAGGCTCGAATGAATGTTTTATTAAGCTCGCAACATGGTACTTCATCCCATTCTGAGCAATACAAACCAGTAATCGTGTGCTCGCGCGTGTGCACTAAGGATTATCATATAGGCTATTTCTACCATAGTCCAGCCGTGGATTTTTTTTTAAAGGTAAAACATTTTTTTAAAGCTGGATTAAATTACATAAAAGAAACCCGAGATTTTGCGGGGTTGGCATAGATTGTTTTTTAAAAGTGAATTAAATACCTGCATTTGTTATCGTAATTTAGCAGAAGTTGGTGTGAATGTACTGAATGTTTTGATTCAGTACTTACATTGCTGACATGCTTTTACAATAGAAACTGGTGAGGTTGCCCCTTTTTTCCTCCCAATTTAGTCATTATGTCAATGAATTCCTCGCCACGCACATTTGTGTCATTGATTTAATTTCATGAACAGTTTGTAGAGTAAGCACAGTTTGACAAAACCACTGTTCAATACAAGGTCTGTGTTGTTTTTGGCAGCAGATTTAGATTTTAGTTTTAGTCATAGTCTCTTCAATAGTTTTCATTTAGTTTCAGTCACATTTTTGTCACCTGGAATGTTTTAGTGTTAGTCTAGTTTTAGTCGACTAAATGTCAAGATTTTAGTTGACAAAATCTACAGTTGATTTAGTCAACTAAAACCTTGATGCTGTCGAAATGACTGATTTTACACTTGCTGAAAATAGCAGATCTACAAGCTCACAATAAGTCGCAGCACGACGCATTGTGAGCTTGTAGATCTGCTATTTGCAGATCATGCAACCAAGTGTGCACTAGTCCCTTCCGAACATTTTAGTCTAGTTTATTTGTTGACGAAATTGCTAGTATATTTAGTCTTAGTTATTTTTTTCGTCCGTGAAAAAAGGTAGTCGACGAACATTTTTTGTCTTAGTTTTAGTCGACGAAATCAACACTGAACCCTACCCCAAATCCAACCTAACCCTAAACCGCACGCAAAAGCAACGGGTGAGTCTTAACCGGCCGTTGGACAGACGTAAGCCCCCCGAAAAGCACAATGGCTTATTGAATTCCTCCCGGGACTACAGCTGAATCAACAGGGACTATTTCATGTCTCAGTCAGATGAACTCTTCTATTTACAGGGAAATGGAGATAAGAGGTCATCTTTAAATCATCTCATTTAATAATTGTGGTCAAAAAATTAACAAACTGTCTCCACGATATTGTCGGGGAGGTGTCTCTGTATCGTTTACGACAGTCAGTCACTCATATTTCATTGATATTTGGTCTGTTTCTAGCGAAAATAACTAATTCAGCAGCAGTGACATTAGCGTTTTCTCGCTCTCACAGTCAGTTGATTCTTCGTATCCATATGAGTGAAACGGTTGGGACGATTTGTTTATTTTTCAAACACAGTTCTTATATGAGGCGATCTAAGATCCCCCTATGATATTATAATACAATTAAAAAAATGTGTAAAGTGAGGGGCGCTCATATCGTCATACATCATCCCATTCCGGCCTCACTTTTGTCTTCAATGTTTGAAAACACACTCAAAACTGGCCATTCATTGTCAATGGCATTCAATGTTTGTGTTAGGATAATGTTTGTGTTTACACAAACCCTCAAAGCTGGACATAGGAGGGGCTAGCGCCCCTCAAAAAATACACAAACCGTGGAATTAGCGCCCTCTAGCAGGGACGTGCACTGCAATACATGAAAGGGGCCGTTTTGACCGTCGGTCCTGAACTGAAATGTAGCATTATATGTTGAAATAATTCCCCTCTCGCCCCTCTCGCTCGCTGCCCCGCTACGCAAACTACGCACCAGTTGATCTTTCCTTCCACTAGTAAAAGTAGGGGGCCCAATAGTTTTGCGGGGGCCTACGACGGGCGGGCGTCGCTTCCTCCACCCATCAGTGACGGGAGGAAGAAACGACGGTCGTCCGTCGTGGGCCCCCTCAATCCCGTCCAACGTGCGTTGCCGTTACGTTGCTTAAGAACAACACAACACCGTTAAACATAAGGATAATATTAAATAAAAATATATATATGTAAACGCAAACACAAACCCTGGTCTGTAACCAACAAAAGTGTGTTCTTACTACGGCTGACCTCAATTAGTCGAATAGTCGACTAATCGAGCCTCAGTTGACGTTCACATTTTTTTTTATATTTTTTTATATATCATTCCATTAAGTCTGTGGGGGCCTGGTGGGTGCTTATTTAACATAAACACATTTGCATGTGGTGTGTGTGTGTGTGTGTGTGTGTGTGTGTGTCTGTCTGCCTGGCTTGAGTAAATAGCTGTGCACATTGCGCCGGCCTGAGAGAGAGAGAGAGAGAGAGAGTTGCGGTGGAGAGAGATAGAGAGGGGGGGGTCGTGTCAGCTCCACGTTCCATGATCCATAAAATGACATATCCACATCGCGCATGGTGCCATGCGCTATGTGGATCTTGCCATCTTATCAATGTTCATATCTTGCTCAATACTGAGAGTGCAGATGTGTACTGATTGACTCAAGTATAGTTAGTATAACCTTGTGTCCCCACCCCCCGCAAAATGGTGTCTAGCACCCCTAAATAAAACCCAAATGATGTGGTGTGTACGCACGCCACAAGTGCCCTTTTCAAATTTCGGACCCTGCCCCTCCAAATCCCTGTGCACGTCCCTGCCCTCTAGCGATATTGACATCAGACTTGGTGCTCTATTATGGAAGCCATTGCTCTTACTAAAAATGTGAAATCTCCATCCACCACTTTGTTCGAGCTGTTGTGTTTTAAATGACTCGACCGATAAGTCTATGTCAACCGACTGGAAGAAAGAGACAGAAAATGACAATAAAATAATCTCAGCTTTTTTTTCTCATTTCATTTTCCCCCCCCTTAGACTTCTTCGCCTCAAAAGAGGAGGTTCCTGCTGAACAGCAGGAGAGGAGCTCCAGTCTTGTCCAGGAGGAACCACAACCTCCACAGATTAAAGAGAGACCAGAGGAGGCTGATGGTTCAACATTGACATTACTAGAAGTAAAGAGTGTACATGATGATGACAACAGAGAGTCAGAGCCTGTAGCCGGCACCTCAACCGGATACATGAAAACGCAAGCTGATGTAGAGGACTGTGGAACATCACAACCAACTCATGATGACCAGGCTCTCTCTTCACACTGTTCTGAATCTGACACTGAAGAGAAAAGTGGAGGTGATGATGAAAACAGAGAGACGGAGCCTGTAGCCAGCACCTCAACTGAACACATGAAAACGCAAGCTTATATAGCAGGCTGGGTACGATCACAACCGACTAGTGATGAAGAGCTACTCTCTGCACACTGTTCTGAATCTGACACTGAAGAGAAAAGTGAAGGTGATGATGAAAACGGAGAGAGGGAGCCTCTATCTAGCAACTCAGCTGAACGTATGAAAACACAAGCTGATGTAGAGGACTCTTCTGAAGCTGATGCTGAAGACAGTGATGACTGGGAGGAGACCAGGGAAGTTCAGTCAGATTTAAACTCAGACGAGACACAAAATGTGTCCAAAGACCCGAATTCTACCTGCATGATGACAATGATTCATACAGGAGAAAAACCCTGTAAATGTACAGTGTGTGGCAGAGGCTTTAGTCTAAAGGTTAATCTAAAAAGACACATGATGATTCATACAGGGGAAAGACCCTGTACATGTACAGTGTGTGGCAAACGCTTTATTCGAATGTATCACCTAAAAAGACACATGATGATTCATACAGGTATAAAGCCCTGTCCAGACCTGAAAACAACGTCCACAAAGAGTTCCACAGAGAAGAAAAGCTTTCCTTGTTCGTATTGTGGCAAAACGTTTAATGAAAAGAAATGTCTGAACATACATAAAGCGACTCATACAGGGGAAAAACCCTGTACATGTTCAGTATGTGGCAAAGGCTTTAATCGAATGTATCATCTAAAACGACACATGATGATTCATACAGGGGGGAAGCCCTGCACAGACCTGAAAACAACGTCCACAAAGAGTTCCACAGAGAATACAGACCTGAAAATAACGTCCACAAAGAGTTCGTCAGAGAAGAAAAGCTTTCTTTGTTCATATTGTGGCAAATCGTTTAATGAAAAGAGATGTCTGAACATACATAAAGCGACTCATACGGGGAAAAAAACCTGTAAATGTACAGTGTGTGGCAAACGCTTTATTCGAATGTATCACCTAAAAAGACACAGGATGATTCATAAAGAGGGAAAGCCCTGTGAAGACATGAAAACAACCTCCACGGCGAGTTCCCCAGAGAAAAAAAGCTTCCTTTGTTCATATTGTGGCAAAACATTTAATGAAAAAAGATGCCTGAAGATACATAAAACTATTCATAGAGGGGAAAAAACATGTAAATGTACAGTGTGTGGCAAAGGCTTTAATCGGATGTATCATCTAAAAAGACACATGATGATTCATACAGGGGGGAAGCCCTGTGAAGACCTGATGACAACCTCCACATGTAGTTCCACAGAGAAGAAAAGCTTGCTTTGTTCATATTGTGGCAAAATGTTTAATGAAAAGACATGTCTGAAGAGACACATCATGATTCATACAGGGGAAAAACCATTTACATGTACAATGTGTGGTAAAGGCTTTATTCAAATGTATCATCTCAAAAGACACTCAAAAAACATCTGTGGAAAGAGCAGTAGTCGTAAGCGTGACCGAAAGACACACATGACTGATACAGGGGAAAAAACGTTTATGTGTACAGTGTGTGGCAAAGTCTTTAGGTCCAGTCAAAATATAAACGTACACATGAGAACTCATACAGGGGAAAAACCTTGTATTTGTACAGTTTGTGGCAAATCCTTTAGACAGAGTAGTACTTTAAAAACACACATGAGAACTCATACAGGGGAAAGGCCCTTTACATGTATGGTTTGTGGCAGACGCTCTAGTTCAACGTCTTTTCTAAAAAAGCACATGAGGACTCATACAGGTGAAAAGCCCTTTACTTGTACAGTTTGTGGCAAAGCCTTTAGTCGAACAGACGATGCAAAAAGACACATGATGAGTCATACAGGTGAAAAGTCTGTTAACTGTAGTCTTTGTGGCAAAGGCTTTATTCGAAAGGCCACTTTAATGATACACATGAGGACTCATACAGGGGAAAAGCCCTATACGTGTACAGTTTGTGGCAAAGGCTGTAGTCAAAAAGGTGATCTAAAAAGACACATGAGAACTCATAAAGGGGGAGGAAACGCATAGGCCTCTATTTTTGTCCATGCCAAAGTAATTTAGGGAGAAGGGGTTTAGCATGGACGAAAATAAAGGCCCTATCTTGCGTCAGAGGCACTAAATCCATAATTTGGGGATTTAGCATTGCGCAAGAAGCGTTCCCCCGTAAAAAATGCTATCTTGTGCCACAGTCTAAATCCCTAAAACACCTCCGCTACCAGTTACATTATCTATCCATTGATGTGGTTTGGGTGTTACAATGAAACCAATCACCGTGCCACATGCCATTGCCTTTAAGAGAACACTGTGCAATCCATTGCTCATTATGCCCAGTGATATCTTGCCTTACACTATGGCCCATGGAAGAGCGACACGTCACTGCCTTGAAGTAAATTTGATACAGTTGTGTGTGTCCAGTTGCTCCTCTAGCTATCATCCACTCCTTGACCAACAAAATATCACGTGCAATAATGCAGGGACTTTGTGCTGCCACCACCTGTGTCGTTTAGTTTTTTTTTTTTAATCCACCGCACACAGAACAATATGGATACATAACAGCCAAGAACACTCCTCATTTAATTTAGCCATAACTCTATAATAGCGTAATCTATAAAGTTCCAGTTTTCGTTTCGTATATAGATTGTGATTGTATTGTCTCTGAAATGGTATCAAGCGAAAAGGAAAGTTCGGAAAATCTGATTAATTAAAGAGACTTGCACTGAACTGAGGTGAAATAACATTGGAAATGTGACACCTGTTGCTTCCTTAAGATCTAGCCTTTAATTGCCTTTAAATGGAACCACATTTGTTTGACACAAGTATCATTTACGTGTTACTGATGATTGTGGGGAATTTTATATTGTAATCCATTAAATAGTTGTTGCACAATGGATGGATGAAACTGAATGAGCGAATGGAATCGCTCACAATGAACGGCATAAATCAAATAACTTCTTTGAATAGACAATTATATAAACACAATGGGACACGGATAGTCCCATGTGGAAGCGCCTAAATGCGTAATTCACGGATTGTGGTTAATGCTGGCGGGTACGGTATGGCAAACGATAGAGCCCTTAGTTTCAGTTTGAGAAGCCATCTGAGTGGAGACATGAAAAATATATGCTCATTCACTAATCCAGGATGACATTGACAAGTCAGAAGTCATCTATACTAAAGCAGAGGAATAACTCTTGGAAAGTATTTCTTAAGTCATGTGAATTCATACAATTAAACGTGCTGATGTTTTGACTGACTTGGTTTACCTGTTAATTTATTTCTTTCTATATTCTTTAATCCTTTATGTAAACTGATGGAACTTGTACAAATGTACAAGTACAAATGTACACTTTGACAATAAAGTTGAATCTAAATATGATGGAATATCGCTTGTTTTTTATCATTTTTTTACCTGCAACTCTTAGGTTACTGGTAGAATTTGAGCTTGTCCATATTTGTGAAGATTATATTCATTCATTCTTTGTCTGCCAGGGCTTACCTATCCACGGTGGCATAAGAAAGGATAGGTAAGCCTTGCCAGGGAACCTTCATTTCCGGTTTCCCGGTTGTATGGAACGGATTATTTTCGCTAACATGTCGGGTGCAATTTGTGATAAAATCACAAATCACATCCGAACCTCGGATGGATCATCATCACCGCAGACAGCGCCACATTTTTCTGAGATAACAGCCAAAGAAGATCCTATTTTTAATCAATGGGACCCTATGGGGTGTGCGCAGACATATCCTGGTGCTGGGGGTAGGCAAGGCGTTTCCTAGCAACCGGGCCAGTGATAAAAGTAGATTTTTGGTGAAACTTTCATAATTGATATAAATCTATCTCGTAGTTGACATACAAAGAGTGCCATGACCCCCCCCCCCACCCCAAATCATCAGCTACTATGATTATACTAAATGTGTTTACTTTTCAAAAAAGTGTACAGAAAGTGCCCAATGTTTTTGTATTTTTCCAGTTTTTCATGTGTCTATGAGGTGACAGTACTTTTTATGTGCAATGGTGTATTAACTTTGTATTTATGGTTTCTTCCTCAGATGTCAGATGTGAAGCCATTTTACTTGGCGTTAGGAAGCCCTTGTGACAGCATTCCCTTGCTGACGTCCACGATACCCCATCTGAAGATATTTAAGGCCCTATTTTGAAACAAAAACATTTTTGAATAGTTCAACTAGCCGATTTACAAGCTCACGTGTGGATGTAGATCAGCCCCCTCAAGGAACCATGAGGGTCCCTGGATCACACCTTTGTGAGCCACTGCTTTAAATAAATACATAACTAATATAGAGCATATTTGATCAAATTTAGGATTAATTCAAACGCGCACGACATGCACACGCGCATGTGTCCTCTTTTTGGTAATTCAGAATATGGTATGCCTAAGACTGTGTGTGTGTGTGTGTGTGTGTGTGTGTATGTGTGTGTGTGTGTGTGTGTGTGTGTGTGTGTTAGTGTGTGTGTGTGTGTGTGTGTGAATGTAATGCACAATCTATGCAAAAGCACCTTGGATAAAGTCGCTATATAAATGCACCATTTATATCAGCGCTAGACAGTTACACACCTCCTCCACCAGGGAGCGAAATGCATTAAGGCAACAGTGCCCTGGATCCGGTGTTGCGCAACTTGCGCTGCTTGACACGACCAGGAAGAAGAAGGTTGTGTTGTTCCTGTTGTCGAGGTTTCTCCTAAACAAAAACGGTCTCATAAAGAAGTTAAAATGTCTCATAGAGGAGGTAACACTTGTCAAATGGAGTCTGTACGGCTGGAGATAAACGGACACATGACGTCGGTGGGAGAGCAGATATTGTGTGTTTTGGAGAAACACACAAGCGGTGATGTTCGTCGGGTCAGAGTGTTTGTGTTGGAGCGCCTCAGTGCCGGCGCACAGTTCATGTGTGGCCTTTTTCAGAGAGAGATGGAGTCACTACTACACACTGCTGCAGGTACAGTAGGTGTGTGTGTGTGTGTGTGTGTGTGTGTGTTGGTGGTGGTATGGGGATGGGTGCGCGTGTGTTTAAGTTTAAGCCATGCTTAATTTCTCAAACATGTTCTTCATTTCACTATGTCACTATGTGTATTTGGCCACGGACCCTCATTTGAAAATGCTGACAACGGAGTGACCCCCCCCCCCCACAAGATTAATAAATTATATATATATATATATATATAGCTCTACAAGCTCAGGACATGTCACATTGAGCTTGTGGAGCTATTTTTAAAGTATAGGCTATAGGTCTACAGCTGTTAGACATATTTTGAGGCTATATTGATTTAGCTGGGGACCCCCTGAAACTAGGGATGCACCGAAAGGGACATTCTTGGCCGAAAACTGAATACCGAATAATAGGAAACAGTTGGCCGAAAACCGAATACCCGAATATGATTAATATTATACATCTTTTTTTCCTACCATTGCTGTCATGGCCGTACCTTAAAGCTATACCTGATTTATGGCAAAATAAATGGTTATGGCAAAACTTAACTTAAATAATAATCACTATTATGGGTCCATAAAACATTTATTCAGCCCTTTTGAACTATTCGGTGATATATTTTCTGCCTATTCGTGCCGAAACCGAATTGCCATTTTCTGCCGAACATTTTCTGCGGCCGAATATTCGGTGCATCACTAGTTAAAATAGTATGTTTAAGTACAGAATAAATAATCTCTCAATTACCTGGTAATGACTGTGACACAGTCCTGTATCTGAAAGGTCAGAAATGCTGTCCTTGCAACCACAATGTTTCCAGCCGGACAGGTCTAGTCCAGAATGCCACTTAAGCACTATATACTTTGTTGTAGGCTACAACAAATAGCAAAAATATGTTGACCTACAAGCTTGTAGATGTTTGGAAAATTTGAAAGATTTAGAAAGCTTTTGCCTATAATCCCATGTTGAAAGTGGTTATCACTTAACATACCTACACCCGCACAGTATCATTGGTATGAAGTGTACCGTAACTGAATATCGCTGTTTTAGTATCCTCACTTATTAACCTTAGTTTGATTCTACAAATGTTATGTTATGGTTATGGCTAAACTTAACTTAAATAATAATCACTATTATGGATCCATAAAACATTTATTCAGCTCTTTTGAATGCATTAATTGCATACACTATTCGGTGATATATTTTCTGCCTATTTGGGCCGAAACCGAATAGGCCGAAAATGCATTTTTAACCATTTTCTGCCGAATATTTTCTGCGGCCGAATATTCGGTGCATCACTACCTGAAACCTCCTCAAGGGACCCTGGGGGTCCCCGGAACCCACTTTGAAAACCACTGTTTTCAGGGAATATTTTGAATGTCTTGAGCTACAGTATTTGACTTGCTCTATGGTCATTGGCTACAAAAAGTTAAATGCATAAATAGCCTGGCTCCAGCCCTGAATCGCTAGTGAAAGTGAAAAGTAAAACGAAATGAAAATTCAGACTGAGTGTCGGGCTATAAATACATACAAAAATACATCAATAAATACATAAATAAAACACTGCTAGACCAGTTTTTCTCAAAGTGTGGCCCGTGGGCCCCCAAGGGTTCAACCAGAGGTCGGCAACCTTCATTTTCCTGATAGTCAGTGTGCCATATCAACTAATTAAGTTTAATTATGGCACCACATCAAAATGTAATATGTCCAACTGATTTTGATTGTCCATAGGCTATACATAGCATATTTTCTTTCACACCAGGATGTAATGATCAGTAGACTCCCAGACTCCCCTTTTAAGAAAAAACCTCTCTGTCACACTTATGCCAGTCAGTGTGCCAGTGATCACCCTTCCTGTGCCAATGTTGGCACCCATGATATTTTGCTTACCCAATACCCATCTATAACAGTGGTTTTCAACTCTTTTCATATCAAGGTCCATTCATTATTCTGCATTTCAGCCACGGGACCACCATTTTGATGACATTTAGCCTCTCAGATCCAAAACTTTATCGTTTTTGTCCATGCTGTATTGATGTTGGTATCATAGGAGAGTTAACTGGCAAACATTGATCAAAATAACAATTTGTCTACATTATCTAATTGTGTAGACTTCTTGTAAACGAAGTAGGCCTAATGCAGATGTTTAACAATATTTTAACTCTTGAGAGTGTAAAATGGAACCAAATGGACCCTTCATTTTACACTCAAGTGGACTAGTTCTTATTTCAAGTTCACATCAAGTTTTTGTCTTTTGTTTTGGTGAACGTATACTTAGGTGGAGGAATTGGTGAAAAAAAGAATAATGAAAAAGAAATAGAGAAAAGGTCCAAACGAAAGAAGAAGACAGGTGAGAAAATATTAGTATTATTATACATGTGTGAATATTGTTAAAAAAAACAATACATTCCTAATTGTTTCACCTGAAGATGGAGTGCCTCAATGGTTGTTTGATCTGTGTTAGATCAAGCAATAATTCCACCCCCCACACATGTATGTATGTGTGATTGATTGATTGATTGATTGATTGAATTTTAAACACAGTTTGAGGAAAGCACTGTTCAATACAATGTCTGCTAAGAGGATTGAAAAACCAGGAAAAGAACAATGGCTTGTTGAATTCCTCCCTTTGCTTTGATATTCCTTTTGTCATTCCACCTAGCGGAGTGGAACACAAACAACTTGGACAGATATAACATTCAAATAATATTCAGTGCTTTTCTCTCATTTAATCCCTTTCCCCTAAATGTCCTCGCTGTGTGTACAGAGGAGGTTCCTGATGAACATCAGGAGAGGAGCTCCAGATCTCCATCCACCACTTTGCTGGAGCTGTTGTGTTTTAAATGACTCGACCGATAAGTCTATGTCAACCGACTGGAAGAAAGAGAGACAGAAAATGTCAATTAAAAATAATCTCAGCTTTCTTTCCACTCATGTAATTTTACCCCCCTTAGACTTCTTCGCCTCAACAGAGGAGGTTCCTGCTGAACAGCAGGAGAGGAGCTCCAGTCTGGTCCAGGAGGAACCACAACCTCCACAGATTAAAGAGAGACCAGAGGAGGCTGATGGTTCAACATTGACATTACTAGAAGTAAAGAGTGTACATGGTGATGACAACAGAGAGTCAGAGCCTGTAGCCGGCACCTCAACTGGATACATAAAAACACAAGCTGATGTAGAGGACTGTGGAACATCACAACCAACTCATGATGACCTGCTACTCTCTGCACACTGTTCTGAATCTGACACTGAAGAGAAACGTGAAGGTGATGATAAAAACAGAGAGACGGAGCCTGTAGCCAGCACCTCAACTAAACACATGAAAAAACAAGCTTATATAGTAGGCTGGTTTCCATCAGAGCCAACTAGTTATGACCAGCTACGCTCTTCACTCTGTTCTCAATCTGATGCTGAAGACAGTGATGACTGGGCGGAGACCAGGGAGGGTCAGTCAGCTTTAAACTCACCGAAATCAGACTGTTCTGAATCTGACGCTGAAGACAGTAATGACTTAAACTCAAGACTTAAAGACAAGACACAAAATGTGGAAGGAGACGACAGGATGTCTCAAGACCTGAAAGCTACCTCCACGAGCAGTCACACAAGGACGAAAGGCTGTATGTGTTCATATTGTGGCAAAACATTTACTCTAAAGTCTGATCTGAATAGACACACAATGATTCATACAGGGTCCATTTTTCCATTTACATGTACAGTGTGTAGCAGAGGCTTTAGTCTAAAGGGTGGTCTAAAAATGCACATGAAGATTCATATAGAGGAAAAACCCTTTACCTGTGCAGTGTGTGGCAAAGGCTTTAGGCTAAAGGGTGGTCTAAAATTGCACATGAGGACTCATACAGGGGAAAAACCCTTTATTTGTACAGTTTGTGGCAAAGGCTTTTGTCAGAGTAATGCATTAAAAGAACACAAATTAACTCATACAGGGGAAAGACCTTTTACCTGTACATTGTGTGGGAAAGGCTTTAGTTCAACGTCAGATCTAAAAAGACACATGAGGAGTCATACAAATGAAAAGCCCTTTATTTGTAAATTTTGTCTCAAAGGCTTTGGACATAGGCACATTCTAAAAAGACACATGGTGAGGCACACAGTTATAAAGCTCTTTACTTGTACTGTATGTGGCAAAGGCTGTAGTCTAAAGGATGGACTAAAAGAACACATGATAATTCATACAGGGGAAAAACCCTTCATTTGTACAGTGTGTGGCAAAGGCTTTGGTCAGAGCAGTTCTCTAAAAGAACACCTGAGGACCCATTCTATGGAAAGACCCTTTACTTGTACAGTGTGTGGAAAAGGCTTTATTTCAAAGCTTCGTCTAAAAGCACACATGATAATTCATACAGGAGAAAAAAACTTTACTTGGACAGTGTGTGGCAAAGGCCTTTATCAGAGTTGTACTCTAAAAGAACACATGCAAACTCATACAGGAGAAAAACCCTTCATTTGTATAGTGTGTGGAAAAGGCCTGAGTCGGAGTGGTAGTTTAAAAGAACACATGCAAACTCATACAGGTGAGAAGCCCTTTACTTGTAACGTTTGTGGCAAATGCTTCAGTCGAAAGCAACATCTAATAAGACATATGAGGACTCATACAGGGGAAAAACCGTTTACTTGTACAGTCTGTGGCAAAGGCTGCAGTCAAAACGGTGATCTAAAAAGACACATGAGACTTCATACAGTGGGAAAAAACACTTAGTTTCAGTTTGTGGCAAATGAGTTGCATCTGAAGACATACTGTCTGCAAGCATTCATGAATTGGAAAGTATTAGTTTAGCGGTAATACATACTTTTATTTTCAAGAAGGTCATCTGAGTTGACACATGACAGTGTTTTCTGCAAGAAAAATATGTTGATTTTTTTTATTTTTTTCAAATGCAGTCAAAGTCTACCACAACCTGTGTGGGGAGAATACATTATTTTGTTTTTGTTTACTTGTTCAATATTCTACAGTTGTCTAGTTTAAAAAAATATATATATAACATTGCCTCTTTGGACAAGGGCTCCAAAATTGTAGTGAGGATATAAGACCATTCTTTTTTTTATTTGTATGACGTGCTAGAGCTGACAATGTTTTGTGTCACTTGCGTTTTGTGTCGACTCAACAAGTTTGTAACAACTTTCAACTTTTCATTTTCATGGCAGGTGCTGCTAGTGTTGAGTGCCATAACTATAAACTATAAATAATAATCCTCTTATAATGACAGCACTGTAGACGTAATTTTCTGTAATTTGAATTTCCCTTTCTTGTAATTGTTTATACATACTTATTTTGAATAAAAAGTACTAGTACTAGTACTAGTAATAGTACAAAAGAATGAGAAGTAATTCTTACAAAATGTGGCATCAACATTGATTGCCTTTTCTGGTCTTTGGGAAGGCCATGTATAGAGAAGATTAGAGATTCAAACTAAAAACTAGAAAATATTCGAAGGCAACACTCTTTGGGGCTTTTTCTTTTTTATCCTTTATTTACCCAGGGTAGTAGCTGAGCACAAGTGCTCATTTTCATCTTTGATGTATTTAAGAAACTGCCTATAGCGTGTGCTGTGCATATAGCTCTATTTAAACAATGTTTATTTTACAACGATATTTGAATTGCCTTCATCCTTTATTTTCACAGGTGCTCATATACTGAGTTATATTGAAAGACGAATACAGTACATTTAAAAATATCTAAATTTGATGATGTTCGCTAGTTATCCTCAACAATTTCGTTGGTGTGACACAAATAATGTTTACTTAAATCCACTGAAAACAAAATAAGCTTTTCTGTACTTAAGTATAGTAATGTGCTCTGTACTTTGCATAAAAGCATGTTTGCCGGTACCTTTCCTAAAATAATAATCGGGTTTCTTTGTACACATACATGGCATAACCAATACTATAAAAAAAATAAAACAAAACAATACTAACCAATACCGTTAGAGTGTCCACCCTGAAACTGGGAGGTCGGGTTCGATGCCCGGCCGGGTCATACCAAATACTGTAACAATGGGACCCAATGCCTCCCTGCTTGGCACTCAGCATCAATGGGTTAATTAATTGGGTTGGATTGCATGGGGGGTTAAATCAACGACTCAAATGATTCCCGAGCGGCTCACTGCTCCAGGAGATGGGTCAAATGTGGAGGACAAATTTCACTGTCACGTGTGACAAATTGTACGACTGAATAATAATAATTTAAAAAAAAAGAATTCTATTTTGTGAGGAAACTAATTGCAACTTTGCCATGATGGTTGATTGTTCACGATGTTGTTTATGCTTGAGGCCCCTTAGGGACCCCCGTCAGTATGTTGTTTATTCTTGCGGTCCTGAGGGACCCCTATAGCTGTCAGCAACGTGTTGCATTTCCAAGACCTCAAGTAAACTTGACATGGGGCGTTATTCTGCATAATGAGTAATTCTACTGTTGTACTTTAAGTATATTTTGACCTGAGGACGATTCTTAAAGAAATGTCTTGTAAATCCTAAAAGTTTTCTGAAAAACCTATGTTTCTATGTCAGTGGTATTCAACCTTTTTCATGTCAAGGACCCCCTATTACTTGTAACAGAGTATTTCTAGTACACGCAGTATTTGATACTTTTACAATAGGTTAGAAATATGTAGTACTTTTCGCCCACTACTGTGTTTGTTTAGTCATCTAGTTTGTGCATTTGCATTCTGACTATGCTTGTTTTGAGCTTATTTGAGCAAGAAGCCTCGACGTAAAGCAGAAGGCGAGTTTTGATGGTATTAAAAAGAAGGTGGCTTTTTGGTCTCGATCTGCACACAAGACTGACTGCTTTTCCAGCTCCATAGACATTGAGCCGTGTTAAGGTTGGTATAAACAGCTTTATTTCATCACATGAGTGTTCAGTACTGTGCATTTACCACAGAGACTATAGGGCTGTATTCTGCGTGTCTTACCAGGTCTTATTACTTAACTTAAGACCTGGAGGCGTCATCAATGCCATTTGGCTATTCTGAGTGGCCAAAGAGCATTGACCACACCTCCAGGTCTTAAGTTAAGTAATAATAAGACCTGGTACTTAAGACACGCAAAATACAGCCCTATGTGTTTAAACATGCTAAAATAGTGGGGAAATGTTTTATTGAAGCTGTTGCCCATTATATTGTAAGCACAATGTAAGCAACCGGGAAAACAATACAATACAATGAAGGGGGGAAAAGTAAGTACTGTACTTAAGTACAATTTTGAGTTATTTGTAATTTAACTTGAGTAATTCAAACACTTTTCCTACAACATCTTAGTGGCAAATAATTATTTGTAAACGTTAGTTTACACCTGTAGATTTGGAATATGATTATTACCCACTTCAGGCCTATAGCCTATACATTTCGGCCATTTGAAAATAGCCAGTCTACAAGCTCACAATGTGAGCTGTGACACAATGTGTCACAGCACGGTACATTGGGAGCTTGTAGATCTGCTATTTTCAAAAGTATTGGCATGGCATTGAAGCCAATACTTCGACTGGTACTTTCAGTCGAGAACATTTTGAATGCCAGACTTTTACTTGTAACAGAGTATTTCCACACCACAGTATTGATTGATTTTACTTCAGTGAAAAATGCGAGTACTTTTTTCCACCACTGCTCTCTGCATGGAAGCCTGTTTTTCCCTGGACAGACGTCGGGTGTGTATAACCAGACATTCGCGCCAAGCAGCTTCAAGTTCAATACACCCCACTCCCATTATGAGGAGAAACCCGGAAACACTTTGCCCACGCTACAAGTTGAAGCTGCTCAGCTTCCTATAGCGTGAAAATGCATCAACCAGCTGTTTAAAACCCCGGAAGAGTGGCTTTCTTGACGTGAAAGTCTGGTTGCAGCCATACAGAGGATTGTTCTTTATATTATAATGCTGTGTAGACTGAGTGTTTGTTCTCTCTTATAGGTTTGTCAAGACAAAATGAAACTTCTTCTGACCGTTCTGTTCCTCAGCAGCCTCTCTCTTCACTCCGTCTCAGGTAGAGTATTCCATTATGTTCCATCATGTTCACGTGTGTGTGTGTGTGTGTGTGTGCGTGCGTGCGCCCCCGTTCATTCATTGACTGCAGCTAAAGCAAGAAGTTATGAATCCCTAGCTGAAGCCATATTATACAACAGATAGTTCCAAGGAAGCAATCTGATTGGTTGAAATAGCTCTCTACACGTGCTTCAAACGAGCATCACCGTACACCTAATCCCGGTTGCTATAGGCAACGCCTCGCTTAGCCCCGCCCGGCCTCTTTCGTATGTGCGTGTCATTCACTTTCTTGTTTAAGCGGAGTGTTAAAACCCTTTTTTCTATGAATCCACGCTCCGGACGTTTTGGGCTATAATTTCCGCTAAAATGTCTTACTTTATGCTGCGTCATTTCCACGCAGGGGGCAGGTCGGTGATCATCCCCAAGCAGAACTACTACAGCTATGTGGAAGTGTTCCCGCAGCAGACCATGGCCCTGAAGGCCTTCACCCTGTGCATGCGGCTGGGCTCAGCTCTGCCCCTCAAGGACACCATCCTCTTTGAGTACCGCACCAAGAAACGCGACGAGCTCGCCATCTGGCGTATGAAGAGTGGGAGGTAAGGGCAGCGGTGGCCTTAAGGCTCATACATACTCCAGTTTTTGGTGATCGCTTATATATCCCCGCGGTGTAGTTTTTAAAAGGTTGCTGCCTCTCGCTTCCAGGAACTGCCGCTGGCTAGCTAACCAAGAACCAAGCCATGGAAAGCAGAATGCGTCAGTCTTTCCTCGCCAATACGTAATCCATCACCAAGATCGGTACATGCTGTGCCTCCTCGTGGCAGTCCCCGGGGTGCATAGGCTACTTAGTTTAGACTATAGTCATTGGTTAGACATGGGTTAAGGTTAGGTTTCGGTGTGCTGCCCCGTGGGAGGTTAGGTTTAGGGTGAGGGTTTGAGATAGGTTGTAGTGGTAGGACTAATGACTGGTCTAACCAATGACTAGTCTAAACCAAAAACTGTATAAACTAAGTACTGCACCCCCGTCCACGGTAACTGTGGCTTTGCAACCTCAGGCTAAACAGCCTGAGGTGGATAGCTCAGTCTGGCTACCACCATCCGATTGACCAGTGCATACTGGTTAACCTCTGGTTATAGGCTACGGGAGAAAACCCCTAATGAAAAGTCTGTGGCGAAGACCGGCATTAGGCAGCCACCAAGAGACTGGTGCACTGGCAGTCCTTTGCAAGCCCACATGGGAGACGGTTGTCATGAGTCATCATGCCACTGGGGGACGTTGTATGGGGCCAAGATAAAACAGTGTGGGTGTAGGGACTGCGCACCCCTATACCACCACTCAAATCAACTCACTGTGCAGGCTCTTTCTCCCCCTCAACCCAACCCCCCCCCCCCCACCCACCCACATTGGCCTACATAGCTGCATGCAATGACAACGTCGCAAGGCGTCGCAACCCCCATCAATAACCCATGCTTGGAGCAATGTCATCATCGAAATCGATGGACAGCCATAAGCAGTGGCTTATGGCTGACCACCGAAAACTACAACATGACGCCACGGCACACCGCAGTGATCACCGCTCACACAACACAATAACACATCTCTACATGTGTTTTTACTAACCGAAACGGCGGTCACCTCTTCACCGAAATCTGGACTATATGAATAGGCCTTAAAGCAGTTACTGGTTTGTCGTCCAACCACATACTAATACAGAGCAGGGCTCGTCATCAGTTCATTCTGTCCGTTTACACACAATTATAATGATCTTATTTTTAAGATCCAATTACTGAATGTCAAGTCTCCAGGTTTTCTTCAGGATATGTATGACAATGATTTACTATGACACTGTATGGCACATTATGAGTCCACTAGTACTAGTGGTTCTCAAATGTTTTATTTGCAAATTAAGGACCCCTTAAACTCTTGAGAGTGTACACATGGAACACTTGGAACATGTTCTATACACTTAATTAGGTATGTTTAGGGGCGAACAATTAACAAATAGACACAATACATTACAAAATGATAGATATTACAGGACAAAGATCACCGAAACAGACAGGAACAAGAACATTATGCTCTGGTTTAACGATTTTGGTTTAAAAGCAGCACAGACTGATGTACATATACAGTAAGTGTTCTTTAGTCTGTTTATCTTATATTTAGGGACTCTGAACCGCCTCATGGAGGTAGCCCAAAGTAGTAACTATAGTTTTAAAATGATTGCAGTGGAGTAAAAGTGCAATATTTCCCTCCGAGACAATTTACAATTAACTCTGAGACATAGTAGAGTAGGACAAGTAGAGAGAGAGAGAGAGAGAGAGAGAGAGAGAGAGAGAGAGAGAGAGAGAGAGAGAGAGAGAGAGAGAGAGAGAGTAGAGAGTAGATTGACTGAAAATTGGAAATACTCCAGTAAAGAAGAAAAAAAAATACCTCAACTGTATCTAGGCCTATATGTACTTGAGTAAATGTACTTTACACCATTTACTGGCTTGTTGTTGATTCTGTCCTGTTTGTTGTATGTGTCTTTGTAATGTGCATGTATATAATTTTGTCAAAAACCAATGCAAATATTGAACGAGCGTTATATTTTCTCTTTTTCAAATCTAGATATGGAGTTTATATCGGCGGCAAGGCTGCTTACTTCAGGCTCCCTGAGATTACTTCGCTCTTATCTCACATGTGTTTCGTCTGGGACTCGCTCACGGGCCTGACTTACACCTACTGGAACGGACACAGGTCAGTGCACAGTGGAAAAAGTACTCACATATAATCACATACAATACTGCAATGTAGAAATACTCTGTTACAATTAAAAGTCCGGAATTCAAAACGTTCTTGGCTAAAAGTACAAAAGTATTGGTATAAAAATGTACTTAAAGCAGCAAATGTAAAAGTAGGCTACTCATTGTGCAGAATGTCCCATTTCAAGTTTTCAAAATGTATTAAAATCTTTTGAAATTAGCAGATCTACAAGCTCACAATTAATTTCATTGTGACACATCATGAGCTTGTAGATCAGCTATTTTCAAAAGAGAGGATTTTTATGTACAGTATATAGGGCTGAAGTGGTTAATGTAAGTTTTGTAATCTAATAATAATCAAAATCTACAAAGTAACTAGTAAGTACATTTTTCAAATGAATGTAGTGGAGTAAAAGTACCTATGAAATGCCTATGAAATGTATAGCGGAGTGGAAGTAAACGTATACTGGAAATTGGAAATACTTCAAGTAAAGTGCAAATACCTCATAATTGTACTAGGCCCACTTTTCAACCTATCTTCATATAATTGGTCCTCACCAATTTCCTTTCTACCTGGCTGTCTCATATAGGGCTGTGGACAGTTAAAAAATCCGTCCACCAGTGACATCATAATATCGTTAGACAGATTTTTTTTAAACACGATTTTTTGGAAAAGATATTTAGATTTTTATTATTGTGAGAAAGATGGCTTCCATTTCCTCATCGCAACTTTTCAGAAATAGAAAGCCTGCAGTTTCTATTAGCTTTGGATTCTCCGCATCGATGATGTCACTGGTGGACGGGTTTCTGAACTGCCCACAGCCCTCCCATGAGAAAGCCTGCAGTTTCTATTAGCTTTGGATTCTCCATCGATGATGTCACTGGTGGACGGGTTTCTGAACTGCCCACAGCCCTCCCATGAGACACAGACTGAGTACAAACAATTGGTGGTATTTCATCATGATCATTAGTGAGGACCAATTATATGAAGATAGGTTGAAAAGTGGTGAAGTGGTCTTTTTAAATAAATGTAACTAGTCACTTTACACCACTGCCACACTATAGGTCCATGATGACCAAACTCCAAGAGGGCTACACGCTGGAGGCCAGAGGCAGGGTCATTCTCGGGCAGGACGCGGACAAACTCCTGGGGGACTTCGACTGGCACCAGAGCTTCGCCGGAGAGATCACCGACGTCAACATGTGGGACCACGTGGTCAGCCAGCGCAGGGTCAGCGCCCTCGCCGACGGCGGGGCCGTCGAAAGGGGCAACGTCATCAATTGGACCACGGTGAAACTCCAAGCTAAGGGGAAACACGCTATGGTGAGAGTGTGCTGAAGTGAAATTCTAAATGCTTTTCAGTAACATTTTAATTTTAATTCATTACTTAATTTTTTTTTTCTGTTCTTTGTTCACCTAAACGTCATCATTGATGTTCATTGCAATGCCATTGGTCAGGGTATTTGCATATAAATACCCCCCACAGAGACTGAAATTCACACAAATTAAACAAATTAAACAACACATTTTGAATTTATTTTAACCTATGACATTTGACCTTTAACCCTAATAAAAGTAAGTAAAATAATTGTAATATATGTTGTTTTTGTTATCATTAGAAGATATCCCCCAAATGTAACATATTTTTTTAACATAAGTCCTAGTAGTACAAAGTAGTAGTAAGGTTGAAATCACTTTTTTGCAAGTAAGTTTTTTTTTAGGTTATCTGAGCTCAATTACACCCAACAAACCTAAACTTTTAACATTCAGTTGATTTTCCGTGGTCTGGAGGTCAGAACACAGAGAGTAAACCCCAGACCACAGAAAATCCACTGAATGTTCAAAGTTCAGGTTGTGTGTGGGTGTAAATTGAGGTAATACAACCTAAAAGAAATGAAAATGAATGTCATGAAACCTTTAAAGCAGTCGCAGATTGGAAATGTTCTTTTACGCTTGTGTTCAATAAATTAATCCACCTGCGATTGTAAACTATATCCTCATTGAACTTGATGATGTGATGATGTCGTAGTAGAGGGAAAATGGATAGCATAACCAATACTTTTAGCTCAATATAGTCCTACCTTCGTTTTCTGTATGTATAAATTGTTTGTTCAGCACCCGTCAACTTTTTGAGATGTGCCTGTTTCCATTTTGGATCTTATCTCAGCTAAGTTCAGACAATAACCTTGTATTCTGATTTGCAAATGATATAATTATATTGAGTTATTGACATCTCGAAAGAGCACAATAAGAGTGTCTGAGCATGAATTCAGTGAATGAAAGGAAACAGCCCAGCTTCTTATTTTATTTTTGGGGGCTTTTTATGTCTTTATTTGATAGTGTACAGTAAAGCTGACAGGAAATGGGGCGAGAGATGGGGAGTGACACGCAGCAAAGGTTGTCGGGATTGGGAGTCGAACCTGCGAAGCGCTGCCTGTCAGGCTGGATTAGCAGCCTAGGTGCCCGGACCACTAGGCCGGCCCGAGCCGCAACAGCCCAGCTTTAATGATCCCCATATAGGGATGATCTTTACGTCATTTCCAGGACATCTTCACCAGTCGAAATAATATAGCTTATTCTTGGGCCAGATCTGACTAGTCTTCTTGGTTTGACTTGATCTGGCCCCAATAGAGACGTCACTAATTCGTCCAGGTTCTGACCGTGCTTGCCGAGATAACTTTATTTTAGATTGTTGTTTAGTTCTAATAGTATAAAATAAACATTACAGAGACTTTAGTTGTCACTGTACAATCCTTTGTCACACATGCCTAAAATAGCTGACATTTGCGCCGCTCTCGTTGAAAACAATATATTTAAAACTCCAGCTTGTGTCACTCTCGAGCAGAGTACTGCGTGGGTCACGTGACCAGCGCTGCAAGGTTCCTACATCTAAAGTCATAAATGATGTAAACATGTATCTCATGCATACATGCATGCATGCATGTGCATGTAAATGCTGCAAAGTGATACTGTATGATGTGTGCCAGACTATAGTGTCCATGGCTTGTGGTTAACATACCTCTGATCTATCTAAGGTATCACATCGTTCTGTCGGGAGGAAACCTCATAACTCAATTTTTCTCCATAAATGAGTGCTATTGAACACCCTTTACGTCTGTGTGTTGTTACCAATGGAAGGTAGTAAAACAAAACAAAAACTTTTAACTCCATTGGACCCTCAAATTGCTAAAAGCTAACACCACCACATCTCTCCTAAGTATTGCATTTTAAAAACAATACAAGGTTTTCTTCATTTCCTTAAAAATATATATTTTTCATTTCCTGAAAAATGAACATTTTGGAGTTAGGTGGTTTCTTCCACCCACAGGGTAGGCTACAAATACGGTGTATGCAGTCATGTCACGTCCCCTGCATCCTACTATAAATGTGCCACGTACGTCTCTGCGTATGTGCGTGCGTGTGCATACGTGTGTGTGTATGCTTGTAATGCACGTAACTCGAGAACCGTTTAACCCACCGACGTCACATTCGACACACGCGTTCCACACCCCCACAGGGAGTGCACTGTGCAGTGCCAGGTATCGAGTCGGGTGGATCCACGGCTCTCCAAAACCACCACAAAAGCTCTGCCAGTGGGCCTAATGAGGCCAACTCCTTTCACCTGGGCCAGGCTCTGCAAGTGGGCCTAATGATTTCCAGCCTCTGCTCAGCCAATTGAGGCTCAACCAATCAGGCTCTGCCAGTGGGCAAAATTGATTGCAAAGTATACTTTTCAGTTTGCAGTCTTCACACACAGGCACAGAGAGAGAGAGAGAGAGAGAGAGAGAGAGAGAGAGAGAGAGAGGAGACAATAACATCTGAAACATCTCATTTCGAGAAGAGATTAACCTAAATAATAGCAGGTGTCTTGATGTGTGTGTGCGCGCGCGCGTGCACGCACCTCAAAGGGGCGTGGTATGTGCCAACATACTGTGTTGTGTTGAGTCAGTGTGTGATGCTGATTCTGCGGCTTCTTCTACTCCAATTTCATTGTGTGTTTGTCTCCGAGAAGAAGAAGGGAACAACAATTTCATTATACAACAAACACAACAGCAGCAGCACAGCTTTTCCTCTCTTCTTCTGCGTGCGTCGCTTTATTCCGTCGTGTTCGTTAGTTAGTAGTGCTTCTGCTGGAGAAGTCGCTCGGTGTCTTCTGCAGTAGAAGAACAAGAAGTGTAGTTCAGTGACCTCCAAAAGCGGAGGAGGAGGAGGAGGAGGAACAACACCTTCTCTTCTCCTCCATCCCGTCCCGAACTTGACTGTCCGACTGACTGACAGCCAGGGACGGTCGGTGTGTGGGTGGGTCGGTCCCTGGCTGCATGGGAGCATCGCTTCCTCTCCTCTCCCCACGGCTGTCAGCAGGCTGCGTGTCCGCTCTGAAGCGCTCTGCGATCGGCTGGCCGCTGCTGCCATGAGAGCCTCTTCTTCTTTGGCCCGGAGGGAGGGATAGTGATGACATCGACACACATAGCGACAAAGACAGAAGGACTATAGCTCCACTCCTCCTCCTCGTCCTCTCCTAAGTCCCCATGCAGCTTCGAGAGGATTTTTTATTTAATATACTTTTTATTATTTTTATTATTATTTAATTATTCTTCTGAAGGCATTTTCGTAGCCACAAAAGCGGGAGAAATGAAGAATCTACAAGCCGGCGTAACCCTGCTGTTTTGGATATTCCTGGATGTGAGTATGTATAGCCTACATTATACACAGTCTAGGATGTACTTTTATAGCATCATTTGAAATTTGTTTATGAACACACATCACACAGTATAGGCTTTAGGAGCAGGGCGTTTGGTGTCACACGCGGCCGTTTAAGCCAAATGTATTTAGGCAAACACCGGCTTATCTTCTTCCTGTGTCAGTATGGTATACAGTAGCTCAGTGTGATGCCGCTGTGAGCCTGTGATCCTTTGTCTTTGTGGCTATGGCTTCTATTAACCACATTACACTGAGTGGCTGAGACAGCCTGAGCTCAGCCGGAGGATATTTCTGCATATCTGCACTATAATAACAATTAAGTGCTTGTCTGCACAGGGCAGGCTAACACGGATGGATGTGATGCTGCTCTGACATATAATATTTATGATTTCTATAGCTACAATAGCCTATTTGTCCAGATTATAATGTAGGCCAGCAAGCCTACATGTACAGTTCAGTTCCACACTGCCATCCATGGCTGTGGATTGTTGACAATAGTGGCAACTGTTTGCCATGTTATGATGCATCTAAAGAGGAATTAAGTGTGTGTGTGACTGTGTGTGTGACTGTGTGTGTGTGTGTGTGGATGCCCTAAAGGAGGCAAAAAGGCTGGAAAAGTACTGTGACTCCACAGTACATTGCCACTGCCTCTGCTATAATTGGCAGCCGTCATACATGGTGACGCTGTTACTTCTCAAACTTGTTCACTTCAAGGACCCACAAATTGACACTCATTAGCCTGCAGACCCCCATTTCAAAAGACATGCCAAGGAGCCCCATAAGAGAAGATATTTACGGCTCTATAGCAGTGATTCTCAACCCGTTTAATTTCAAGGACCCCTCAGTTTGACATGCATTAGTCTATGAACCCCCATTTAAGGGCATTTCTATCTCTGGGAACCCCAATTTATATTGTAAAATTAATGTAAATTTAACTCTGACAGTGTACAAAATGGAACCATATGGACCCAGGGTCCATTTGGTTACAAACTATCATTTAGCTGGGGACCCCCTGGAACTCCCTCAAGGACCCCTGGGGGTCCCCGGACCCCACTTTGGGAACCACAGCCAAAGAGCACTGAGTAACATGCCTGTCGTACCATGAAATCACATGTTACCCTACTGTCTGCACCTATATATTTGTGACCTGGTATGCATCTTTGTGCGGGCAAAAATGGTGTGTGTCTGTGTGTGCGTGCGTGCGTGTTTGTGTGTGTGCGACTTTCTTTGAGATGATGTAGGAGTGAACTTGACAGGACTTCCCCTGTATGACTGTGACACTTGTCTATTCATGGCTGCATTCCAATGAGCTCTGCTGCTCAACTCTGGAATCGTGCTCATTGTTGGCTGGCCCTTTCTCATAGTCACCGCAGCGGTTAAAGGAGTGCCCTTGTTGCCGAAAGGTTGCAGGTTCGATTCCCCGGACGGGGAGGAAAAATATGGATTGGAAAGTGATTGTCATCACTCGCCCAACACCGCTGAAGTGCCCTTGAGCAAGGCACTGAACCCCCAACTGCTCCAGTAGTGGCCAACAGCAACAGTATAAGGGCCGATTCATACTCCTATTTTAGAGCCGAATAAAAGTCGGGTCGGCTCTGTAGAGCCTACAATTTGACGTCATTTGAGGTTCGGGGGGGCGGGTACCGTCCTAAAGTCGGCTCTTCGGTGCTACAGAAAACTTCTGACGAGCCGAAATCATTTCTGCACTACAGCGCCGAAAAAGCTGTAAAATAGGAGTATGAATCGGCCCTAAGACTGTGGTTGTTCTGGTCAGCCCCCAGGTTTTAGTGTGTGTGTGTGTGTCTGTCTGTGTGTCTCTATGTGCAGGGCCTTGCTGAAAATGAGAACTTGTGTTCATCTACTACCCAGACCCTCTGTGAATAATGCATTGCAGTTTTTTTTAAAGACCTGAGACCAGATTCTATAAAATGTCTTCTAAATCATGCAGCATTCTGAAAAACCTATAGGTTTCTGTGTCAGTTGGTTCTCAAACTATATTTCATGTCATGGACCCCCAGAATGTATTTGGCCGCGGAGCCCCATCTTGAAAATGTGTTGTTCTATATAGGGACCGCCCCAGAAGCAAAGATTTGAGTTAAAAGTGTTCGCTGGGAAAGAATATATATTCAAAGATTTGCACACATTTTCAGAAAAAGCTTGTAGATCTGCTATTCTTTCAACAGCTAAAGTTTCAAATAATGGTTAAAAGAGAATTTTGGACTAGAAGGCTTTCTTACCTTTATTTGTAGTTCTTACGTCCCCACCGAAGAGGTCCAGGTGTTATTTTGTGCATAAACTCATTATTGGCTATTTCCTCTACCATAAGCCCTCAATGGAGGTTTCGCTTATTTCCATCTCTCAAAAATCTCAGTATATCCTCTCTTCATAATGTAAATAGTATCGCAAGCAGATTTACTACTTATTTTGATGGAAATAAGCAAATTATTGCTAAGACGGGGAAAAGCCTTTGAAGATGTGCCGAAAATAGGAACACCAGAGTTGTAGGAGAAGTTCAGCCCCAACAAATGACTTATTTTCTATGTATGAATATACTCTTTTTTTTTTTTTAATTAAATTGCATTTTCACAAGCAGAAGCTTTTGACCCGTGTCAAACGGGGACACCGAGGCAGTGATGGAAATGTGCACAGACTAGGGATGCACCAAATGGGAAATTCTAGGTCGAAACCGAATATATGAAACAGTTGGCCGAAAACTGGATACCGAATGGCCGAATACTATTAATATTATATATAATTTATTTTATTTTACCTGTTTTTGTATCATTGCCGTCATGGCCGTTGTAGAAATGATAATGGCAAAAGACACGATTACATTTCGACCACGTCATCACAACAAATCAGTCGGTTAAGAAAGGTAACCCCAGTTCTTTGACTATTTGGTTTCGGCTCTAAAAATCAACAGAACCGAATACCGAATATGCATTTTTGCCACTATTTTTGGCCGAATAGTTTTGGTAGCCGAATATCCCTAGCAGAGACAGTGTCTCTCTGTGGAGATGTGGGCATGTTAAAGTGTTGTGTTGTTAAAGTGAGCTGGCTTCTTGTGCTCAACACAGCTTACTGTTTTTTTTACACGGGCTCTCTCACACACACCTGTGATAATTAACGTTAACCTTTTCACAAAAATGAGACGTTTCGGTTGATGGTTGCTTAACTTGATTATCAGACACCTTCTTGCTGCTCCTCTCCTCTCCTCTCCTCTCCTCTCCTCTCCTCTCCTCTGCTCTCTGCCAAATCCGCCTTCGAAAATGGGACTGTAGAAATCACGCATGATGCAAATCGGAACAAAGCCAGTCTCTGCCCAGTCATTCAATAAAGAATGAGAGCTGTCCTCTTTCCCCTCCCTCCCCCACTCTGTCTGTCTGTCTGTCTGTCTGTCTGTCTGTCTGTCTGTCTGTCTGTCTGTCTGTCTGAGTCTCTTTCTCTCTCTCTGCCTCTGCTCTCCAGCTTCAAAATTGTTCTAGTTTCGGTGGCCATGCATGCGGATGCTCCCAGACATGCATGCTGTTCAGCAGATCAGCTTAAAGCGTCTCATCAGATTCAAGTTGCGTCATCACAGCTGATCTGTGCTCGTATAGGAGGTATAGCTGTTGGCGTACCGTCACAGTTATAGGGACCTACAGTAAGGAAACTGTGAGATGTGTCATTGCCCTGACCGTTCAGTTCTGGGGGGATTTTTTATCCTTTATTTACCCAATGTATCAATCACGTTTGACATATCCTAGTTCGAATAGGCATATGTAGGCCATAAGTCTTCATCTTCCACAGTAGAGTTTGGCACTTCGGCAGCCTTTTGTGATCAATTTGACAATCAATCTGTTCACACTTTTCATGCAAAGCTATGTCGGTCTTCTTCTGTTCTGTAATAATAATTATGGATTGCATTTTTATAGCGCTTTTCTATGCACTACGTGCCTACCGTACTCAAAGCGCTTACAATGGTCCATTCATTCATACATTGGGAGGTTGAAGCGGCGAACAGTCGACGCCAGCGTCATCACTTCCCACATTCACACACCAATGGTGGCGACCACACTGGAGGCAATGCGGGGTTCAGTGTCCTGCCCAAGGACACTTTGGTGGGGAAGTGATTGTCATCACTCACCCAACACCGCTGAAGTGCCCTTGAGCAAGGCACTGAACCCCCAACTGCTCCCCCTGGAGCTGGTTGTACTTGTCAGCTCGTGTGTGTGTGGCATTGCTGAGCACTTGTGCTCAGCTATTACCCACGGTAGTAAATATTGTATGCTATATAAGTCAAATAGTGCAAAGTATTTGACTTGTATAGCATACAATATTTCAAGTGCACACTTGTTAATTTTCACTCATTGCCTATATACATAACTGGAAAGCTGAAAAGCCTTGTTGACTTTGGCTGCCTATTTATACAACTGATGCAAGGAGGGAAAAGGAACATGCCTCACACACACACACACACACACACACACACCACAGCCCTCAGGGTGAGACTGCATTAGTTTCAGCTTAGCTAAGCAGTAAGCATCTGGATAGACGGGATCATCCACATAGAAGTGTTGATTTAGTCGACTAAAATGCATTTTTGGAGGGCCTTGATGCCGTCGTAATGGCTGAGTTTACACTTGCTGAAAATAGCTGATCTGCTAGATTTTTTTTCAGCATGCAACCAAGTGTAAAGTGCCTTATACTGGATCTCTTGTCCACTAGTCCCTTCTTAACATTTTAGTCTAGTTTTCATTTGTTGACGAAATTGTCAATATATTTAGTCTTAATTTTAGTCATCGTAGCTTAGTTTTCATGTAGTTTCCACTTAGTTTTCGTCACCATAGTATTAGTCAACGAAATCGACACTGTTTTAGGGATGGCCTGCATCCTCTCTTGGCCTGGGCTCTGCTGGCCAGCTCCGTCAGGTCAGGGGGCCAAATGTATTTGGCCGCGGACAGAAGCCCCATCTGGGAATAATTTTGTGCCAGGGAGTTGGTGCCATGCTATGAGCTTGTAGATCTGCTATTTTCTAAACATATATTCTGAGATGGATGTCCGTGGGCCAAATACAGATCATTTTGGGGGGTCTTGACATGAGACGGTTTGAGCACCACTGATACAGCAACATACAGTACATGGTCCTTCTTTATGCAGCCCTGAGCTGCATAAACGGAGATCTCCGTCCTATCAAATAGTTACGCTCAGCGCGCCTCAGGACGGAGATTAATCACAGGACGGAACTTTATTGATATCGTAACGAAGCGCACCGCTCCACAGGCTGAGAGCGCCTGTTTGAGCAACATCCGATGTAAGCGTTAGGTTGGGACGTCATCCAAAGTGGTCCCCCTCCGTTTTAGTGGATGAGATCGAAAAATATTAAAGCGTGAATAACTCTTGATCTAAATCAATCCGTCCAATTCTAACCAAAGATGATGTTTTTGACGCCCCTTTTTGATGGCCCTTCGCTGTCCCGTCGCTAGTCGCGTTATAATCATACCTCCCGTTGTTGTCGATCGTTTCGGGGGCGTTTTGGCTAACGTCTAGCTATTTCCGCTACATCCAACATGGTGCCCATGGTGCACCTTGAAATGCGCTCCGTATAGCTGCAAATCGCTGGGCACCCTGATCTAATGGTCCTAAATAGCCCCGGTTGTTCGGGGTGTTAATAGGTTATGCAGAGTATAATTTGGACCCTCTGTGCTCTCCGTCAGGTACCCATATCTTCGCTAGTGCCTTATAAATAGTAAATGGTGCCTTTATCCAAGGTGCTTTACACATATTGTGCATTACATTCATTCACCCATTCACAGTTCACACACAAATTCAAACACCGATGGCTTGCGGAAACCATGCAAGGCACCAACCAGCACATCGGGAGCAATTAGGTGTTCAGTGTCTTGCTCAAGGACACTTCGACACTAACTCTGGGGGAGCCCGGGTTCGAACTGGCGACCTTGCGGTTATACCATCCGGCCACTCTACCCCTGATGAGCCACCGCCGCCCCTTATATTATTGTATCAGCCAGTCCGTGCTCCATGCAGGAGATGTTCTGTAAGGGGATTAACAGGGAAAGTTGAGTGAGTGAATGAGCCTGAAGCTGAGCCTCCCTCTGTCTGTCGCTCCTCCAGAACAGAAGGACCTTTCCGGAGTGATTGTGTGTCCTCTGGTAGTGCACGTGTGTCCTCTATATGAGTGGTACACAGCTCATATGGACGTGTAATTTGTATAAAATAAGTAATTTATTAGGATTGTTCTACATCAACCTTGTGTAGGTAGGTAGAGGGATGGAAGGAAGGGGGTCAGATTTCAGTGTCATTGGGGAGGGGCAGAGTTCAGCAGGAAAGAAGCTGTCCCTAAGCCTACTGGTGTGGGAACCAATAGTCCTCTAGCGCCTCCCGGAAGGGAGAAGGGAAAAGAGTCTATGGTGTGGGTGTGAGGGTCCACATGTGCAGCAGCATGTAGCTCATATACAGTACAGTACAGACCTCATTAGAGTCTACCCTGCTTGTTATCTCACACAGACGTCAGCGTCAGTCCATCCTTACTTCCAATACCCAGGGTTAGCGCTTGCATCTCTGCTGTTCCTTTGATAAGCCTATACCGTTGGAAAGTGCTCTCTCTCTCTCTCTCTCTCTCTCTCTGATCATCAAAATCTTGGAGATGTACTACAAATGCTTTCATCTTACAGCGGGGTGATTGTCATGCCCTCCTGTTGCATTAATTGTGTGTGTGCCTATACAATATACGTACGAATATAATAAGCTTGTAGGAATGAGTTTATAGGCAGCGAGATGGGGTCTGTTATGTACTTTGAAAATAATAAATGACTTGGAAAATAATAAATGTGCAGCCATTCATATCAAAGCCATCGCGATGCTTCAGACATGGAAGAGAATAGTCGGTGCATAGAGGCCTTGTTGTTTGCTCCATCTATAGACTATAGAATCTATGATGCATAGAGGCCTTGTTGTTTGTTCTATATCAGTGTTGTGTCAAATTTTGATTTTAGTTTTAATCATACCTAGGCATAGTTTTACTGAGGTTAGGGTTAGGCATAGTTTGCATGTCAATCACACAGCGACTACTGGCAAAATCACATCAAGTCAAGTGAACCCTAGAAAAGTGGTGGGATCCATTTCAGATTATCCACTTAGGAACAGAGTCGATTATGACACGAAACATGTCGTTTCAGCGGGCATTACAGAATTAACGAGGAAATGATTAAACGCCATAAAAAGGCCTTGACATAAAAGTAATTTCCAGGAGTGATTTCAAAGATGACACATACTGGCTTTTCTACCCTCAGCTTCTAAAACGTAGCTGCCTGGACTGCAAAAGCCTGATCGCACCGAGTAATGAGGCGAGGATAACGAGGAGGCCCTAAGGATCTAAGGCTGCGCTCCAGGCTCATGAGGGATCAGCCTATCGTAACATGTGAAGATAAGACTGCTCAGAAAGTTGAGAGGCATACAGAGTGAATTCAATCCCATTCTGTGGTTTTACATGGACCATAATATCTAGCAACAGTTGTCTGTGTTGCAATTTTAATGTTCGTGTTGCATTAAGAATCCATTGGAGATGTGATGAGCCCCATCCCTCTGTGAAACATGATGTTGGATGTCTTAGAATTTCATGAAACTTGCCAGGAATGATCGCTAGAACAGGGGTTCTCAACCCGTGGGTCGTGACCCCTCGGGGCAATATATATATATATATATATATATTTATATATAAAAAAACGTTTATTTTGATTGAAAATGGAAATAAAGAGTTTATAGTAAATGGTGCATGCATGCATACACATTCCTTAATGGTTATATCTGGCTTCAGTATTCATTTAGGATATATATTTTCTCTATTATAAAAGTTATTTTTGCAGTCAGTTTGTATTGGTGGTGGGGAGGGGGCCTGGGCGGGGGTCCAAAGCATTTCCGGGCGTCCCCAGCCACAAACGTTGAGAACCCCTGCACTAGACTGCCCCAAAGTACATTTTAACTTTCTGGGTCAGACGTCAGAGTGACATTCATATTTGTTGTGAATGATCAGCAGACAGCTATAGGGTTTGCATCAGGGACGTGCACACATAGACGTCAAAGGGGGCTTGAGCCCCTGCCCTTTTACCCGTCTGTAAAACAACTGCCCTCTCCAGACTCCCGAGGAGGGCATTTGGCCTCCTCTCCTTTCCATGCCATATACCGGACGGTATGGTATATATTTCCCCAAAGTCTCCTGAACTTGAACACAGTATTTTGCGTCGAACAAATTGGTTTAGAAATCCATGTCGTTGCACCGCATCTCCACTAGCTAAAGAGAGCTCTCAATGCGTCGCAGCACCACACGCTGTGAGCTTGTAGATCTGCTATTTTTGCTATTTTGGGGCCAAAAGTGCCCTCTTGTGGCATTTCAGCCCCTGCCTCTGTCTCTAACACTCTCTGCACGTGCCCGCATGGTTTGCAGCCCCAGGTTGTGTTTCAGTGTTTTCAGCACCGAAAGCATGCAATCTTAACTGTGTCCAGAAAGCACTCTGTTTTCCATCAAGTTCAGAGTGGTGCTGATCTTGCCCGTCGTCAAGCATGGCCAGTTCGCTGCCCGTGGCAAAATGTCAGTGTTGAGAGCCTGCAGTGCAGTCTGGCCGGGCCAACCCTGGCTCTGCAAAATAGCAGCTGGCACCTTCACCAATAAACCGACAGACGCTTTATTTTTAAAAAATCTGCAGGTCTACAAGCCCAATCGCAGAGATATAAAATGGGGCCTAAGGGGTGTGTGTGTGTGTGTGTGTGTGAGAGAAATCTACCCTTTTGCATGTCATTGAGCCAACATCTATCTGAGCCCCAGGAAATGGCAAGGCAACCTCATGCTTTGGTCTCTTAATGGTCATTTGTGTCCCTCATAGGAACAAAGAGGGGCATTTTGGAATAGAGGGACGCTTTCTTTTGCTATCCGCAGTTCCACTGTGACCCAATTAGAGAGAGAGAGATAGAGAGACAGAGACATTGAGAGAGAGAGGAAGAGCAGAGTGCAGCTCATAAGCAGTGGAGATGGACACCGACCAAATGCGTGAGAGTTCACAAGAGTGTGCCGTGGGTGGATGTCCCTGGCCTTAATTATAAGCCTCCACTTCAGTGGAATTCTACTGTAGCGGTGTGAACTTCTACTCTAGCGGTGTGAACTTCTACTGTAGCCGTGTGAACTTCGGTGTGAACTTCCACTGTAGCGGTGTGAACTTCTACTGTAGCGGTGTGAACTTCTACTGTAGCGGTGTGAACTTCTACTGTAGCGGTGTGAACTTTGCCTCCGTTGTGTTTGTGTGATGGAACTTGCTTTTAAAGTGACAGTACACAATTAGCAGTTCCCTCTGTTAAAGTTATTCTTTCAAGGTAACAATAACACAACGGACAAAATGTACCTAGGGGGTTCCAGGTGGTCCCCAGCTAAATGATGGAGAGTTGGTAACCAAGAAATGGACCCTTATTAGGTCTTTAACTCTTGAGAGCGTAAAAAAATGTACACTCCCAAGAGTTAAATTATTGTTAAACATCTGCACTAGTTAATTTACCAAGAAGTCTACACAATTAGATAATGTAGAGGAATTGTTATTTTGTTCAACGTTTGCCTGTTATCTCTCAGAATATAGTACCAACATCAACACAGCATGGAATGGTCTCCCTAGAGGCTAGACGTCATCAAATGGTGGTCCGTGGCTCAAATGCTGAATAAATAAAGCAGGTGAAATGGGTTGAAAACCACTGAATTAAACAGTCAAGACCAGCGCAGCACACACACACAAAAAAGAATAAAAAAATCATACATTATGAATTAATAACCAGCTGCTGCCGTATATCTCCAGAATTGTGCTATGAAATATAAATATCTGTGTCTATCTGTATTTAATGTGTGTGGAAACATCAACAGAATGCGTCCAGAGAGAGAGAGAGATTGTGCGGTTTCCACAGCACAGCATAGGGACATTACATTCTCCTCAGACATATTCATATATCTTGGTAAAGAGTGTATAAAATAACCCAAACTGAGTAGCCTACATTTCCATCTACAAAGCTCAAATCTCATGTGAAAAAAAATAATACAATTTTCACCTTTTCTCGGTTTCATATTCAAAGAAATATAGTTGGAAATATGCTTTGGAACCTAAATCATCACTTTAGATATTTTTCTCTTCTTCTTTTCTTTTTTCCCCAGTCTGTAGAAATCTGTCATTTTCTGTGAGTCATTACATGAGCTGTGACTGTTAGAGTAGCTTGTGAAGTGCACCCATGGCTGTTTAATGAGATGACCTCTGCTTGATTCAGCGATTTAAAGCAAAGACTATAATCTCACGACTGAACTGAACGTCATTGTTATTAGGCTGTCCCAATCCCAACGATTTGTGAAACGGCATCAAAGGAGTTTCCCCACATTGTGCTGCGTGTGTTCGTTTCCTAAAAAAATTGCACACACTATGCATAATTAATTAGGATGTTTATCTATTATCATGCTGAATCGGGTACATGTAGGCTTTAGTTTCCGACATACTATTGATCCGAAACCTCAATCCCTAACCTAACCATAACCGCAAGCACGGGAGCAGCGCATGTCGGACCACCACATTTTTGCGTCGCATGTCCCCGCGCTTCGGACCTTTGGTGTGTCGGAAAAGCGCGCGCACCCCGCTGAATCTAGGTCATTGCTGTTTTAACATGCGGCCAGTTAGTTGAAGATATTGCAGGCTTTAGCCATTACTTCAATGCAGTAGTTTTCAACCAGTGGTCCTTGAAGGGGCTCCAGGTGGTCACCCAGCTGCTAAATGATGGAGAGTTATATGCATGGTAACCAAATGGACCCTTATACAGTAGATCTTTAACTATTGAAAGCATGAAATGAACGGGGTCCATTTGGTTTCATTTTACGTTCTCAAGAGTTTAATTATTGTTAAACATCTACATTACTTAATTTCCAATAAGTCAACTCAATTATATGGAATTGTGGACAAACTTTTATCCAACGATATACATATTCTTTAGTTTTTGGCCTGAGAGGCTAAATATCATCAAAAACGGTGGTCCGTCCGTGGCTCAAAATGTCGAATAAATAATGGGTCTTGATATGAAAAGGGTTGAAAACCACTGCTTTAATGTAATATCTGACACGTTAGGGTTTATTTCTTTTTTTAGAATATGCTTCTGAACACTTTTCCCTCTGTCATTTTGCACATTCACACTTCACACTTCCCCAGCTAAATGAGAGTGGATGAGTGGATGAGAGTGAATGGAGAGTTTGTAACCAAATGGACCACAATTTAGAGAACTGAATTGTGGACAAAAATCCAATCCGACGATAACAGAATTCTTTCATTTTGGGTCAACAAGTCTAAAATCTCATCAAATGGTGGTCCGTGGCTGAAATACTGAAAAAACAATACTAGGCCTTGATATGAAAAAGGTTGAAAACCACCACCGCTCTTTCCTCTTCCTCTCCTCTCTTTCTCTTCCTAATATGTTCCAAATATGTTTTCTCTCCCCTTTTTCTTCCTTATTCTGTTCTGTATTTCCTCCTCCCTTTTTTCTGTTTCTCGTTCCCCCTCTCATTCCCCTATACGTACCTCTCCAATGGTTACACACTGGTGCCAAAATGGTGGTGCTGCACAATGAATCTGGATAAAGGTTGAGATCTAGGTTCTAGACACCTCATTTTCTAAATTTTTGAGCAAGAATCGTGCAGCACTAGACGGCTGTCCCAGTTCATTTGATTTACTCTGTCTTCTGTTTTTGCTACAAGAGAGAGACTTCAAGAGAGGTCAAGCACTTTCTTTGGTGTCTGTTTATAAGCCACAGTATAGTTGGCTTTGAATGTAGCAATGTTCAGCAACTATACAGACTAAAGACAAAACATATTTTCATGGGGGGGAAAAAAGAGAATCAAACATTTGAGCAAGAATCGTGCAGCACTACAAAATGGTGCCGCAGCATCTATTCTCCGGCGGCTTCAAAACAAACACCCTATTGTGTTTGTACACCTGACCCCTGACCTCCAAGCCAGCCTTCCCGTCCTCGCGGCACAACGCACTTCATTTAACCACTTACTGTAAGCCCTGTAGACTTCTTTGTGTGCTTCACTTGCAGTTGGAAATATGTTTTGGAACCAAAACTATGACTTTAGTTAGTTTTCTAAATACCCAAAGTGAAAAAGAAGGGACTCCCGCACACTCTCTCCAAATGCAGTGAAGTAGTTTATTAGGGAACCAGCATCAGGCTCTATCTTTATTAAAGATGCTTTTTTATTTATAAATACCCAAAGTAAAAACTCCTTAAATTTCTCACTCAAACACATCTCTTTGTTTTTGTTTTTACTATAACCGGTGGTCACCTACAACCGGAGTATGAATAGGCCTTTACTGCCCAGGAAAAAAAAGCTAGATCAAATCACTTTTTGTTCTGGTTGGCTGTAAGGAGCAGCACAGCCCTATAAGGGACTTTAATTATTCTGCTTCACCATGGCAAAGCAGTACCGTTTTATTGTCTCCACCAGGCCGAAGGCATGGGGAGAGAGTATGTTTTGCGTGTGTGTGTGTCCGTCCGTCCGTAGCGCCACCAGGAGGCCACAACCTGACCTGGCCTGGTGGAGACCTGCACTTTTTCTAGTTTCCTCTCTTGTCACACAGTAGAGGCGTAGGCCTATACAACAGTTTATCCGTAGGCACATGCATGCACACAGTGTTCGCGCATGAAGATGTATAGCTTTGTGTCGTTTTATGCAAATCCATATTAACGTGTGTCAACAAGTAAATTGCTATGTCGTGTCATTCTTTTCCGAGCGCTGCTTTTTGTCTCGGACGCTGAAGGGCACAATACTAGCGGTAAAATACGTACTTCATGTCATGTTGTGTGAGACAGGTAGATTGTTTTGTGTAACATGATTTTTATCGCTGGTTCCCTGTTGGTTAAACCCATTATAAGTCAGAACTGCAATGTGCTGCATTTAAATTAGTACATTGAAGTGGAGAAAAAAACCCCCCTTCAAACTGAAATTGAATGAAAGCCTATTATATATTGCATTTGCTTCAACTGAGCCAGTATGGCATTGATATAGAAATGCCGTAACATGGAAACGCACACACATACACACACACATACACACACACACACACACACACACACACACACACACACACACACACACACACACACACACACACACAGACACACACACACACACAAAATTAATATATATATCACAGCAGTGAGTGAGTTCATTGAGTAACACTATACAGTATGTGTGAATTTCATATCTCGTTCCGTGGCCACGTTTTCATTCCCCTCTTATCGTTGAGGGTTTTTTAATGAAAACCTCGACAAGATGTGTGCAGTCTCGACACGCAGGGCCGTGGCCTTGTACGTCTTCAGTATGAGTTGGATTATATATATGTCTCTTCTCTGATCCCTCGCTCTGCTGTGACTCTGACACCATGCAATAATACAGCAGAAAATTGGCTCTCCAGCAGGGCTGGATAAAAAGTAATCACTTTTTCTTTTTTTTTACTTTAGTAAAAGTACCAACACGGCAATGTAGAACTACTCCCGTTGCAAGTCGGAATTGAAAATGTTGTTGAGTAAAAAAAGGCATCAAAATGTACTTTAAGTACCAAAAGTGAAAGTTCTCATTGAGCAGAATGTTTCGTTTCGAGTTCTCAAATGTATTAAAATCGTTAATAGCAGTTCTCAAAGGTATTAAAATCGTTAATAGCAGTTCTCAAATGGCCGAAATGTATATGTAGGGCTGAAGTGTTAATGCATGTTTTGTAATAATAATAATCATCAAAGTAACTGGTATGTAACTAAAGTTTTCAAATAAATGTATCTGAGTAAAAGTACAATATTTGCCTCTGAGATGTAGCGGAGCAGAAGTAACAGTTTTGGAATTGGAAATACTCAAGTAAAGTACAAATACCTCAACATTTTACTTAAATGTACTTCCAACACTGCTCTCCGTGCATGCCTACTTTGCAGGCCGCATGTTCACAAGGTGCATACTTGAACATGTTGACAAAGGTGCAGTATTTATGAGGGGTGCCAACCCCTCCAGCGTGGCTTTCATTGTGGCAGACAAGTCTATGGACTTTTAATGTCGGTTGTCACCCATTTAGACCTGAGGTCGAGGTCCTTGACATGAAAAACGTTTGGGAACCACTGTGTTATGAGTTAGATAGTTGTGGCTTTATACCAAGCTGTTAATGGAAGGATCTTTGCATTCAGACTGAAGGTGCCACACCGAGCCTAATGCCGTCCACACTCCTCATCAGAGACCCACTCCAATCAGGATCCAATTAGGCTGTGAAGAGCTCTGTGTTACTTGGCACCAGGCGTACGTACTAGATTCTAGCTAGTTCCGTAGGGGGTGCTCACACTTTTATGACTTGAGAGCTACTTTCAAAATGACCAGTTCAATCTACTGACCAAAATAATTATTATCCCCTTGCTGGAAATAGTTACATAACATAAGACACATAAGAAATATACTGTAGCTGGTGAAATGGAATTGGTATACCAAGGTTTGTGTGCAACAACAAAGTATTGCATTGTGGGTTTGAGCTGACGGTGCCCTTTTCTGATGTCAATCAATCAAGTCACCTTCATTCAAGTGATAGATTATAGTATATTCTTCAGGGGACATGTCATGTGGTCTACCTGCCTTTTGGGCACCCGCCTGGAGCTAGACCGAGACTCGCGTCCTTGTTTTCCATGGCATATTTTGTCTTGTCTTGTCTTCATTTTCTTTCCTCTTTGGAAACTCTACATCGACTATCAACTCTACATCGACTATCGACTGGCTGATTGACGTTTTTATTGGTGAAAATGCACATTACGTGAACATATATTTGTACATGAAAAGTGTAATTGGTTAATGGTGAAAGGTGCATTTACATAGCGCCTTTATCCAAGGCGCTTTACATAGATTGTGCATTTACATTCACCCATTCACACGCACATTCATACACCGATGGCGGCGGAAACCATGCAAGGCACCAACCTGCACATCGGGAGCAATTAGGGGTTCAGTGTCTTGCTCAAGGACACTTCGACACTGAATCTGGGGGAGCCCGGGTTCGAACTGGCAACCTTGCGGTTGCCATCCAGGCACTCTACCCCCTGAGTCACCGCCGTAAAACACCAACACGCTCGTTCTTTCCCCTTGAGTGCAAAACATGCATGTGTGAAAGCTTAGTGTCGTGTTTTTTTTAATACATTGATTTTGTATATTATTATTTATGTATTAGAATCAAGGGCCTGAAATTAAAACCTGACCCAATCCAACCCAAGTGAGTTGAAGCCCGAATAGAACGGAGGATTTTGAGCCCGGCCCGACCCAAATAAATAATAGAGGATGAATGAATGTAGCCTAATTAAACATTCAGAGAGAGAGAGAGAGAGATTTTCTGGGGGTATACCACCTTGTTTACAATTCTGTGGACCAATCACTTTTATTTATTTTTTTAAATGTGAAACTCTCTCCTTCCCTTTGGGCCGCTTGAGGCTAGTAAAAAAGAAAATGATGAGCTGGGAGAAGTTGAAAAATCCTTTTGGATGCTAATGTACCAGCATGTGCAGCAGCAGCCGCGATCAAAATGACATTGAAACAAGTGCCCTTGTCATTAATTCAAGAGCACTTCATGTTTCATTGTTGTAAACAAAGAAGACTATTTGGCTGCAGTGCTGTTCAGCCATGCCCATGAGCCATTATGTTGGATAGAAAGCATTCTAATCAACAGGGACGTGCAGAGAGTGTTAAGAGGGGCAGGGGCTAAAATCCCTTCAGGCGGAGGTGAACGGATGTGGTTGACATTATGCCCTTACTGGGCTGCGTTCACACATTCAAGACACCTGTCTTGTGTCTGTGTTTAATGGCCGCTCCAATGCATTTCCAATGGAAGCCAATACGGTTTGACCAAACATTTTGTTTGATGGGGGGGAGGGGGGCAGAAAACATGTCCATAAAAGTTGTGTTCAGACACAAGGCAGGTGTCAGACACAAGGCAAGTGTCTGGAATGCAGCTCAGTAAGGGCATATGTCGACCCCACCCGCTCACCTCCGCCTCACGCCCTCCTGGTGCTGCGGCCATCTTGGAAACTAAACACAATGTAAACAGTGGGAGAGGGGTGGGGCCGAGAAAGGCCCTTATTGGATTGTCTGTCTGTTTGAGCACAGTATTGTCTGTCTGTACTATATGACACACACACACACACACACACACACACCACCACTTTCTTAACGTGAAGTAGGGCACGTCTCCTCCCTATCAATGTCCTATTGTTTTTATGGATTAATTACCCCCATTTAATATACGTTTTACGTGTGTGTGTGTGTGTGTGTGTGTGTGTGTGTGTGTGTACACTGCACACGCTCGTGCATGTGATTATTAACAAGCTTTTCCTCATTTTCTTCCAGGGTGTGGAGGCCAAAAAATACTGCTGGTATTTTGAAGGAGGATATCCCATCTACTTCATGTATGTACCCTTTATTTATCTGTCTATTGACATCTATATTATATACTGTCTGTATATTGTTGTGGCTCCTACTTTCCCCGCCGAAAAACGTAACCTACGTTAATCATTAGTCTCGGCAAGCACCAATAAACGTAAGTTACGTTCATTCAGTTGTATAAAATGTTTTGATCCGATCTAGTGGAAAGGCTACTCACATTAGCTTCGGATGGCTCTCTGTTGTTAGCTTAGACACTGGACTGCGCCATCTAGATTTGCGCGTACACTCAAATCTAGTGTACGCGCTTCTCCATCCCAGGCGGCATTTCTGGTCAAAGCGACGCTTATTGCACGGAGCCTATAGCGGTCGCTGTAATGGCGCCGGCCTGTACTTCTCATCAACTTCCGATCGAGACAACACACACACACACTATTATGTCGACACAACTTTGCTGTGTTTTGGGTCTTCAAAATAAGGGTTGTTAACGGGGGGGGGAGAGATATCGTGGCATATAAATCATTCTTTAATTCATCCACACACACACACACACACACACACACACAATTAGCAGCTGGTGCTTTATTTCAAATAATTTAAAACTATAGCATTATGCAAGGTCATATGTCAGGGACATGATGTTTCAGTCAAAGTCGTATGATTAGTCACACACGTTACTGCAGTGAAATGTGTTCTCCGCATTTGACCCATCTCTTGGAGCGGTGAGCCGTACAGCCAAGGAGCGGTGAGCCGCAGCCATGCCGCGCTCGGGAATAATTTGATTAGTTGATTTGACCCCCAATCCAACCCATTGATGCTGAGTGCCAAGCAGGGACTGACCCCCAATCCAACCCATTGATGCTGAGTGCCAAGCAGGGACTGACCCCCAATCCAACTCATTGTTGCTGAGTGCCAAGCAGGGACTGACCCCCCAATCCAACTCATTGTTGCCGAGTGCCAAGCAGGGACTGACCCCCCAATCCAACCCATTGATGCTGAGTGCCAAGCAGGGACTGACCCCCCAATCCAACCCATTGATGCTGAGTGCCAAGCAGGGACTGACCCCCAATCCAACCCATTGATGCTGAGTGCCAAGCAGGGACTGACCCCCCAATCCAACCCATTGATGCTGAGGCATTGGGTCCCATTTTAACTGATCTTGAAAAATAAATAAAAGTTTTTCTCCTCTGGTGAAAAGCTGGAATTTGCGCGATGGCAGTCTCTCAGTCAAATCTGGTCACATTTGATAGGACGGAGACCTCCGTTTATGCCGCTCAGGGTGTTGAGTAACATTGTGGACATTATTTGAATTGAAGGGTGTTATTCTCCCTTTGGGGTATGTTCTTTTGTTGCTTTGTTGCTACATTGCCTCATGTTGGAGAAGAGCTGTCTCTGTCTCTTCTATGCTCGTCAACCTCCCTCCCTTCCTCCCTCTCCTTGTGTCTTCCTGCTTCTGGATGTATTGCTTTCTCATTCCCATGGCTCCTGCTGTGAAGGGAAGCACGTATATGCGAATAAATCATGTCTGATATGTTGTGGGTGTTTTATTATGATGTATAGACTAGTCGGTGCATGGTGTCTGTCGGGAACTCTAGTGAGCTAGTAGTTGTGTCCTTTAGGTCAGGGGTTCTCAATCTGTGGGTCGCGACTCCTCGGGGGGGGTCACCACATTTTGTTGGGGGGGGGGTCCCCAGATTATAAAAAAACGGAATGGCTGGAAAATGGAAATGAAGAGTTTACATACATAGTACATGCATAGACCTTCCCTAATGATTATATCTGGTGTTTTGTCTCTATTATTAAGGTTAAGGTTATTATGGTAGCAGTCAATTTATATTGGGGTTCGGGGGTCCCGAGACATTGCCAAAGACATTGCCAAAACGTTGAACCCCTGCTTTAGCTCACACATGGGCAGCCGGCGGCCCCGGCACCTTCATTTAATGCGGCCCGCAGGTTAATATCAGAACACTGACATATATTATTGATTTCAGCTGTTACAATTTATTCCAAACATGCAAACATGACCCGCTTTAATTACTTTAGTATAGCTTAATGACTAGTATTAAAATGCTATATTGTCTTTTTTTCTATGTCCAATTTGCATTTAAGTTCATAGTTAACGTGAGTATAACTAAATTCATTTGAAATTCAATAATTATTTCAGGATTCCAATTCAAAAATAGCAAAAAAAGTATAATTCAGAATTCCAATTCAAACATAGTAAAAACAGCAGATCTACAAGCTCAAAATGTGTCGTGTTGCGACACGTTCTTAAAAACATTTGAAGTGAGAAATGGATAGACAATGCAGTAACCGAAAATGTTATCTATTTAATCAAAGGCACCGTGACCTGGCATACATTTATGGAAATCTTTCGTTTTGTTAATTTTGGGTCAATTTATTAATCCTGTATTAATCAGCCTTCAGAATGATCAGACCCCATCCTGTCGGTGTTAATCCTGGTGTTTTTATTTTTTCTCCTTTTCTTAACAAAACACATGCAGCCCCCCCAGGATAACCTTGTGCAAACACACACACACATTTTATACATTTCCTATTATTTTTAAATTCCTAATAATAATATGACATTTCTTACCAATGTTAAGTAAATTCAAAAATGGAATCAGAATCAAAGTCAGAAGTGTATTTACTTTTAATACGATAAAAACATTCAGCTGATGCTGGTATCCAGAATGAATTAAGTGAATTGATAGATGTATATAACAAAGTATAAGCATAGTAGGCTAAATCTAAATAATTTTCTTAAGGTATAGTAATGTTATATTATCATCACAATCTTAGTGCTGTGCCAATTATTTGGGGGCCTGCTTGCAGTACCCTCACACAGGTTGGGACACCCCCCCCCCCCAAAGGCCAGTTTTCGGTGAAGAGGTTGACCACCGAAAGCGACATCACTGAGCTGCGGTGGTCACCGCTCACACAGCACATCTCTCCGTTTTCACCTCTAAACCGAAAACTGGACTATACGAATAGGCCTTTACAGCTCCATCTTCGTTAGAACAGGCTTCCTCTCTCGTTTCTTCTTCCTGTTCTTCTTGTCTTCTTTGCGGAAGACCTTCCCGTCCGACTGCTCCACCCACCGCAGTTTGATGTCTGCCGCTTCCCCACTTCCGTTCTTCAGGCTCTGCTTCAACTGACGGATAAAATAAAACCAGAATTATTGTTCTCCCGGGTTGTAGGGTTGCCAAACTTTCCCTTGAAATAAGGAATCGTCCCTTATTTGGAAACGGCAAGACGTGGCTTTTATTGGCCTGATAAGGAACACAGTTTTCTCCTGGAATCAATCAATGCACGAATGACACACATCTTAAAGATGGAGTGCCACAAGTTTTGTATTTTTCCAGTTTGTCATGTGTCTATGAGGTGACAGTATACTTCATTAGACACCGTGAAGTCGTTTTTATGTGCAATGGTGTATTAATTTTGTATTTAGGGTTTCTTCCTGGAGGCTGAACCCTTGATAGTCAAACATGCCAATGAAAAAAACAGTAATATAGTGACATCACATTATCAGCCCCTTCCCTAATCCCTCCCCCTTTATCATACAACTACAGCTGTGGGTTCGGCTTAAGTTCAGTTCATCACCACCCAACCGGACATGTTCGGTTCTTCATCAACGGGTTCCGACGTGTCGATAAGGAGATATGGACGGCAAGTGACGGGAGCTTGTACCTGTTCCAAAATGGCCTCCTTCACTGCAGGGCTGTTCAGATCCAGGGAGGAGTTTCCTCTGGTCACTTTAATTCTCACCACTTGTTTGTTCACGGAGACTTCTGGGACTTTGAAAACAAACATCAATGTAATATTAAAGGTGTCGGTTGTATTAATGTGTGGGCTCTCTAGCCAGCAAGTCCACTAGTTGACTCTTTATTATTATACTACTTATTATGCTTCTTTTCAACATTTAGATTTTTGAAATATTTAACTTATTTGTATTTATGTTTTGCTTAGCTATAGCAGTGATTCTCAACCTGTGGGCAGGTATTGCAAGTGGGCCCCTAAATACTTGGCACAAGACAAAGATTATAATGATAATGTAATAATACAAATAAAAAGGTGATACCGATGGATAAGAAAACAAAAAAACTGAAATGAAGAAATTGTGTTTTTGACTGTGGTGTTAAGACAGCAGTCTAAGGGCCTTATTTTCATCAGTGCCTTATCCCTTATCCCAACACTACTTTGCCTTTTTTTTACTATTTTGAAAAACAAGCTTTCACTTTTTGCCTTCAAGCGGCGATAGCGCCCGAACATGCAATAGCGCCCCGTCCCCGGGTCATACCGTTGTATCCGGGCTAGCGAGCCATTTCCAACGGTACCGGGCTCGAGTCTGTCGGTCCTACTCACTTCCAGGTTTTGGGAACAACTACTGTAAATGCAGCACTTTCAATCTAACCAATGCAGTGTTGATTTATTTTTATTTAGATTTTAGCTTTTGCCGTAGTCTCTTGAATAGGTTTCATTTAGTTTTAGTCACATTTTAGTCACCTGGAATGTCTTGGTGTTAGTCTAGTTTTAGTCGACTAAATATCATAAGATTTCAGTCTAATAAATCTACAGTTTATTTAGTCTACTAAAATATATTTTGGCGGTCCTTAATGTCGTCGTAATGACTGATTTTACACTTGCTGAAAATAGACTATATCTACAAGCTCACAATGCGTCGCACTGTGACGTGTTGTGAGCTTGTAGATCTGCTATTTGCAGCATGCAACTTGGTGTTTAAATGACTTCTAGTCCCTTCCTAACATTTTAGTCTAGTTATAATTTGTTGACGAAATTGTCAATATATTTAGTCTTCGTTTTAGTCATCGTAGCTTAGTCTTCATTTAGTTTCCATTTGGTTTTCGTCAGTGTCGCCGAACATCTTTTTACATCATAGTATCAGTCGACAAAATCAAACACTTGCTCTTACCAATGCTGTGGCAGATGAATGGCACATGCATATCACATCTCCAGTCTTCCCATTTGGACCCTTTGCCAAACACCAACAAGACACAGTTCTCGTGCCCGGCGCGATTATTGGGTTCCCACGTTGTCCAGTCCCTGAACGTGTGGCTGCTTCCGTCGGACCACTTCCAGCTGTCTCTGTGAAGGCCTATCCAGCACGGGGAGGAGGAGGGGATCATCTTCCGTACCATCTCATTCTCGGTCTGGTTCCTCACGCTGGCCAGGTCCGTGTGTCTCTCCCTGCAGCGGGCCTGAGCCTCGGCCCATGTCAGGCTCTCGTTGATCAAGATGTACTTGTTCTCTGTCGGCTCTGAAAGAAATGCACTATATACAGTCAGTTCATGCAAATTCAGAAAAAAGCTTAAAATAAAACCAAACCATTTATATCATAGATATATATATATATATAAGAAAGCTAGATGGCTCACCCGAGCTCTAGACAATGGAGAGCGACGTTGCTACATGGCGGCCATCTTACCTCGGGGCAGCATAACATTGTGTATGTACTTTTAAATAACCATAAATTGCTCAATTTTCCACCGATTTTCAAATTGTTTGGTTTGTTATAAACGTCAGAGACATCCGCATACGTGTATGCTTTAATACAACGTTCATATAAAAAAAAGATTAAACAGATAAGCGTCCTGAATCATAGTCATGTTGACACCGTTTGTAATAAACCGACCCGTTTGTAAATCTGTCAAGATTTCTTATGACTATTTTTGTTTGAGCTTCCATTGACTGTGTAGTGTACTGTGTAGCCCCTCAGCAAGATGGCCGCCGGGTGAACTATGTCAGAGACTCCACCTTAAGCCGTCTAGCCTTTATGTATGTCTATGAGTTATATAACTAGTTCAGTAGGTCCTAGCACTATGACTATGTGCAGTGTTTGTTAACACATTTTATGCCATCATCAAAGGTTCAGAGCACCTGCTGCCATTGTATTAAACTCCGGCACTGTCACTTCCCTGCCCCCTGATGGACAGGGCCTTTTTATTTTGATAACCATGAAATTCACCCAAATGAAGCAGATGTAAGAAATCGGCCATTACTAATCTGCCGGTGGTAACTTTAGAAGTCATCAGAAGCGTTAATATTGTAACCACGAGGTACAGATGCCCCCAACATCAATGTACTGTTCAAGCCTCAATTACGAGAAAAACGTAAGCAAAGATTGTGGCTATTACCTATAGGACTCTACGAGCCACACGGTTTGTTTACAGATAGCTATAGCAACTTAATGCTAATGTATGTTGCATTACAAGTGCAATCTATCATAGACCACTTTAAAAATCACATGAAGAGGAAAGCGTTGGATTTGATAGGACAATGTGTTAGTTGTAGTGAAATGTTGAAACCACGCTGAACCAATATTTCTCCAGCGCTTGCTCCATGCGTGCACACCCCTCTAGACCAGAAAGCATGCTGGCTTGGCCAGGCTAGCTAGCCGATCTGAGTGGTGATGTTGCGTGCAGAGTGGAAAATAGTGAGCAATGCTCAGCACGGACAAACGCATCTCACCTGTATCGTCGAAGCAGATTGCACAGAAAGGTTCTGCACATTTGTCGTCGTTCCATGTGCCATTGGTATACATGCCTGCACAACACTCTCCACTGCCCTGGTTGTTTGGTTCATTAGGAGACCATCTCCTGAACTGGTGGTCCTGTAGATCAGCCAGTGACCATCTCCAGCTGTTGATGTCATCATACAGGCCTATCCAGGCCCCCTTGAAAGAAATGACACAAGCCCATTAAAGGATGTTATATATAACTAGAAAAAGTGCCCTTCGGGACACAGGTCTCCACCAGGCCAGGTCAGGTTATTGTGGCCTCCTGGTGGCGCTATTGACGATATTCAGACCGCGGCCATCTTGCCACCAAGGTGCTAACTACGTGCAACTTCCCATTGACAGCCCATTCATCCAAACAGAAAAGTCCTATCTGATTGTATTAACAAATTAACTGCTCCTGACACAAGGTTCCGCCAGTTGGAATCCAACCGGCAACTGCTTCTGGCATAACGTTCCGTCTGATAAGCTTTATTATTGATATCAATCCGGATTGCTGATTTTTTTCCTTGGCCTTTCCTTCTTTAGCGATGGCTTCATTTTAGCAGCATTGACGCTATTTATTTGGCATCTAAGATGGCAGCCCAAACAGGATGCGAGTCCAGATTTGGTTGCAAAGCCATGCAAATCAACACAGTAATATCTAGAGATTAATCGATGTCTGTCTGTGAAGAAATAACTATGTAATCACAAAGTGGAGATATATTTACATATCCGTGCTGAGGATTTCCCAGGCTGTCATTGAGCGTGCTGACGTCCTCCAGGCTCTCCATCGTAGCCAGGTCTGTGAACCTATCCCTGCAGTACTGCTGAGCATCGGTCCTGTTCATCCGGTCGTACACGACATGGTACTGACGAGGCTGGTGGCACAAGGAGAGCGTGCACAGCCCTATAGGATAGACAATGTGCATTGAACTTCACAGAGTGGAAAGTCAAAACACACCATACTGTAAGTCATCTGGAAAACCGGGAGTTTGATTAATTTACTCCACTACATTTATTTGAAAACTTTAATTACTAGTTACCTTGATTATTATTATTATTACAAAAACATACATACCCTTCAGCCCTATATACATTTCGGCCGATCTACAAGTTCACAATTGTGAGCTTGTAGACCGGCTATTTTCACAATATCTGTATGCATTTGAAAACTTGAAAGTTTTCAAGAATTTTATCAGTTTAGGGATAAGGGAAGGGTGGCGCAAGATGGAGCCCTTAGTTTGTCCTTTGGTTTGCACCATTCAACACCCCACAGCCCACACTACATTTACCACACATCCACTCACCTACACTACTGATTTCACTGATTAGCACGTACACCCCATATCCTGTTGAAGCTTTAAGTTATTGTTTATAATTGTAAAGAAATATTTCTTTATGCACTTTTAAAAGCTGAGTCTTCCTCCTTTTTTGTCATGGCCTATGACAGTATTGATACGTTTACCTAAGAAGAACCAATTTTTTTTCACCACTGGTCATTAAGAATTGCTAATCATCAAATGAACAGCTCACGTACCTGTTATGGTCAGGATGCCCAGAGCTGTCGGCCTCATTATGCTTCTCCGACTCTGGCTCTGTGTGAATGCAGATGCACACAAGTGCACAGAATGACTGCTGTTAAGGCAGGACCATCATTAGCTATCTGATGCCGCGCGATCATTTGACTAATCATACATTAGGTTTCTATATGCGTCATTTCATTCTGATAACAATTAGCTTACTGCGCCTTTCATTCAAAACGTCTTCAGAGTCCTCTTTGCGTGTCTGCATGTTTTATTACTGCATATTCATGTGTGTGTGTGTGTGTGTGTTGCAGATGTCGTTCCTATGAGGACTGCTGTGGGACTCGATGCTGCGTCCGAGCGCTGTCCATTCAGAGACTATGGTACTTCTGGTGAGTAAATGTAACTAAGTACTTTTACTCAAGTACTGTACTTATGTACAATTATGAGGTACTTGTACTCTACTTGGGCATTTCCAATGTCCAATGCTTTTACTTCTACTCCATCTCAGAGGCAAATGTTGTACTTTTACTCCACTACAATTATTTGAAAACTTTAGTTACTAGTTTAACCACTTTCAGCTACTATATATACTTTGCGGCAAGTATGCCTTTCATGCGGAAGGTTGCGGGTTCGAACCATAGAGTATTAAAAGGATAGAGACTGAACCGGTACGATAGCCGCGCCCACACCGCTATTCATGTCAGTGGAAGTTGCTCAGTGGCGTTGTGAAGCATCCGGAAGAACCGTCTACTTCTGCTTTTTTTTCCCGATTTGGGCACCGGAATTTGGTGCCCAAAATGCGGAACGGGGCGCTCAACGTTAAAGCCCAGCTGTGCGGTGTTTCCTCGTCATAACTCCACGGGTCCGCCTGCAGTTCCTCCTCTTACCACTAGGGCAGAGCGCCTCAACTTTGGAGAGCCTCACTGGGGCCTTGGTTGATGTCAGCATGAAGGACATGCGGTCGCAACGGGTTCCATGAGGCCAAATCAAATGGGTTCAGATCTGAGCCTCCTGAGGAGGTGGCGAGGTGCGTCTGAAGCCTGTCCTGGGCGGACTGTGTATCCGGTCGTAAAAACTAATCTTAGTTACAGAGATTAACCCATTTTGGGGTGGGAACCCCTTTTGGTGTTTTAAGCATTATGTTATACTTTATAGCTATTAAAAAATAGCAGATCTACAAGCTCATAGTGCGGCACTCGGTGCCCCCCCCCCCCCCCCCATGCTAATTTGCCCCATCAATCATTTGATCCACGCTACGCGCCTGCTGTGTGTTGTTAGTTAGTTAGGCTACTACGTTGTAGCCAAAAAAAATTAAGTCTTCATTTATTTAATATACGACGAAATATATTAGTGAACGAAAACCTGAACCTGTGAACCATATGAATTAAATAACAATTAAATAGGCGCACAAACACGCCGCTGTTGTAGGTGCATCTCCTCCCTCCTGTCCTGTCTGTCTCTAAACCAGGTGTTCCCAAACTTTTTTGGACCAGGTACCCCTTTTGGGGTAGATATTTTTCCATGTACCCCCTCATCCTCGCAACACGGATAACAATATATTTACAACCACAGTGGTTACCTGGTCCAAAAACGTTTGGGAACACCTGCGATATGGGCTATAGCCCACGGTCCAAAATGTTGAGAAACGAGGCTAACTTTTTTTTCCAAAATTTCAAAAAACATGGGCTATAACCCATCGTTTTTTTCATTTTTTCATTTTTTTTAAATCCTCAAAAATGATGAAAAACGGCGTGCCATAGTATGCCGTACGATATGGGCTATAGCCCACGGTCCAAAATGGTGAGAAACGAGGCTAACTTTTTTTTTCAAAATTTCAAAAAACATGGGCTATAACCCATCGTTTTTTTCATTTTTTCATTTTTTTCAAATCCTCAAAAATGATGAAAAACGGCGTGCCATAGTATGCCGTACGATATGGGCTATAGCCCACGGTCCAAAATGATGAGAAACGAGGCTAACTTTCTTTTTCAAAATTTCAAAAAACATGGGCTATAACCCATCGTTGTTTTCATTTTTTTCAAATCCTCAAAAATGATGAAAAACGGCGTGCCATAGTATGCCGTACGATATGGGCTATAGCCCACGGTCCAAAATGATGAGAAACGAGGCTAACTGTTTTTTTTCAAAATTTCAAAAAACATGGGCTATAACCCATCGGTTTTTTTTCATTTTTTTCAAATCCTCAAAAATGATGAAAAACGGCGTGCCATAGTATGCCGTACGATATGGGCTATAGCCCACGGTCCAAAATGATGAGAAACGAGGCTAACTTTCTTTTTCAAAATTTCAAAAAACATGGGCTATAACCCATCGTTGTTTTCATTTTTTTCAAATCCTCAAAAATGATGAAAAACGGCGTGCCATAGTATGCCGTACGATATGGGCTATAGCCCACGGTCCAAAATGATGAGAAACGAGGCTAACTGTTTTTTTTCAAAATTTCAAAAAACATGGGCTATAACCCATCGGTTTTTTTTCATTTTTTTCAAATCCTCAAAAATGATGAAAAACGGCGTGCCATAGTATGCCGTACGATATGGGCTATAGCCCACGGTCCAAAATGATGAGAAACGAGGCTAACTTTTTTTTTCAAAATTTCAAAAAACATGGGCTATAACCCATCGTTTTTTTTTCATTTTTTCATTTTTTTCAAATCCTCAAAAATGATGAAAAACGGCGTGCCATAGTATGCCGTACGATATGGGCTATAGCCCACGGTCCAAAATGATGAGAAACGAGGCTAACTTTCTTTTTCAAAATTTCAAAAAACATGGGCTATAACCCATCGTTGTTTTCATTTTTTCATTTTTTTCAAATCCTCAAAAATGATGAAAAACGGCGTGCCATAGTATGCCGTACGATATGGGCTATAGCCCACGGTCCAAAATGATGAGAAACGAGGCTAACTTTTTTTTTCAAAATTTCAAAAAAATGGGCTATAACCCATCGTTTTTTTTTCATTTTTTTCAAATCCTCAAAAATGATGAAAAACGGCGTGCCATAGTATGCCGTACGATATGGGCTATAGCCCACGGTCCAAAATGATGAGAAACGAGGCTAACTTTTTTTTTCAAAATTTCAAAAAACATGGGCTATAACCCATCGTTTTTTTTCATTTTTTCATTTTTTTCAAATCCTCAAAAATGATGAAAAACGGCGTGCCATAGTATGCCGTACGATATGGGCTATAGCCCACGGTCCAAAATGGTGAGAAACGAGGCTAACTTTTTTTTTCAAAATTTCAAAAAACATGGGCTATAACCCATCGTTTTTTTCATTTTTTCATTTTTTTCAAATCCTCAAAAATGATGAAAAACGGCGTGCCATAGTATGCCGTACGATATGGGCTATAGCCCACGGTCCAAAATGATGAGAAACGAGGCTAACTTTATTTTTCAAAATTTCAAAAAACATGGGCTATAACCCATCGTTGTTTTCATTTTTTCATTTTTTTCAAATCCTCAAAAATGATGAAAAACGGCGTGCCATAGTATGCCGTACGATATGGGCTATAGCCCACGGTCCAAAATGATGAGAAACGAGGCTAACTTTTTTTTTCAAAATTTCAAAAAACATGGGCTATAACCCATCGTTTTTTCATTTTTTTCAAATCCTCAAAAATGATGAAAAACGGCGTGCCATAGTATGCCGTACGATATGGGCTATGCCCACGGTCCAAAATGATGAGAAACGAGGCTAACTTATTTTTTCAAAATTTCAAAAAACATGGGCTATAACCCATCGTTTTTTTTTCATTTTTTCATTTTTTTCAAATCCTCAAAAATGATGAAAAACGGCGTGCCATAGTATGCCGTACGATATGGGCTATAGCCCACGGTCCAAAATGTTGAGAAACGAGGCTAACTTTTTTTTCCAAAATTTCAAAAAACATGGGCTATAACCCATCGTTTTTTTTCATTTTTTCATTTTTTTCAAATCCTCAAAAATGATGAAAAACGGCGTGCCATAGTATGCCGTACGATATGGGCTATAGCCCACGGTCCAAAATGGTGAGAAACGAGGCTAACCTTTTTTTTCAAAATTTCAAAAAACATGGGCTATAACCCATCGTTTTTTTCATTTTTTCATTTTTTTCAAATCCTCAAAAATGATGAAAAACTGCGTGCCATAGTATGCCGTACGATATGGGCTATAGCCCACGGTCCAAAATGATGAGAAACGAGGCTAACTTTCTTTTTCAAAATTTCAAAAAACATGGGCTATAACCCATCGTTGTTTTCATTTTTTCATTTTTTTCAAATCCTCAAAAATGTTGAAAAACGGCGTGCCATAGTATGCCGTACGATATGGGCTATAGCCCACGGTCCAAAATGATGAGAAACGAGGCTAACTTTTTTTTTCAAAATTTCAAAAAACATGGGCTATAACCCATCGTTTTTTTCATTTTTTCATTTTTTTCAAATCCTCAAAAATGATGAAAAACGGCGTGCCATAGTATGCCGTACGATATGGGCTATAGCCCACGGTCCAAAATGATGAGAAACGAGGCTAACTTTCTTTTTCAAAATTTCAAAAAACATGGGCTATAACCCATCGTTGTTTTCATTTTTTCATTTTTTTCAAATCCTCAAAAATGATGAAAAACGGCGTGCCATAGTATGCCGTACGATATGGGCTATAGCCCACGGTCCAAAATGGTGAGAAACGAGGCTAACTTTTTTTTTCAAAATTTCAAAAAACATGGGCTATAACCCATCGTTTTTTTCATTTTTTCATTTTTTTCAAATCCTCAAAAATGATGAAAAACGGCGTGCCATAGTATGCCGTACGATATGGGCTATAGCCCACGGTCCAAAATGATGAGAAACGAGGCTAACTTTCTTTTTCAAAATTTCAAAAAACATGGGCTATAACCCATCGTTGTTTTCATTTTTTCATTTTTTTCAAATCCTCAAAAATGATGAAAAACGGCGTGCCATAGTATGCCGTACGATATGGGCTATAGCCCACGGTCCAAAATGATGAGAAACGAGGCTAACTTTTTTTTTCAAAATTTCAAAAAAATGGGCTATAACCCATCGTTTTTTTTTCATTTTTTTCAAATCCTCAAAAATGATGAAAAACGGCGTGCCATAGTATGCCGTACGATATGGGCTATAGCCCACGGTCCAAAATGATGAGAAACGAGGCTAACTTTTTTTTTCAAAATTTCAAAAAACATGGGCTATAACCCATCGTTTTTTTTCATTTTTTCATTTTTTTCAAATCCTCAAAAATGATGAAAAACGGCGTGCCATAGTATGCCGTACGATATGGGCTATAGCCCACGGTCCAAAATGGTGAGAAACGAGGCTAACTTTTTTTTTCAAAATTTCAAAAAACATGGGCTATAACCCATCGTTTTTTTCATTTTTTCATTTTTTTCAAATCCTCAAAAATGATGAAAAACGGCGTGCCATAGTATGCCGTACGATATGGGCTATAGCCCACGGTCCAAAATGATGAGAAACGAGGCTAACTTTCTTTTTCAAAATTTCAAAAAACATGGGCTATAACCCATCGTTGTTTTCATTTTTTCATTTTTTTCAAATCCTCAAAAATGATGAAAAACGGCGTGCCATAGTATGCCGTACGATATGGGCTATAGCCCACGGTCCAAAATGTTGAGAAACGAGGCTAACTTTTTTTTCCAAAATTTCAAAAAACATGGGCTATAACCCATCGTTTTTTTCATTTTTTCATTTTTTTCAAATCCTCAAAAATGATGAAAAACGGCGTGCCATAGTATGCCGTACGATATGGGCTATAGCCCACGGTCCAAAATGATGAGAAACGAGGCTAACTTTCTTTTTCAAAATTTCAAAAAACATGGGCTATAACCCATCGTTGTTTTCATTTTTTCATTTTTTTCAAATCCTCAAAAATGATGAAAAACGGCGTGCCATAGTATGCCGTACGATATGGGCTATAGCCCACGGTCCAAAATGATGAGAAACGAGGCTAACTTTTTTTTCCAAAATTTCAAAAAACATGGGCTATAACCCATCGTTGTTTTCATTTTTTCATTTTTTTCAAATCCTCAAAAATGATGAAAAACGGCGTGCCATAGTATGCCGTACGATATGGCAGTGGTTCCCAAAGTGGGGTCCGGGGACCCCCAGGGGTACCTGAGGGAGTTCCAGGGGGGACCCATCTATTTTGTTCATGTTCATAAAGTGCTAAAGTGTTTAAAGCAGTGGTTCCCAAACTTTTTCATGTCAAGGACCCCCAAATTGACACTACTTAGCCCGTGGACCCCCATTTGAAAAGATATGCCAGGTACCCCCATAAGAGAAGACGTACACATTTAGACGTCTACATTTAGACGTCTGTATACATTTAGACGTCTGTATACATTTAGACGTCTACATTTAGACGTCTACATTTAGACATTCCTGCAGGAAACACTGCTAATGATTATATCTGGTTTGAGTATTTATTTACGGTGTATTATCTCTATTATTGAGGTTATTGTAGCAGTACATTTATATTGGTGGTCGGGAGGGGGTTCCTGAACTTGAAACGCTGCATTTTGCGAAATTTGTTCACACATTTCACAACGCGTGTGAGCTTGTAGATCTGCTATTTTCCCTATTTTTGTCCAAAAGTGCCCTCTTACGGGATTTCAGCCCCTGCCTCTCTAACACACTCTGCACGTGACTGATGTGTGTATATGTGTGTGTGTGTGTGTGTGTGTGCGTGTCTCCCATGCAGGTTGCTGTTGATGATGGGGGTGCTGTTCTGCTGTGGAGCAGGGTTCTTCATCCGCAGGCGGATGTACCCCTCCCCTCTGAGCGAAGACCCCACCTTCAACGTGTCCTTCACGCGGCAGCCCGTCTCCACACCGGGTGGGTCCCCCACTGACGCACGCACACGCACGCACACGTTCTCACCCCCCCAACGTGTCACTTGTTGCAGGTCTGTCAGTCGCCGCTAAACGTCCATTCTATAGATACTGCAATTAGTGATACGTTTGGGGGCTGGACTTAAAGTCGCCCAGAGCCATAGAATAAGACAGAGTTACGACAACTCTGTTCACTTCATGAGGCCTGTCTCTTCTACATAGACTTCTATTGAAATGGATCAACCGGACGTTTACGGAATGCATTGGAGTCTATGGGCTCGCATGAGTACATTGAACCGTGTGACCGGGCTGTTTTCTGCCCCCTCAATGTCGTAACTCTGTCTTACTCTATGGCTCTGAAGTAGCTATAAGCCTGTAGCTATAAGCGATAATATGTAATATATGTAATTCTCCAAAACTGTTAATACATTCTTTAATACGTTTTAAATTACCTTTTCTTTCTTTTTTCTTTGGTATTCAGACAGACAGCAGAGTAAAACGCTCCCAATTTGTTTGTCTCGGTGACACATCTAGGGGCCGCAATCTGCATTCATAGATGTTCCTTTTTTTTTAAACCCGGTTGAAATGAAAGTTCCTGCGTTATGTATCCTGTTTTGATTATTTCCCTAGTGAGAATGTATTTTATGCCTTCCGTCTTCTTTCTGAAACTGTATAATGAACAGTGTTGTAACTAACGCCCTTACATCACGTTACGTTACGAAACTACTTTTTGCAGTGACTTGTAACCTAACGCTTTGCATTTCCCCATTCCATAACGGCCTTATAGTTATTGTGCGACGCGTTACCCGCGTTATGGCGTTATTATGTCAACTTATGTGATAATGTGATCCAAGTGAAAAGTCCATGCAGCGCCGTGAGTCTATCTGTCATACAGGCTCTGTGCTGACTGCTCTCTGTGTTGACAGTTTGTGCACTCATACTAGCCTCTGTGCCCACATGGCTTCTCACTCGCAGAAGAGGTCATTGATTGGCTAACGTAGGGCCAGATTTCAGGGTAAGCCAATCAGAGACAGTCTGACAGAGTAGGGCGGGTCTTACTCTTAAGAGTCACAGACACACGAACACTTGTAACGCATACACACTAAAACGCTGGTTGAACGAACTTTATTATTTGTGTGTGTGTGTGCCCAGCAGAGCTGTCGGCCTCATTATGCTTCTCCGACTCTGGCTCTGTGTGAATGGTGATGCACACAAGTGCACAGAATGACTGCTGTTAAGGCAGGACCATCATTAGCTGTCTGATGCCGCTCAATCATTTGACTAATCATACATTAGGTTTCTATGCGTCATTTCATTCTGATAACAATTTGCTTACTGCGCCTTTCATTCAAAACGGCTTCAGAGTCCTCCTTGTGTGTCTGCATGTTTTATTACTGCATATTTGTGTGTGTGTGTGTGTGTGTGTGTGTGTGTGTGTGTACATTGGGATGCAGCATAGCATAGGCTATACTATAGCCTATGGCCCTATGCTGCATCCCAATACCTTACAGTAATTTCAAGACAAAGTAAAATTATTGTTTAATCAAGCTGCTTTTGTGTATTTTTCTACTTTGCTGTGCTGTATGCTGTTCATGAAAAATGATGAAAAACTGCGCGCTATAGTATGCCGTACGATATGGGCTATAGCCCACGGTCCAAAATGATGAGAAACGAGGCTAACTTTTTTTTCCAAAATTTCAAAAAACATGGGCTATAACCCATCGTTTTTGTCATTTCGTCATTTTTTTCAAATCCTCAAAAATGATGAAAAACTGCGCGCTATAGTATGCCGTACGATATGGGCTATAGCCCACGGTCCAAAATGATGAGAAACGAGGCTAACTTTTTTTTCCAAAATTTCAAAAAACATGGGCTATAACCCATCGTTTTTGTCATTTCGTCATTTTTTTCAAATCCTCAAAAATGATGAAAAACTGCGCGCTATAGTATGCCGTACGATATGGGCTATAGCCCACGGTCCAAAATGACGAGAAACGAGGCTAACTTTTTTTTCCAAAATTTCAAAAAACATGGGCTATAACCCATCGTTTTTGTCATTTCGTCATTTTTTTTCAAATCCTCAAAAATGATGAAAAATTGCGCGCTATAGTATGCCGTACGATATGGGCTATAGCCCACGGTCCAAAATGATGAGAAACGAGGCTAACTTTTTTTTCCAAAATTTCAAAAAACATGGGCTATAACCCATCGTTTTTGTCATTTCGTCATTTTTTTCAAATCCTCAAAAATGATGAAAAACTGCGCGCTATAGTATGCCGTACGATATGGGCTATAGCCCACGGTCCAAAATGATGAGAAACGAGGCTAACTTTTTTTTCCAAAATTTCAAAAAACATGGGCTATAACCCATCGTTTTTGTCATTTCGTCATTTTTTTCAAATCCTCAAAAATGATGAAAAACTGCGCGCTATAGTATGCCGTACGATATGGGCTATAGCCCACGGTCCAAAATGATGAGAAACGAGGCTAACTTTTTTTTCCAAAATTTCAAAAAACATGGGCTATAACCCATCGTTTTTGTCATTTCGTCATTTTTTTCAAATCCTCAAAAATGATGAAAAACTGCGCGCTATAGTATGCCGTACGATATGGGCTATAGCCCACGGTCCAAAATGATGAGAAACGAGGCTAACTTTTTTTTCCAAAATTTCAAAAAACATGGGCTATAACCCATCGTTTTTGTCATTTCGTCATTTTTTTCAAATCCTCAAAAATGATGAAAAACTGCGCGCTATAGTATGCCGTACGATATGGGCTATAGCCCACGGTCCAAAATGATGAGAAACGAGGCTAACTTTTTTTTCCAAAATTTCAAAAACATGGGCTATAACGCATCGTTTTTGTCATTTCGTCATTTTTTTTCAAATCCTCAAAAATGATGAAAAATTGCGCGCTATAGTATGCCGTACGATATGGGCTATAGCCCACGGTCCAAAATGATGAGAAACGAGGCTAACTTTTTTTTCCAAAATTTCAAAAAACATGGGCTATAACCCATCGTTTTTGTCATTTCGTCATTTTTTTCAAATCCTCAAAAATGATGAAAAACTGCGCGCTATAGTATGCCGTACGATATGGGCTATAGCCCACGGTCCAAAATGACGAGAAACGAGGCTAACTTTTTTTTCCAAAATTTCAAAAAACATGGGCTATAACCCATCGTTTTTGTCATTTCGTCATTTTTTTTCAAAAATGATGAAAAATTGCGCGCTATAGTATGCCGTACGATATGGGCTATAGCCCACGGTCCAAAATGATGAGAAACGAGGCTAACTTTTTTTTCCAAAATTTCAAAAAACATGGGCTATAACCCATCGTTTTTGTCATTTCGTCATTTTTTTCAAATCCTCAAAAATGATGAAAAACTGCGCGCTATAGTATGCCGTACGATATGGGCTATAGCCCACGGTCCAAAATGATGAGAAACGAGGCTAACTTTTTTTTCCAAAATTTCAAAAAACATGGGCTATAACCCATCGTTTTTGTCATTTCGTCATTTTTTTCAAATCCTCAAAAATGATGAAAAACTGCGCGCTATAGTATGCCGTACGATATGGGCTATAGCCCACGGTCCAAAATGACGAGAAACGAGGCTAACTTTTTTTTCCAAAATTTCAAAAAACATGGGCTATAACCCATCGTTTTTGTCATTTCGTCATTTTTTTTCAAATCCTCAAAAATGATGAAAAATTGCGCGCTATAGTATGCCGTACGATATGGGCTATAGCCCACGGTCCAAAATGATGAGAAACGAGGCTAACTTTTTTTTCCAAAATTTCAAAAAACATGGGCTATAACCCATCGTTTTTGTCATTTCGTCATTTTTTTCAAATCCTCAAAAATGATGAAAAACTGCGCGCTATAGTATGCCGTACGATATGGGCTATAGCCCACGGTCCAAAATGATGAGAAACGAGGCTAACTTTTTTTTCCAAAATTTCAAAAAACATGGGCTATAACCCATCGTTTTTGTCATTTCGTCATTTTTTTCAAATCCTCAAAAATGATGAAAAACTGCGCGCTATAGTATGCCGTACGATATGGGCTATAGCCCACGGTCCAAAATGATGAGAAACGAGGCTAACTTTTTTTTCCAAAATTTCAAAAAACATGGGCTATAACCCATCGTTTTTGTCATTTCGTCATTTTTTTCAAATCCTCAAAAATGATGAAAAACTGCGCGCTATAGTATGCCGTACGATATGGGCTATAGCCCACGGTCCAAAATGATGAGAAACGAGGCTAACTTTTTTTTCCAAAATTTCAAAAAACATGGGCTATAACCCATCGTTTTTGTCATTTCGTCATTTTTTTCAAATCCTCAAAAATGATGAAAAACTGCGCGCTATAGTATGCCGTACGATATGGGCTATAGCCCACGGTCCAAAATGATGAGAAACGAGGCTAACTTTTTTTTCCAAAATTTCAAAAACATGGGCTATAACGCATCGTTTTTGTCATTTCGTCATTTTTTTTCAAATCCTCAAAAATGATGAAAAATTGCGCGCTATAGTATGCCGTACGATATGGGCTATAGCCCACGGTCCAAAATGATGAGAAACGAGGCTAACTTTTTTTTCCAAAATTTCAAAAAACATGGGCTATAACCCATCGTTTTTGTCATTTCGTCATTTTTTTCAAATCCTCAAAAATGATGAAAAACTGCGCGCTATAGTATGCCGTACGATATGGGCTATAGCCCACGGTCCAAAATGACGAGAAACGAGGCTAACTTTTTTTTCCAAAATTTCAAAAAACATGGGCTATAACCCATCGTTTTTGTCATTTCGTCATTTTTTTTCAAATCCTCAAAAATGATGAAAAATTGCGCGCTATAGTATGCCGTACGATATGGGCTATAGCCCACGGTCCAAAATGATGAGAAACGAGGCTAACTTTTTTTTCCAAAATTTCAAAAAACATGGGCTATAACCCATCGTTTTTGTCATTTCGTCATTTTTTTCAAATCCTCAAAAATGATGAAAAACTGCGCGCTATAGTATGCCGTACGATATGGGCTATAGCCCACGGTCCAAAATGATGAGAAACGAGGCTAACTTTTTTTTCCAAAATTTCAAAAAACATGGGCTATAACCCATCGTTTTTGTCATTTCGTCATTTTTTTCAAATCCTCAAAAATGATGAAAAACTGCGCGCTATAGTATGCCGTACGATATGGGCTATAGCCCACGGTCCAAAATGATGAGAAACGAGGCTAACTTTTTTTTCCAAAATTTCAAAAAACATGGGCTATAACCCATCGTTTTTGTCATTTCGTCATTTTTTTCAAATCCTCAAAAATGATGAAAAACTGCGCGCTATAGTATGCCGTACGATATGGGCTATAGCCCACGGTCCAAAATGATGAGAAACGAGGCTAACTTTTTTTTCCAAAATTTCAAAAAACATGGGCTATAACCCATCGTTTTTGTCATTTCGTCATTTTTTTCAAATCCTCAAAAATGATGAAAAACTGCGCGCTATAGTATGCCGTACGATATGGGCTATAGCCCACGGTCCAAAATGATGAGAAACGAGGCTAACTTTTTTTTCCAAAATTTCAAAAACATGGGCTATAACGCATCGTTTTTGTCATTTCGTCATTTTTTTTCAAATCCTCAAAAATGATGAAAAATTGCGCGCTATAGTATGCCGTACGATATGGGCTATAGCCCACGGTCCAAAATGATGAGAAACGAGGCTAACTTTTTTTTCCAAAATTTCAAAAAACATGGGCTATAACCCATCGTTTTTGTCATTTCGTCATTTTTTTTAAATCCTCAAAAATGATGAAAAACTGCGCGCTATAGTATGCCGTACGATATGGGCTATAGCCCACGGTCCAAAATGATGAGAAACGAGGCTAACTTTTTTTTCCAAAATTTCAAAAAACATGGGCTATAACCCATCGTTTTTGTCATTTCGTCATTTTTTTCAAATCCTCAAAAATGATGAAAAACTGCGCGCTATAGTATGCCGTACGATATGGGCTATAGCCCACGGTCCAAAATGATGAGAAACGAGGCTAACTTTTTTTTCCAAAATTTCAAAAAACATGGGCTATAACCCATCGTTTTTGTCATTTCGTCATTTTTTTCAAATCCTCAAAAATGATGAAAAACTGCGCGCTATAGTATGCCGTACGATATGGGCTATAGCCCACGGTCCAAAATGATGAGAAACGAGGCTAACCTTTTTTTCCAAAATTTCAAAAAACATGGGCTATAACCCATCGTTTTTGTCATTTCGTCATTTTTTTCAAATCCTCAAAAATGATGAAAAACTGCGCGCTATAGTATGCCGTACGATATGGGCTATAAAATGATGAGAAACGAGGCTAACTTTTTTTTCCAAAATTTCAAAAAACATGGGCTATAACCCATCGTTTTTGTCATTTCGTAATTTTTTTCAAATCCTCAAAAATGATGAAAAACTGCGCGCTATAGTATGCCGTACGATATGGGCTATAGCCCACGGTCCAAAATGATGAGAAACGAGGCTAACCTTTTTTTCCAAAATCTCAAAAAACATGGGCTATAACCCATCGTTTTTGTCATTTCGTCATTTTTTTCAAATCCTCAAAAATGATGAAAAACTGCGCGCTATAGTATGCCGTACGATATGGGCTATAGCCCACGGTTCAAAATGATGAGAAACGAGGCTAACCTTTTTTTCCAAAATTTCAAAAAACATGGGCTATAACCCATCGTTTTTGTCATTTCGTCATTTTTTTCAAATCCTCAAAAATGATGAAAAACTGCGCGCTATAGTATGCCGTACGATATGGGCTATAGCCCACGGTCCAAAATGATGAGAAACGAGGCTAACTTTTTTTTCCAAAATTTCAAAAAACATGGGCTATAACCCATCGTTTTTGTCATTTCGTCATTTTTTTTAAATCCTCAAAAATGATGAAAAACTGCGCGCTATAGTATGCCGTACGATATGGGCTATAGCCCACGGTCCAAAATGATGAGAAACGAGGCTAACTTTTTTTTCCAAAATTTCAAAAAACATGGGCTATAACCCATCGTTTTTGTCATTTCGTCATTTTTTTCAAATCCTCAAAAATTATGAAAAACTGCGCGCTATAGTATGCCGTACGATATGGGCTATAGCCCACGGTCCAAAATGATGAGAAACGAGGCTAACTTTTTTTTCCAAAATTTCAAAAAACATGGGCTATAACCCATCGTTTTTGTCATTTCGTCATTTTTTTCAAATCCTCAAAAATGATGAAAAACTGCGCGCTATAGTATGCCGTACGATATGGGCTATAGCCCACGGTCCAAAATGATGAGAAACGAGGCTAACTTTTTTTTCCAAAATTTCAAAAAACATGGGCTATAACCCATCGTTTTTGTCATTTCGTCATTTTTTTCAAATCCTCAAAAATGATGAAAAACTGCGCGCTATAGTATGCCGTACGATATGGGCTATAGCCCAAGGTCCAAAATGATGAGAAACGAGGCTAACTTTTTTTTCCAAAATTTCAAAAAACATGGGCTATAACCCATCGTTTTTGTCATTTCGTAATTTTTTTCAAATCCTCAAAAATGATGAAAAACTGCGCGCTATAGTATGCCGTACGATATGGGCTATAGCCCACGGTCCAAAATGATGAGAAACGAGGCTAACCTTTTTTTCCAAAATCTCAAAAAACATGGGCTATAACCCATCGTTTTTGTCATTTCGTCATTTTTTTCAAATCCTCAAAAATGATGAAAAACTGCGCGCTATAGTATGCCGTACGATATGGGCTATAGCCCACGGTTCAAAATGATGAGAAACGAGGCTAACCTTTTTTTCCAAAATTTCAAAAAACATGGGCTATAACCCATCGTTTTTGTCATTTCGTCATTATTTTCAAATCCTCAAAAATGATGAAAAACTGCGCGCTATAGTATGCCGTACGATATGGGCTATAGCCCACGGTCCAAAATGATGAGAAACGAGGCTAACCTTTTTTTCCAAAATTTCAAAAAACATGGGCTATAACCCATCGTTTTTGTCATTTCGTCATTTTTTTTCAAATCCTCAAAAATGATGAAAAACTGCGCGCTATAGTATGCCGTACGATATGGGCTATAGCCCACGGTCCAAAATGATGAGAAACGAGGCTAACTTTTTTTTCCAAAATTTCAAAAAACATGGGCTATAACCCATCGTTTTTGTCATTTCGTCATTTTTTTCAAATCCTCAAAAATGATGAAAAACTGCGCGCTATAGTATGCCGTACGATATGGGCTTTAGCCCACGGTCCAAAATGATGAGAAACGAGGCTAACCTTTTTTTCCAAAATTTCAAAAAACATGGGCTATAACCCATCGTTTTTGTCATTTCGTCATTTTTTTCAAATCCTCAAAAATGATGAAAAACTGCGCGCTATAGTATGCCGTACGATATGGGCTATAGCCCACGGTCCAAAATGATGAGAAACGAGGCTAACTTTTTTTTCCAAAATTTCAAAAAACATGGGCTATAACCCATCGTTTTTGTCATTTCGTCATTTTTTTCAAATCCTCAAAAATGATGAAAAACTGCGCGCTATAGTATGCCGTACGATATGGGCTATAGCCCACGGTCCAAAATGATGAGAAACGAGGCTAACTTTTTTTTCCAAAATTTCAAAAAACATCGGCTATAACCCATCGTTTTTGTCATTTCATCATTTTTTTCAAATCCTCAAAAATGATGAAAAACTGCGCGCTATAGTATGCCGTACGATATGGGCTATAGCCCACGGTCCAAAATGATGAGAAACGAGGCTAACTTTTTTTTCCAAAATTTCAAAAAACATGGGCTATAACCCATCGTTTTTGTCATTTCGTCATTTTTTTCAAATCCTCAAAAATGATGAAAAACTGCGCGCTATAGTATGCCGTACGATATGGGCTATAGCCCACGGTCCAAAATGATGAGAAACGAGGCTAACCTTTTTTTCCAAAATTTCAAAAAACATGGGCTATAACCCATCGTTTTTGTCATTTCGTCATTTTTTTCAAATCCTCAAAAATGATGAAAAACTGCGCGCTATAGTATGCCGTACGATATGGGCTATAGCCCACGGTCCAAAATGATGAGAAACGAGGCTAACTTTTTTTTCCAAAATTTCAAAAAACATGGGCTATAACCCATCGTTTTTGTCATTTCGTCATTTTTTTCAAATCCTCAAAAATGATGAAAAACTGCGCGCTATAGTATGCCGTACGATATGGGCTATAGCCCACGGTCCAAAATGATGAGAAACGAGGCTAACTTTTTTTTCCAAAATTTCAAAAAACATGGGCTATAACCCATCGTTTTTGTCATTTCGTCATTTTTTTCAAATCCTCAAAAATGATGAAAAACAGCGCGCTATAGTATGCCGTACGATATGGGCTATAGCCCACGGTCCAAAATGATGAGAAACGAGGCTAACTTTTTTTCCAAAATTTCAAAAAACATGGGCTATAACCCATCGTTTTTGTCATTTCGTAATTTTTTTCAAATCCTCAAAAATGATGAAAAACTGCGCGCTATAGTATGCCGTACGATATGGGCTATAGCCCACGGTCCAAAATGATGAGAAACGAGGCTAACTTTTTTTTCCAAAATTTCAAAAAACATGGGCTATAACCCATCGTTTTTGTCATTTCGTCATTTTTTTCAAATCCTCAAAAATGATGAAAAACTGCGCGCTATAGTATGCCGTACGATATGGGCTATAGCCCACGGTCCAAAATGATGAGAAACGAGGCTAACCTTTTTTTCCAAAATTTCAAAAAAAATGGGCTATAACCCATCGTTTTTGTCATTTCGTCATTTTTTTCAAATCCTCAAAAATGATGAAAAACTGCGCGCTATAGTATGCCGTACGATATGGGCTATAGCCCACGGTCCAAAATGATGAGAAACGAGGCTAACCTTTTTTTTCCAAAATTTCAAAAAACATGGGCTATAACCCATCGTTTTTGTCATTTCGTCATTTTTTTCAAATCCTCAAAAATGATGAAAAACTGCGCGCTATAGTATGCCGTACGATATGGGCTATAGCCCACGGTCCAAAATGATGAGAAACGAGGCTAACTTTTTTTCCCAAAATTTCAAAAAACATGGGCTATAACCCATCGTTTTTGTCATTTCGTCATTTTTTTCAAATCTTCAAAAATGATGAAAAACTGCGCGCTATAGTATGCCGTACGATATGGGCTATAGCCCACGGTCCAAAATGATGAGAAACGAGGCTAACTTTTTTTTCCAAAATTTCAAAAAACATGGGCTATAACCCATCGTTTTTGTCATTTCGTCATTTTTTTCAAATCCTCAAAAATTATGAAAAACTGCGCGCTATAGTATGCCGTACGATATGGGCTATAGCCCACGGTCCAAAATGATGAGAAACGAGGCTAACTTTTTTTTCCAAAATTTCAAAAAACATGGGCTATAACCCATCGTTTTTGTCATTTCGTCATTTTTTTCAAATCCTCAAAAATGATGAAAAACTGCGCGCTATAGTATGCCGTACGATATGGGCTATAGCCCACGGTCCAAAATGATGAGAAACGAGGCTAACTTTTTTTTCCAAAATTTCAAAAAACATGGGCTATAACCCATCGTTTTTGTCATTTCGTCATTTTTTTCAAATCCTCAAAAATGATGACAAACTGCGCGCTATAGTATGCCGTACGATATGGGCTATAGCCCACGGTCCAAAATGATGAGAAACGAGGCTAACTTTTTTTTTCCAAAATTTCAAAAAACATGGGCTATAACCCATCGTTTTTGTCATTTCGTCATTTTTTTCAAATCCTCAAAAATGATGAAAAACTGCGCGCTATAGTATGCCGTACGATATGGGCTATAGCCCACGGTCCAAAATGATGAGAAACGAGGCTAACTTTTTTTTCCAAAATTTCAAAAAACATGGGCTATAACCCATCGTTTTTGTCATTTCGTCATTTTTTTCAAATCCTCAAAAATGATGAAAAACTGCGCGCTATAGTATGCCGTACGATATGGGCTATAGCCCACGGTCCAAAATGATGAGAAACAAGGCTAACTTTTTTTTCCAAAATTTCAAAAAACATGGGCTATAACCCATCGTTTTTGTCATTTCGTCATTTTTTTCAAATCCTCAAAAATGATGAAAAACTGCGCGCTATAGTATGCCGTACGATATGGGCTATAGCCCACGGTCCAAAATGATGAGAAACGAGGCTAACTTTTTTTTCCAAAATTTCAAAAAACATGGGCTATAACCCATCGTTTTTTTCATTTCGTCATTTTTTTCAAATCCTCAAAAATGATGAAAAACTGCGCGCTATAGTATGCCGTACGATATGGGCTATAGCCCACGGTCCAAAATGATGAGAAACGAGGCTAACTTTTTTTTCCAAAATTTCAAAAAACATGGGCTATAACCCATCGTTTTTGTCATTTCGTCATTTTTTTCAAATCCTCAAAAATGATGAAAAACTGCGCGCTATAGTATGCCGTACGATATGGGCTATAGCCCACGGTCCAAAATGATGAGAAACGAGGCTAACTTTTTTTTCCAAAATTTCAAAAAACATGGGCTATAACCCATCGTTTTTGTCATTTCGTCATTTTTTTCAAATCCTCAAAAATGATGAAAAACTGCGCGCTATAGTATGCCGTACGATATGGGCTATAGCCCACGGTCCAAAATGATGAGAAACGAGGCTAACTTTTTTTTCCAAAATTTCAAAAAACATGGGCTATAACCCATCGTTTTTGTCATTTCGTCATTTTTTTCAAATCCTCAAAAATGATGAAAAACTGCGCGCTATAGTATGCCGTACGATATGGGCTATAGCCCACGGTCCAAAATGATGAGAAACGAGGCTAACTTTTTTTTCCAAAATTTCAAAAAACATGGGCTATAACCCATCGTTTTTGTCATTTCGTCATTTTTTTCAAATCCTCAGAAATGATGACAAACTGCGCGCTATAGTATGCCGTACGATATGGGCTATAGCCCACGGTCCAAAATGATGAGAAACGAGGCTAACTTTTTTTTCCAAAATTTCAAAAAACATGGGCTATAACCCATCGTTTTTGTCATTTCGTCATTTTTTTCAAATCCTCAAAAATGATGAAAAACTGCGCGCTATAGTATGCCGTACGATATGGGCTATAGCCCACGGTCCAAAATGATGAGAAACGAGGCTAACTTTTTTTTCCAAAATTTCAAAAAACATGGGCTATAACCCATCGTTTTTGTCATTTCGTCATTTTTTTCAAATCCTCAAAAATGATGAAAAACTGCGCGCTATAGTATGCCGTACGATATGGGCTATAACCCACGGTCCAAAATGATGAGAAACGAGGCTAACTTTTTTTCCCAAAATTTCAAAAAACATGGGCTATAACCCATCGTTTTTGTCATTTCGTCATTTTTTTCAAATCCTCAAAAATGATGAAAAACTGCGCGCTATAGTATGCCGTACGATATGGGCTATAGCCCACGGTCCAAAATGATGAGAAACGAGGCTAACTTTTTTTTCCAAAATTTCAAAAAACATGGGCTATAACTAGTGGTGTCAAAAAATATCGATATGAATCGATAATCGATTTTAACATTAACGATGCGACTACATCGATGCACGTGTGTCTGGATCGGTCAAAATAGCGTCTGCATCGGACGTTGGTTCGATCCCAAAGCTGCGAATCGATATAATTCAACTAACTGCAGGAAAAACACAGATGTACAAGCCCAAAGCGCTGTGCATTGCGACGGGTAGATAGCTTGTAGATCTGCTACTTCCAGCGCAGGACGGGCGCATGCTTATGATGACGCTCTATTGCATCAGCAGCCAGCGACAACAGACGAGCACAGTAGCAGCATAAACCACTCGTTGTCAGACGGAATACACACGCAGATACGAGTCACGACACAGCATGATTGCACATCTGTGCTTTGCATTTCATCCACGCTTCTATAGCCTTTTACATTTCATTTCCCATCCACGGGCACAAGCAACGTGATATCAACAGCTTCCACCCGATCTGGATGGTCGTGTTGTTTCTGACGAGGGTAGCAACAGTTAGCATGGGAGCTAACATTAGTTTAACTCTGGTCCATATCGTTAGAAGGAGTCCTCCTTAATAACTCTATGGTCCATTCGTTCCCCAACCCTCACACTCGATGCTGCGTTTACACAGGCAGACACAAAGACGAATGGGAATATCATTTGGAGCAGGCCGAGCAGCTACTGTACACGTCTGTTTGCATCGACAGTATGACTGTATCGTTGCGTCTGGTTTCACTGTCCACAGCAGGCATGACCTGTCAAAACAATGCACTTCCCAAAGCTCAGAGATATGCCACCAGTCTCCACCACCTATAAATTCAAACCCAGAATGTCTTTCCCCAGCTATCTCATTCCACTTTCATTTATTTTATTCCATAGTCTTAGTTTTTCTCTTATAAAGTTGTTTTTATTAGTTTTCTAATGTTCCCCATGAAAAGCGTCTAAGTACTCAGAGAAGCATTATATAAATAATAATATTATCACTATTATTATTACTACTTTTTTAATTGCCTATTCATTCATTGATTCACTCGTATCCAAATCCATTTGAAATAAAAGCTCACTGATCAGGTCAAATAGGCCTATTGATATGTGATTAAAATGTGATTAATTGAGATTAATTAATCACAAATCCTCCAATTAATTAGATGTTTTTTTTAAGTCCCAACCCTATTCTTTATAGATCTAGCTTCAAATTAAAAATCTAAAAAAGGTTAAATGTGTCAGATCGCACCGTATCGCATCGAATCGCATCGAATCGCCTCAAATTCCACAAAATCGAAATCGCATCGAATTCCACCGAATCGAATCGAATTCGAATCGTTCTGTGTATAAATGTATCGTCTCTGAATCGCATCGTAGCCCATGCATATCGATACGTATCGAATCGTCTTGTAAAGGAGAGATGCACACCCCTAGCTATAACCCATCGTTTTTGTCATTTCGTCATTTTTTTCAAATCCTCAAAAATGATGAAAAACTGCGCGCTATAGTATGCCGTACGATATGGGCTATAGCCCACGGTCCAAAATGATGAGAAACGAGGCTAACTTTTTTTTCCAAAATTTCAAAAAACATGGGCTATAACCCATCGTTTTTGTCATTTCGTCATTTTTTTCAAATCCTCAAAAATGATGAAAAACTGCGCGCTATAGTATGCCGTACGATATGGGCTATAGCCCACGGTCCAAAATGATGAGAAACGAGGCTAACCTTTTTTCCCAAAATTTCAAAAAACATGGGCTATAACCCATCGTTTTTGTCATTTCGTCATTTTTTTCAAATCCTCAAAAATGATGAAAAACTGCGCGCTATAGTATGCCGTACGATATGGGCTATAGCCCACGGTCCAAAATGATGAGAAACGAGGCTAACTTTTTTTTCCAAAATTTCAAAAAACATGGGCTATAACCCATCGTTTTTGTCATTTCGTCATTTTTTTCAAATCCTCAAAAATGATGAAAAACTGCGCGCTATAGTATGCCGTACGATATGGGCTATAGCCCACGGTCCAAAATGATGAGAAACGAGGCTAACTTTTTTTTCCAAAATTTCAAAAAACATGGGCTATAACCCATCGTTTTTGTCATTTCGTCATTTTTTTCAAATCCTCAAAAATGATGAAAAACTGCGCGCTATAGTATGCCGTACGATATGGGCTATAGCCCACGGTCCAAAATGATGAGAAACGAGGCTAACTTTTTTTTCAAACATGGGCTATAACCCATCGTTTTTGTCATTTCGTCATTTTTTTCAAATCCTCAAAAATGATGAAAAACTGCGCGCTATAGTATGCCGTACGATATGGGCTATAGCCCACGGTCCAAAATGATGAGAAACGAGGCTAACTTTTTTTTCCAAAATTTCAAAAAACATGGGCTATAACCCATCGTTTTTTTCATTTCGTCATTTTTTTCAAATCCTCAAAAATGATGACAAACTGCGCGCTATAGTATGCCGTACGATATGGGCTATAGCCCACGGTCCAAAATGATGAGAAACAAGGCTAACTTTTTTTTCCAAAATTTCAAAAAACATGGGCTATAACCCATCGTTTTTGTCATTTCGTCATTTTTTTTAAATCCTCAAAAATGATGAAAAACTGCGCGCTATAGTATGCCGTACGATATGGGCTATAGCCCACGGTCCTAAATGATGAGAAACGAGGCTAGTCCGATAATACACACTGACACATTTCTTTTTAATAATAATAATAATGAATTATTAAAATGTATGACGTCATGAACGGGGCCTCCTGATCCTTAAGGCCGCCCCCTGACTATACACTGTAGTGACAACGCCCTCTCTCTCTCTCTCTCTCTCTCTCTCTCTCTCTCTCTCTCTCTCTCTCTCTCTATCAATTTCATTTATCAAAAGGCTTTATTGGCATGATAAATATGTTCTACATTGCCAAAGCACACATACAACAAAACAAAAAGTCAACATTGCGCACACCGAGACAACAACTCTCTGCGCACACATTAACAACAACGACAAACATCCCAAAAATAATGAACAACAAGCAATACAGTAACAATGAAAATAAATGAACAAACATAAACATAACAGCAACTCTCTCTCTCTCTCTCTCCTCCGGCAGTTTCCCAGCAACCAGGAGGCATGCCGGGCTTCGGCGTCAACGGCATGACGGGAGGAGCCGGAGACTCCCCCGCCGCGTGCATGTCGGCACCCGCGTACGCGGTGCAGCCCGGCTCGGCCCACGCCGCCATGATGGGCGGCGCCTACCCGCTGCCGCCGTCCTACTACAACCACCCGCCGCCGCCCTACGAGCAGCTGTTCAACACGGACAAGAAGTAACGTCGGGGGAAACCGACCGACCGACCTCCCGGGGAGGTGGAGGCAGGGACGTGCAACACATAGACATGGCCCCTTTTACCCGTCTGTATAACAACTGTCCTTTCCAGACCCACACAAATGCAGCATTTACTTATGGTTGGGAAAAAATGCAAACGCCACGTCCTCTCCTTTCCATGCCGTGCCGGAAGGAAAGGCAGCATTCAGGGGAATTGCTTCCCCCCCCCCCCCCCCTTTCCCTCCGAAGTCTCCTGAACTTTGAACACAGCATTTTTGCGTTGAACAAATTTTGTTTTAGAAATCAAGTGCTGCTCTCAACGCGTCCTAGCACGACGAGCTTGTAGATCAGCTCTTTTCGCAATTCTTTGGTCTAAAAGTGTCCTCTTACCGGAAGGGGGAAAACGGACGACTAATGCATGGGAATGAAGGACGGACGGGAGAGCGAGCGGACCAGGAGCAACGCGGTCCTGCTATTCATTTCAGTGGAAGTTTCCCAGTGGCGTTTTGAAGCACCCAGAAGAACGTTCAAGTTACTATAGCCTTCAAATCACTGAATATACCTTTAAGAGGAGAGGGACAGCAAGGGGGGAACAAACATACAAACGACAAACAAACAACATAACAAAGAAAGCTGAAAATAAAACTCTTAAGATGATTTTATGTACATACACAAAGCGTACAAAAGTAGTATATGTAGTTACTGTACAGTACATGAGGTTAGAAGACATACGGTGTAAAAGTATGTACAGTACTTGAGGCTATAGGCATAATAAAGGTGCAGGTTGAAAAAGATAGTAGCAGCTGCAACACATGACTGGAATGGTATAGACCAGTGGTTCCCAAAGTGGGGTCCGGGGACCCCCAGGGGTCCTTGAGGGAGTTCCAGGGGGTCCCCAGCTAAATTATGGTTTAGAACCAAATTGACCCTTATGGGTCTGTAACAATCAATGTAATCTTTTTCATCAAACCAATATAGAATACACCTGCACACTGTATTTGCGGTACATGAGTATTTTCTTTAACATTCAGTGCCACCTGGTGGACACCAGTTTTGGCCACTGAAGCCCATTATAAAGAAAATGTAAATATATTGTTCATGTAATGTGCATATCATCACCTGCACACCAGATTAGAGGAATTTTCAAAATATGGATTAATTAAAAAAAACAAATGAATATATATATATATATATATTTTTTTTAAATAGGGGGAGGCGTCCAAAGGCGTCCTGTGCTCCTCAGGCATGATACAGTGTGCGGGTGTATTCTATTGCTTTCATTGATGTCCACTGGCCTACACACCTGTGCATACGCCTGATTTCTAGGTGTGCGAAGGTTTTCTCCTACACTCTCAGAGTTCAAATTAACATTGATTTTACACTATAAATCCATCTCTGGGGTCCCAGAGATGGAAATGCCATTAAATGGGGGTCCGTAGACTAATGGTCCTTGAAATTAGACGGAGTGAGAGTCACTGCTAGAGCCGTAGAAATCTTCTCTTATGGCATATCTTTTCAAACGGGGGTCTGCGGGCTAATTAGTGTCAATTTGGGGGTCCTTGACATGGAAGCTTTTGGGAACCACTGGTATGAACTTATGACAGTGACATAAGTAACTTAGTGACAATCGAAATAGGGTAAATACAAAAATGAAATGGTGATTATGGAGAACCATGCACGGAAGAAAAACGTTCAAATGATATTTTGCATTTGAAGAGGTTACTCCTTTCGTTGTTTTTGTTGCGGTCTAGTGTGTTTAGGGTTTTCTTTTTGAGAGTTGTGTCGGAACATTCATCTACTTTTCAGGTGACTTGTCCCGGAAAACCACCAGTACTACTACAGTATATATGTGTATATTCATTGTGCCTGGTCCCGCATGGGCCTATCCTTGAGTTTCACTCATTTTTGGGTTCCCTGGCAGAAAATGTTCATGAAACCGAAACGTTGTTGCCATTGAATAATGTGTGGAAGTAGATTATGTACTGTGTAAGATAGCCTACATCAGTGGTTCCCAAAGTGGGGTCCAGGCCGGGACCCCTATAGGGATCCTTGAGTGAGTTCCAGGGGTTTCCCCAGCTAAATGATACCCTTTATGGGTCTGTAACTCTGAGAGTGTACAAATGCCATTTGGTATCATTTGTACACCCTCAGAGTTAAAATTAAACATTGATTTTACAATATGAATTGGGGGTCCGTAGACTAATGCATGTCAAACTGAGGGGTCCTTGAAATTAAACGGGCTGAGAATCACTGCTAGAGCTGTAAATATCTCCTCGTATGGGGGTCCCTGGCATATCCTACATCATTTGACCTTTTCTTCACATTATGCAACAGATGATGACCAGACAGTTTTGTAGGTTTGTAAGTCTGCATTTTGTCATGTTCCCTTTATGCTCCTGCTGCTTCTCTCCTTTAACATGGAAATGAATGATCACTCGCTGTCTTTGACACACATAAATAAAGTTCACTTCTGATAAGATGATTTTGACTCACTGTTTAATGAGTAGCTGTCTGTCTGTCTATGAGTAGCTGTCTGCCTGCCTGCCAGCCAGCAAGTTGGTTAACAGAAAATGTTATGGCTGAGTAAAATAAAATACAATAAACACAATTTGCCTGAAAATAGATTACCCAGCTATGACCTTTATCATGAAAAAAAAATGAGTAGTGATATGGCTGACTGAGTAAAATAAAACAATCTACCTGAAAATAGATAGCTAAGTGAAGAGCAATTTCCGCAATTTCCATTTCCACCATTTCCGCAATTTCCGCAATTTCCATTTCCGCATTTCCGCAATTTCCGCAATTTCCGCAATTTCCTAAATTTAGAATTTCCAATTTCCTCAATTTCAGTAATTTCCTCAATTTCCATTTCCGCAATTTCCGCAATTTCCATTTCCACCATTTCCGCAATTTCCGCAATTTCCATTTCCGCATTTCCGCAATTTCCTAAATTTAGAATTTCCAATTTCCTCAATTTCCGTAATTTCCTCAATTTCCATTTCCGCAATTTCCGCAATTTCCATTTCCACCATTTCCGCAATTTCCGCAATTTCCATTTCCGCATTTCCGCAATTTCCGCAATTTCCTAAATTTAGAATTTCCAATTTCCTCAATTTCCGTAATTTCCGCAATTTCCATTTCCGCAATTTCCGCAATTTCCATTTCCACCATTTCCGCAATTTCCGCAATTTCCATTTCCGCATTTCCGCAATTTCCGCAATTTCCGCAATTTCCGCAATTTCCTAAATTTAGAATTTCCAATTTCCTCAATTTCCGTAATTTCCATTTCCGCAATTTCCGCAATTACCATTTCCGCAATTTCCGCAATTTCCATTTCCGCAATTTCCGCAATTTCCATTTCCGCAATTTCCGCAATTTCCATTTCCACCATTTCCGCAATTTCCGCAATTTCCATTTCCGCATTTCCGCAATTTCCGCAATTTCCGCAATTTCCGCAATTTCCTAAATTTAGAATTTCCAATTTCCTCAATTTCCGTAATTTCCATTTCCGCAATTTCCGCAATTACCATTTCCGCAATTTCCGCAATTTCCATTTCCGCAATTTCCGCAATTTCCATTTCCGCAATTTCCGCAATTTCCATTTCCACCATTTCCGCAATTTCCGCAATTTCCATTTTCCGCAATTTCCCCAATTTCCTCAATTTACAATTTCAAATTTGTAATTGCGGAAATTGCGGAAATTGGAAATTGCGGAAATTACGGAAATTGAGGAAATTGGAAATTGAGGAAATTGCGGAAATGCTAATTGCGGAAATGGTGCGGAAATGGTGGAAATGGAAATTGCGGAAATTGCGGAAATGAAAATTGAGGAAATTGGAAATTACGGAAATTGAGGAAATTGGAAATTCTAAATTTAGGAAATTGCGGAAATTGCGGAAATGCGGAAATGGAAATTGCGGAAATTGTAATTGCGGAAATGGTGGAAATGGAAATTGCGGAAATTGCGTAAATGATAATTGAGAAAATTGGAAATTACGGAAATTGAGGAAATTGGAAATTGTAAATTGAGGAAATTGCGGAAATTGCGGAAATGCAGAAATGGAAATTGCAGAAATTGCGGAAATGGTAATTGCGGAAATGGTGGAAATGGAAATTGCGGAAATTGCGGAAATGAAAATTGAGGAAATTGGAAATTACGGAAATTGAGGAAATTGGAAATTCTAAATTTAGGAAATTGCGGAAATTGCGGAAATGCGGAAATGGAAATTGCGGAAATTGTAATTGCTGAAATTGCGGAAATGGTGGAAATGGAAATTGCGGAAATTGCGTAAATGATAATTGAGAAAATTGGAAATTACGGAAATTGAGGAAATTGGAAATTGTAAATTGAGGAAATTGCGGAAATTGCGGAAATGCAGAAATGGAAATTGCAGAAATTGCGGAAATGGTAATTGCGGAAATTGCGGAAATGGTGGAAATGGAAATTGCGGAAATTGCGGAAATGGAAATTGAGGAAATTGGAAATTACGGAAATTGAGGAAATTGGAAATTCTAAATTTAGGAAATTGCGGAAATTGCGGAAATGCGGAAATGGAAATTGCGGAAATTGTAATTGCGGAAATTGCGGAAATGGTGGAAATGGAAATTGCGGAAATGGAAATTGAGGAAATTGCGGAAATTGCGGAAATGGAAATTGCGGAAATGGTAATTGCGGAAATTGCTCTTCACTTAGCTATCTATTTTCAGGTAGATTGTTTCCGCAATTTCTGCAATTTACGCAATTAACGCAATTTCCAATTTCCGCAATTTCCGCAATTACAACCATGTAAATACAACACATTGAGCAGGGCACTGCAGGGAGTTGAACCCCGTTCCGGTAAACCAGAAGTCCGACACCAGTGCCTTAGTTTTTGTGTTGTTAATTTACAGGTCCAGGTGTGCATACGCATGTGCGCCTGTGCGTGTGTAGGTGCATATGTGCATTTGTGTGTGCACGCTTCAATGACCACTGATCGTAAATTGCAATAATTAGAATAAATGACAAATCACTCGGGACAGACACACACACCCTTTTGTGCCCATATATGGAGCTGAGTGGACCTGGCCCCTTTTGTGCCCATATATGGAGCTGAGTCATTGCTGATGCAACACACTCCATATTTGGATAGCGGGACAGACACACGGACAGACAGACACACACACAGACATGATCTGCTAGGTCTCATAGTAAGTGCTCACTGCATTCGCAACCATTTAGTACTTTTGAGTGATGTTTGCACGTTTGTAGTTTTTGCATGTTTGAATAATATGTTTGCTGTATTAACACGTACAGATGCACACATAGGCCTACAGTAAAGTAAATTGATCAAATCTATGACTACTAAACTATTAAAGTAGCTTCTCAGTCCACCATAAGACAAATTATGTTTAAAAACAAATATTGTAGGGATTTGGAAACTTTTAAATTAGCGTTTTATTTCTGATTGTGATGATCATTTGCAGAGTTTTTTTCTTCTTCTGTGTAACAGTGAATGAGAAACACCGTAAGCAAACTGTATGCCTTTTTCTTTCCATTGAAAGTGTACACTTTTATATTAGCAATGATTAATTAAAAGGGTTTTTTTTTTGTAACTTTCAAAGCCTTGTCTGTATTCTTTTATAACTTTGATGCTATGGAGAGGGCGACTATATTTCCACAATCACTCCAGAGGGGCCACATTGCAAATAACAATAATACCAGTAAGACGCGCAAACGCGGGAAGCGAACGTAGCTGAGACCCTGCAGATCATGTCTGTCTGTCTGTCCCGCTGTTACTGTATATGTGGACCTGGGCCCTTTTGTGCCCATATATGGAGTTGAGTGGACCTGGCCCCTTTTGTGCCCATATATGGAGCTGAGTGATTGCTGATGCAACACACTCCATATTTGGATAGCGGGACAGACAGACAGACCGACAGACAGACAGACAGACACACAGACAGACATGATCTGCTAGGTCTCATAGTAAGTGCTCACTGAATTCGCAAAAACTTTATTTGTATAGCACCTTTCATGACATGCAGCTCAAAGTGCTTTACAGAGCAATGGAGAAAAAAAAGAAAAGCAAGGCAACGACATTAAAAAACAAGCAGTAATGCAATACAGTGAGGACATGAATAACAAAAAATAAAAGATCAATTAAAAGCAATGTTGTAGAAGTGGGTCTTGAGCTGTGCTTTAAAAATATCTACAGAGGCTGCCTGACGAAGGTACAGTGGGAGTTTGTTCCATGCCGTCGTCCCGTAGAAGCATAGCTTCTAAAAATAGCCTACTGTCGTCTGTCGTGGCAAAAATAGCCGATATACAAGCTCAACATGTTTTGACCCCTGAGTCGCATTGCGATGCATTGCAGGCTTGTAGATCAGCTATTTAAAAAAATATCTGTATATTATACATTTCAAAACTTTGGTAGGTAATGAGACATACAGCATTTAATGTACTTTTATGCACATTTTGAATTCTGGATTTCTACTTGTAACAAAGTACATCTATATTGCAGTACCTACTAAGCCTAGGCATGTGGTCTGCTGCCCCCTAGTGTTGGTCCACAGAACTCACACTAAACTTGTGTTAGTGTAAACGTGTCTTGTGTGGACTTATAATTATAATGTTAACATTATATTTTCATTAATGTTTTGTCTCTCTCTTAGCTACCCAGCAAGACACAGCCAGGGGACAGCAATCAACAGCATCAGCCTCCACCACTCATGACTCATGAAAATAGGTTTACTTTTTTTCTTTTATGTTTAAACTTCATTAAAGTTGTAACTGTAGTAACTGCATACAAATGTCACCACTATTTTGTTTGATGTAGGACTGTGTTGGACCTGACAATATTGAGGGCTTCCAAGCAGTCCAGAACTTTGCAGCGTTCTTATTCCAATTAAAAGACAACGATGCCCTGTCCAGAGAGGAGGTGGACAAAGTCAGTATAGCCTATGGGAGTGTTTAGTCAGAATATGACAAAAAAGGTGCAAAGTTCCCAGAAATTCAAAGGGCGTTTCAGGACTACAAAAAGAGTGGCTGTGCCTTCTGTGGAGTATACAAAACGGTACGTACAGTAAGAATGGCAATGTTGCATCGTGCTATTATATCATTTCTTGTACTAGCACTAATGTTGCTCAATACCATCGCAGCACACCCGCCGAGTCACTTACATCATACATGCACCCGGTACTGTGAGGAACACCTGCTGAGTCACCTACATGCACCTGGTACTGTGAGGCACACCTGCTGAGTCACCTACATGCACCCGGTACTGTGAGGCACACCCGCTGAGTCACCTACATGCACCTGGTACTGTGAGGCACACCCGCTGAGTCACCTACATGCACCCGTTACTGTGAGGCACACCCGCTGAGTCACCTACATGCACCTGGTACTGTGAGGCACACCCGCTGGGTCACCTACATGCACCCTGTATACTGTGAGGCACACCCGCTGAGTCACCTACATGCACCTGGTACTGTGAGGCACACCTGCTGAGTCACCTACATGCACCCGGTACTGTGAGGCACTTTGGGTGAAAATCTCTGAGGAGTTCCCTGGAGACGGGCGTGAGGGTGGAAAAAGGATTCCACGTTGGAATTTGGCACACAGGCATACAGACATAGACATACAGGCATATAGGCTACAACTTATAGCCCATGTTTTTTGAAATTTTGAAAAAAAAAGTTAGCCTCGTTTCTCATCATTTTGGACCATGGGCTATAGCCCATATCGTACGGCATACTATAGCGCGCAGTTTTTCATCATTTTTGAGGATTTGAAAAAAATGACGAAATGACAAAAACGATGGGTTATAGCCCATGTTTTTTGAAATTTTGAAAAAAAAAGTTAGCCTCGTTTCTCATCATTTTGGACCGTGGGCTATAGCCCATATCGTACGGCATACTATAGCGCGCAGTTTTTCATCATTTTTGAGGATTTGAAAAAAATGACGAAATGACAAAAACGATGGGTTATAGCCCATGTTTTTTGAAATTTTGAAAAAAAATGTTAGCCTCGTTTCTCATCATTTTGGACCGTGGGCTATAGCCCATATCGTACGGCATACTATAGCGCGCAGTTTTTCATCATTTTTGAGGATTTGAAAAAAATGACGAAATGACAAAAACGATGGGTTATAGCCCATGTTTTTTGAAATTTTGAAAAAAAAAGTTAGCCTCGTTTCTCATCATTTTGGACCATGGGCTATAGCCCATATCGTACGGCATACTATAGCGCGCAGTTTTTCATCATTTTTGAGGATTTGAAAAAAATGACGAAATGACAAAAACGATGGGTTATAGCCCATGTTTTTTGAAATTTTGAAAAAAAAAGTTAGCCTCATTTCTCATCATTTTGGACCGTGGGCTATAGCCCATATCGTACGGCATACTATAGCGCGCAGTTTTTCATCATTTTTGAGGATTTGAAAAAAATGACGAAATGACAAAAACGATGGGTTATAGCCCATGTTTTTTGAAAATTTGAAAAAAAAAGTTAGCCTCGTTTCTCATCATTTTGGACCGTGGGCTATAGCCCATATCGTACGGCATACTATAGCGCGCAGTTTTTCATCATTTTTGAGGATTTGAAAACAATGACGAAATGACAAAAACGATGGGTTATAGCCCATGTTTTTTGAAATTTTGAAAAAAAAAGTTAGCCTCGTTTCTCATCATTTTGGACCGTGGGCTATAGCCCATATCGTACGGCATACTATAGCGCGCAGTTTTTCATCATTTTTGAGGATTTGAAAAAAATGACGAAATGACAAAAACGATGGGTTATAGCCCATGTTTTTTGAAATTTTGAAAAAAAAAGTTAGCCTCGTTTCTCATCATTTTGGACCGTGGGCTATAGCCCATATCGTACGGCATACTATAGCGCGCAGTTTTTCATCATTTTTGAGGATTTGAAAAAAATGACGAAATGACAAAAACGATGGGTTATAGCCCATGTTTTTTGAAATTTTGAAAAAAAATGTTAGCCTCGTTTCTCATCATTTTGGACCGTGGGCTATAGCCCATATCGTACGGCATACTATAGCGCGCAGTTTTTCATCATTTTTGAGGATTTGAAAAAAATGACGAAATGACAAAAACGATGGGTTATAGCCCATGTTTTTTGAAATTTTGAAAAAAAAAGTTAGCCTCGTTTCTCATCATTTTGGACCATGGGCTATAGCCCATATCGTACGGCATACTATAGCGCGCAGTTTTTCATCATTTTTGAGGATTTGAAAAAAATGACGAAATGACAAAAACGATGGGTTATAGCCCATGTTTTTTGAAATTTTGAAAAAAAAAGTTAGCCTCATTTCTCATCATTTTGGACCGTGGGCTATAGCCCATATCGTACGGCATACTATAGCGCGCAGTTTTTCATCATTTTTGAGGATTTGAAAAAAATGACGAAATGACAAAAACGATGGGTTATAGCCCATGTTTTTTGAAAATTTGAAAAAAAAAGTTAGCCTCGTTTCTCATCATTTTGGACCGTGGGCTATAGCCCATATCGTACGGCATACTATAGCGCGCAGTTTTTCATCATTTTTGAGGATTTGAAAACAATGACGAAATGACAAAAACGATGGGTTATAGCCCATGTTTTTTGAAATTTTGAAAAAAAAAGTTAGCCTCGTTTCTCATCATTTTGGACCGTGGGCTATAGCCCATATCGTACGGCATACTATAGCGCGCAGTTTTTCATCATTTTTGAGGATTTGAAAAAAATGACGAAATGACAAAAACGATGGGTTATAGCCCATGTTTTTTGAAATTTTGAAAAAAAAAGTTAGCCTCGTTTCTCATCATTTTGGACCATGGGCTATAGCCCATATCGTACGGCATACTATAGCGCGCAGTTTTTCATCATTTTTGAGGATTTTAAAAAAATGACGAAATGACAAAAACGATGGGTTATAGCCCATGTTTTTTGAAATTTTGAAAAAAAAAGTTAGCCTCGTTTCTCATCATTTTGGACCGGGCTATAGCCCATATCGTACGGCATACTATAGCGCGCAGTTTTTCATCATTTTTGAGGATTTGAAAAAAATGACGAAATGACAAAAACGATGGGTTATAGCCCATGTTTTTTGAAATTTTGAAAAAAAAAGTTAGCCTCGTTTCTCATCATTTTGGACCGTGGGCTATAGCCCATATCGTACGGCATACTATAGCGCGCAGTTTTTCATCATTTTTGAGGATTTGAAAAAAATGACGAAATGACAAAAACGATGGGTTATAGCCCATGTTTTTTGAAATTTTGAAAAAAAAAGTTAGCCTCGTTTCTCATCATTTTGGACCGTGGGCTATAGCCCATATCGTACGGCATACTATAGCGCGCAGTTTTTCATCATTTTTGAGGATTTGAAAAAAATGACGAAATGACAAAAACGATGGGTTATAGCCCATGTTTTTTGAAATTTTGAAAAAAAAAAGTTAGCCTCGTTTCTCATCATTTTGGACCATGGGCTATAGCCCATATCGTACGGCATACTATAGCGCGCAGTTTTTCATCATTTTTGAGGATTTGAAAAAAATGACGAAATGACAAAAACGATGGGTTATAGCCCATGTTTTTTGAAATTTTGAAAAAAAAAGTTAGCCTCGTTTCTCATCATTTTGGACCGGGCTATAGCCCATATCGTACGGCATACTATAGCGCGCAGTTTTTCGTCATTTTTGAGGATTTGAAAAAAATGACGAAATGACAAAAACGATGGGTTATAGCCCATGTTTTTTGAAATTTTGAAAAAAAAAGGTTAGCCTCGTTTCTCATCATTTTGGACCGTGGGCTATAGCCCATATCGTACGGCATACTATAGCGCGCAGTTTTTCATCATTTTTGAGGATTTGAAAAAAATGACGAAATGACAAAAACGATGGGTTATAGCCCATGTTTTTTGAAATTTTGAAAAAAAAAGTTAGCCTCGTTTCTCATCATTTTGGACCGTGGGCTATAGCCCATATCGTACGGCATACTATAGCGCGCAGTTTTTCATCATTTTTGAGGATTTGAAAAAAATGACGAAATGACAAAAACGATGGGTTATAGCCCATGTTTTTTGAAATTTTGAAAAAAAAAGTTAGCCTCGTTTCTCATCATTTTGGACCGTGGGCTATAGCCCATATCGTACGGCATACTATAGCGCGCAGTTTTTCATCATTTTTGAGGATTTGAAAAAAATGACGAAATGACAAAAACGATGGGTTATAGCCCATGTTTTTTGAAATTTTGAAAAAAAAAGTTAGCCTCGTTTCTCATCATTTTGGACCATGGGCTATAGCCCATATCGTACGGCATACTATAGCGCGCAGTTTTTCATCATTTTTGAGGATTTGAAAAAAATGACGAAATGACAAAAACGATGGGTTATAGCCCATGTTTTTTGAAATTTTGAAAAAAAAAGTTAGCCTCGTTTCTCATCATTTTGGACCGTGGGCTATAGCCCATATCGTACGGCATACTATAGCGCGCAGTTTTTCATAATTTTTGAGGATTTGAAAACAATGACGAAATGACAAAAACGATGGGTTATAGCCCATGTTTTTTGAAATTTTGAAAAAAAAAGTTAGCCTCGTTTCTCATCATTTTGGACCGTGGGCTATAGCCCATATCGTACGGCATACTATAGCGCGCAGTTTTTCATCATTTTTGAGGATTTGAAAAAAATGACGAAATGACAAAAACGATGGGTTATAGCCCATGTTTTTTGAAATTTTGAAAAAAAAAGTTAGCCTCGTTTCTCATCATTTTGGACCGTGGGCTATAGCCCATATCGTACGGCATACTATAGCGCGCAGTTTTTCATCATTTTTGAGGATTTAAAAAAAATGACGAAATGACAAAAACGATGGGTTATAGCCCATGTTTTTTGAAATTTTGAAAAAAAAAGTTAGCCTCGTTTCTCATCATTTTGGACCGGGCTATAGCCCATATCGTACGGCATACTATAGCGCGCAGTTTTTCATCATTTTTGAGGATTTGAAAAAAATGACGAAATGACAAAAACGATGGGTTATAAGGGTGCCACTGAGCTCTGAGTGATTTTAGGTTTTAAATTGTTCTTCTTGGTGTCACATTTCAAATGGGGCCTTGGGATCATGTACAGAGCATTTTAATGGTGTTTGCCGCTGTGCATCAAAGGTATCTTTAGTGCTTTTAAGTGTTATCATAGATGCTAATCAGAGTAATACAGTGGAGAAACCATGACAGACCACAGACCACAGTCTGGTAGCTCAATATGTTGTGGCTGTTCACATGATCCACACGGGTTCAAATCCCACTCTGGTCTTTACTCTGAAACTTTACTTTGAAGAAGGAAGAACATAAGAATGCACGGAAGTCTCAAGGCTCATACATAGTCTGGATTTTCGGTCGTGGGGTGACCACCGAACTACAACATGACGTCACTGAGGTGACCACCGAACTACAACATGACGTCACTGAGGTGACCACCGAACTACAACATTACGTCACTGAGGTGACCACCAAACTACAACATGACGTCACTGAGGTGACCACCGAACTACAACATGACGTCACTGAGGTGACCACCGAACTACAACATTACGTCACTGAGGTGACCACCAAACTACAACATGACGTCACTGAGGTGACCACCGAACTACAACATGACGTCACTGAGGTGACCACCGAACTACAACATGACATCACTGAGGTGACCACCAAACTACATGACGTCACTGAGGTGACCACCGAACTACAACATGACGTCACTGAGGTGACCACCGAACTACAACATGACATCACTGAGGTGACCACCGAACTACAATATGTCACTGAGGGGACCACCGAACTACAACATGACGTCACTGAGGTGACCACCGAACTACAACATGACGTCACTGAGGTGACAACCGAACTACAACATGACGTCACGAGCCGCGGTGAAGAGAAAACCACCGCCACCGCTCCTGCCCTTCTCTCTGTTTTTACTCACCACCGCTCAACGTCATTTCAGCTCCGGTGGTCAGCTCACCACCGGAGCGGTGGTCACCTCACCACCGAAAATCCAGACTATGAATAGGCCTTCACTCAGTCAGGCAAAGGTAGTGATGGTGCAGTTGGTAAAGAAAAAAACCTTGAAAAAAATATATATACTTTCACCTAGAAACTCCATTCACACATTCAGTTTACTGTGGAGACACACTATTTAGGTTCATCTTACGGTGGACATGTTTGCCTGAAAATGAATCTTTGAAATGTTTCATAGTTTTAGAAATATAGTGCTTTCAAATTTAATACATTTATAATGGGGCTCAATGGCAGCTCTATGGCACGTCAACAAGTCACTTTCAACTAGAAACTCCATTCACACTTTTTATTATTGGGCTTACTGTGGAGACACATGCTGGAAGTTTTTACTTTGAAATGTTTTGTAGTTTGAGTTATTTAACTTAAACGCCCAATGCATTCTCTATGGCAATAGCACAAACTTTGGCATGCTACTAGTCCTACATACTTAAACCTACCAACCCCATTCTAGCCAAACTTAGGTTCATCTTAGGGTGGACATGTTTGCCTGAAAATAAATCTTTGAAATGTGTCATAGATTTAGAAATATAGTGCTTTCAAATTTGAGACATTTAACATGGGGCTCAATGGCAGCTTTATAGACACTAAAAAATCACATTCACCTAGAAACTCCATTCACACTTTTTATTATTCAGCTTACTGTGGAGACACATGCTGGAACGTTTTACTTTGAAATGTTTTGTAGTTTGAGTTATTTAACGCCCAATGCATTCTCTATGGCAATAGCACAAACTTTGGCATGCTACTAGTCCTACATACCTAGAAACTCCATTCACACTTTTTATTTTCCAGCTTACTGTGGAGACACATGCTGGAACAGAGACTCTCTGTTGACCTAAAGTCTTCACACACACATCGTGTGTCATCGAGGTGTCCACTTTTGTTTTGACCAGAAACCAAAAATATGAGGAAAATAACTCATTCAATTACTGATTTGCCACGAAAGCAAGGACACCACTTGCTTGCTAGCAATTTTAAATATTTTCACAAGAGAAAAAAGGGACATTTTAATGATGCATGGGGTGGGGGGTAAAGTCATGTCTGGACAGAACCATGGTTCAATGTAAATGCTTACATAATGTCAGTGGTTTTCAACCCTTTTCATATCAAGTCCCATTATTCGGCATTTGAGCCACGGAACACCATTTGATGACATTTAGCCTCTCAGACACAAATCTAAAGAATGCATATTACTGTCGTAGCAAAAATAGCCGATCTACAAGCGCAAAACGCGTTGCATTAGATCAGCTATTTTTTCTATATTTGAATTGAAAAACCTGAATAATGTTTTGCTATTTTTGAATCCTGAGAAGTAACTTCTTTATTGAATTTCAAATGCATTTAGTTATGTTAACTTTATGAACTGTTAACATAACTACATTGGACACAAGAAAGACAATAACATTTTAATACTAGTCATGAAGTAATTAAAGCAGGTTTGGAATTGTAACAGCTGAAATCAATACTATATCAGTATTCTGATATTAACATGCAGGCCGCATTAAGTGAAGGTGGGGGCCGCATGTGTCCCGCGGGCCGCCAGTTGCCCACCCCTGACCTAAACAGTGGTGGAAACAACTCTACTTGAGAATTTCCAATACAATGCGAGCTTGTAGATCTGCCATTTCAAAATACTTTTAAATACATCTGAAAACTTGAAATGGGACATTGTGCACAATGAGCACTTTGACTGTTGTTGCTTCAAGTATATTCCGATGCCAATACTTTTGTACTTTTACTCATTTTGAATTGAATATTTCTAGATTGCAGTATAGATACTTTTACTTAAGTCAAACAAATAAAATTGGTACTTTTTCCACCACTGCTGGTAACATACAGCTAAAAAAAAACACACAGGCAAACGGGACCGACAACAGACTAGGTACGGACGGACAAACGCAGGTTAAAAACATTTCAAGGCTATTATTACGTTATCCTCGTGCAATGACAGAGAGTTAGGGAGGGTCATGGCGCATGGATGGAGCAGGAACAGGGGTTTATTAAAGGTTTGGTTAAATTAAAATACATATGTAATGCAAAAAACATGAGCAGCCTCCGTTTCTCCATTTCATTGCTGTCGGGCAGAAACCTTGTATCTCCATATTTGTTTTTGTTCTTTCTGTAAAATGAATGCCCTACTTCAAACAAGAGTGCCGCACAAAGTTTCGCATTGCGAGCTTGTAGATTTGTTTACGGGCATATATTATGTTGGTGGGAACCCTTGGCCAATAAGACCACCATTCTTGATGATGACGTACGATGAGTAGAGTGCCCCTCAATTCACACGGGTGTTATTATTTAATAATAATAAAAAAAAAGGAATGGTTTTGGTTTCTGACATACAAGGCTTCCACACGTCAGTGACGATTTGCACTGGAGTCAGCTGGATAGTCAGACAGTGGATATTAACCCATTCTGAACGGGAACCCATTTTGGTGTTAGCATCATGTTATGCTTTAGCTATTGAAAAATAGCAGATCTACAAGCTCATAGCGCGCCACCGAGTGGCGCGCTACGAGCTTGTAGGTCTGCTATTTTTCAAAAATCGAAGAATGACTGACATTTTTAGAATCTGATCTCAGGTCAGAATGGGTTAATCAGACCAGTGTGTGTCCAGTGGAAACCTCGTATGAATCTGATCTCAGGTCAGAATGGGTTAACTAGATGCAATCTCTTTATGAGCTTGGAGCTCGGCACAAAAGCAGGAGCCTCTCAAACAGGCCTTAAGACGTTGAAGACGAAATTAAACTGCATGAAATGCATTATTTAGTTATCAATATGAATCACACTAGTAGGCAATTAAGTTTTGCGTCTTGAAATCCAGTCGCCTTTCCTCAAACAGTTTGAACTGTGCGTGTGCCAACATCGCAACACGTCAACGTTTGCCGAGAATGCCGACAGAGCTCTGTCGAGCTTCAAAATGTCAGCTCGTGCTGCCCACTTAGGTGCCTGGGGTGTCTGTACTCACAGGGCCCACTGACCGACCAGGGACCAGGGACCAGGGACCCCCCCCCCCTCCCGAGTGGCCGCAGCGCAGGAAAACACAACAGCAGTAACAGACTTTTTCCATACGTTTCCAGACCTGGAAAAGTATGAGACGAAATTCCATACTTATGCGTATAGGAACCCTACTGTGACAGGAAGATGATGAGTTGGGGGGGGGGGGGGGGGATGCATGCAGAGCCATGGAAACGACAGCAAACACAGATTAACGTACACGCGCGCACACACACACACACACACACACACACACACACACATAGGCTGCAGGCTTTGGGATGTTGATTGGTCTTTTTCACAACCATGCCAAAGAAGTGAGAGGAAGAGGGCTGAGGGTTTGGTGGGAGCCCCTCACTCACTCCCAGGATAAAGGAGAGGTGGAGGGAGAACGGGGGTTTTGGAGTGCATGAATGCCCCTGAAAATGTTTTTGTCATTAAAGGGCGAACAAAACGTCTTTCCTCGCTGAAGAGAAAATGAACGTCCCCACGACCAGAGCAGCCGCATCCGTCTGCCGGATGCAGATCTCCGTCTCCTTTCCAAATGGGTCCAAAACAGGTTCAAGATCAATTCGTCGTCCCGCAAATGAATGAAGTTTCACGATTTTCATCGTTTGTTTGTCCGTTTCGTCTTAAAATCAAATCGTCAATTGACTTGGCCCGTGGCGCTGAACTCGTGTTATCAGTGCGAACCAAACCGACCACCCACACTCGGAAAAGAACCTCAATCACCACCAGCAGGACATTATCTCAGGGTTGACACCGTCCAAACTGCGCTTCCCCCCCCCCCCCCTATCCCTCGCGGTCCCGCGGTCAAGCCCATATCCGCGGTCCGGTGGGACGGATGGGGCGGTGTGGAAGTCAAAGTTCAAAGGCAGGGAAACGGGAGGCTTCGGGCTTGGCCAGCTCAGACAGGTAGTGGATGGCACCGGCCATACCTGGAAGGAACACAAGAGACATTCACACGACAGACGCAGGATAAATCCTGACTGCTGAACCCCCGAATAACACGAGGTAATTGATGAAGACCTTTTTCCCCCGCCGACCATGAGTTTTATTTGTTTCATTCGCCCGACGTAAGATTTATATGAAATTCGTCCACTTTTTCATAAAAGCATGAAACTTGGTACACTTGTACCTGAACATTTTCAGATATGGAGCCGTCGCAAAAACGCCCCCATTTTACTTTCCGCCATTACCAAATAATGTATTATGCATCGTGACTCCTGAACTAAACATGATAATAGAGCATGTGATGTCTACACCTATGTTTGGATGGTCACGGAGTACAATGATATCATGTACAACATCGTAAACTGTTCAGGTACGGTGACGCAGTCAGTAGTGCTGTTGCCCCGAGGCGGGGTTGGTCGAAATGGCCTTTCTGTGTGGAGTTAGCATGTTCTTCCCGTGTCCCCTAGGGTAGGTCAGCTATACCAGTTTTAATGTTTGTGTCCGTCTGTGTGTTTCTATGTGCATAGGGCATTGCTGAAAATGAGCACTTGTGCTCAGCTACTACCCTGGGTAAATAAAAGAAGAAACAAAACGTACCCTCACAAAAAAAACATAAAGTAATCCTGGTCTCTAAACTACCTCCCCCTGGCCAGCCGGGGCGCCTGATGGAGGGGAAAGGAACTGGTTGGAATAACGTGTTCCTTCCACATGCTATGTCGTCCAACCGTGGGAAACTCCCTCCCCTCCCTGTCAGGCGAAAAGAAGCGGCTTGGACTCCTCATGCATCGAAGGAAGCATGAGGTCAGTCCATTGCTCTCCCCAGGTCGGCAAAGAGAGTCCCAGGATTACGTTTGATAATTGACAAAATGGGTTACAGAATCGTGGAATAAACAATTCAGGGGGGGGGAAAAAGTGCAAAGTACGTGCATGAGAACGTATCGCTATACGTTTAGGACCGATTAACTGTTGACAGCTAACATGAAATATAAGCCCCACAGCTGCTCCATAGAGTCCTGACTACTGTACATAAAATAGTACAAACAGGAGGTGAGTTTCACACTCTGCTTTAAAGACGCAGACTCTGGCGATGTTATTTCCTCTTCAGGAAGTCTGCGTATGAAATATTGACAAACTGCCTAGAGGGGAATCTGATCCGATCCGCTGCTCTGAAGATTTGTCATTTTTCTTTTCTAGAGGAACCCCGGATTTCAGTTTCATTTCAGTATTTTTTTGCAAAACCCGAGGACGTCGAAAGCCCACGTTAACGCAATCAACTTCAAAATCTCAAAATGGGTCCGAAAGAGCTCACAGACACTCAAGTGTTAAGTCTACAGTCGATTTAATGAACTGTATGTATTTTTGACTGGCCGTGATGCTGTTGAAATGCCCGATTTAAGTGCCAGAAAATAGCCGATCTACATTCTACTGGAAAAAGGCGCCACTCGGTGGCGCGCTATGAGCTTGTAGATGTGCTCTTTTTAAATAGCTAAATTATAGTTTGTAGGTCTGCTGTTATTCTTTTTTTTATCGTGAAAATATTTATTTCAGAAAACTGGAGGATTTTGAAGATTTATTTTTTAATTTCGACGTCAGGCTTGAAAGGGTTAAGTCTTGCCTCCATGACTGTCTCTGTATAAAAAAAAGAGTCACATATTATCGCGTTGACGTGACCGTGCGTGCACATTCATCGCCCTCTTCTTCTTTCGGTTCTTCCTCTCACTTTTCAATCTCCATCTCTCAGGTTATCTTTACACGAGAACGGTATCGTTTGCGGTGAAAACGCGTCAAAGTGAAAACACCTCCCTGGTTTTCATAAAGTGTGCGTTCTCGTGTAAAGGGTCAATAAAAAAATGAGAACGCAACGGGACTTTGCCGTTTATTATCTGGAGACTGTCGGCTTCTAAAAGAGGCCTCAGTCTCAGCCATGAAAAATTAAAAAAAACAGGCTCATCTCCTGCAGCTGTAACTTCAGATTGGAGCTGTCACACGCCTCCTTTGAAATAGAAAACGGATGGGTTCAAATATAGACATGAAAGTGCCTCAGCCGTCTTGCTTTGCTGCCTATATATATCCATGGTAACATGTTTCACTCTATATACCTGGAGAATGACCGTCTATCTCTCTCCCTCCCAGTATGCTCTCTTTTCTTTTCTTTCTTCTCAGTCTGGTATACATGCAGCATACCAGCGGTTGTCAAAGTGGGTAACTACTTTCCTTTAGCTATTTAGCTAAAGGTACGGTGTATTCATACGTGACTCATTTAGCTAAAGGTACGGTGTATTCATATGTGACTCATTTAGCTAAAGGTACGGTGTATTCATATGTGACTCATTTGATACAGAGGCTGTCATGGCGGCAAGACTTAACTGTTCAGGAGAGGAGAAAAACGGATTATTATTTTTTTAAATCCAAAATGAGTTAATAGCACAGGCAGACTCTTCACATGATACTAGAGCATGTCTGAAATGAATGTCAAGAGCTGAAATCGACATGTAAATATGAAATAAACATCCGACACACTGGCATGCAAAGGGTTCTGGGAAATCGAGGCCCGATGCATTCCAATGGCGGCGGTGGCGCGCAGCGGGCGCGTTCCTTCTCCGCTCTGTTGTCGTTGTTGATCGCCACTTATTGTTCAACCGTACGACAAAGGATCACGGCATTTCAAAGCGGATTTTCACGAAAAGGAACGATGATGTCGGCGCGGTGGTTCTTCAAAGGTTAGTGAAATGTAGGCAGTCGACGGGGCGTTGCGATTCATTCATTCCGCAGTCAAACTGTTCACTCTCCGTTTTTTCTCCAACGGCGCTCGCTGCCTGCCATTGGCGTGTTTCGCGTGTTTTTAGGTTTTTATTGATTCAGAATGGTCTCGCATCTGTCTATCTACCGGCTATCCCTTTCGCTGGGTAACACTACATACATACGTACATACATACAGTGACGTGGTGCATTCATTGTAAGATGTTTTAGTCATTAAAATAAGTGGAAATTGAAACGCAGACAAACAAATAAATATCCAGTACCTTCGAAGAGAGAGTAGGGCCTGTCAGGGATGCGACAACCGTGGGTTCCGTAGTCTAAACACCACTCGGCAAACTACAGGAGGCAGGAGGGGACAAAACAACACCAATGTCAGAACACCAGTGTCCATGTGTGCTATATACACTTCGAACACTTTTAAAAATGTCTTCTAAATCATGACAGTTTTCTGAAATACCTCATGTTTCTGTATCAGTGGTGCTCAATATTATGTTAATTATTATAATATACTATGAGCTTCAAAGCTTGTAGATCTGCTATTTTGCAATAGCTATAGTATAGCATAATGCTTAAAACACCAACAGGGGTTTGCGTCTCCGAGGAGGGCGGCTGTTGCGGGCAGTTCAGAAACCCCGCCTATACCAGTGACATCACGTCAGGCTTTCTATTCCAGGAAAGTTAGCATCACCATGCTATGATGGAAGCCATTGTTCTCCCGTTAATAAAAAAAAAACTGATAACCAATTATACAAAGTTAGGTTGAAATCCGCGCACGTATGCACGCACGTGCGCGGTCTTTATGTGCATAGCTGCGTAAAATGTGATATTTGGGGCTTGATTAGAGCTATTTTGACTTAGATATTAAAATAAACGATGGTCGCATGGCATCGGGGACAGATGACCGTGTAACACAGTGCAGAAAGACAGCGGATGTCGATGTTCCGTTTAACCGGAAATGACATCGCCAGATTCGCTCTATTCGGTCAAAGATCGGCATAATGGTGAAGTTACTGCCACCATCAGGTCTCTCTCTAATACTATAGTCTTGCCCCGTGAAAATGAGATAGTGTGTATATCAAGGATTTTTCTATTGGCATTAAAATTATGAATTAAACATACTAGCCCTTACCCGTTGTGAGATCCCCCCCCCCCCCCTTGTGGCCGCGGGGGGTACTGCGCCCGCGTGCGTTTTCGCATTTTTTTTTCACTAATAAATTCATTATTAATCATGAATGTGTCAAATCGAAAAAAGGGCTTCGTTAAGACCTCCATATTATTGGGTGATTGGTGCAGGCAGTGAGGAGCTACAGCAGTCACAGTGACACACAGACACACACACACACACACACACACACACACACACACACAGACATTGACTGAATTATAGTATGATGATGATGATGAATAGTGCAAATTAATTAGGGTGGCCATAAGGGGGTTAAAAAGGGTTAAACAGTCACCTTGCAGGCGCGGTACAGATACTTCCTCTCCTGGGTGAGCTGGTAGAGCGCCAGGAAGGCGTAGGCGTTGCCGGCGGTGCCGTGGCAGATCCCGTAACCTTTCCTCAGCAGGCCTCGGTTCCAGATCACCTCCCCACACTCCACCGCGTCGCGCAGGTACTTCTCCTCCTTGAACAGCTGGTGCAGGGAACACACAGGAATAGTTGTTCTTGTTTCATTAGTCTGCACATTTAATCATACTTTAATCACACGCTCGCTCACACATCGCATGCACTGAAGTGTTTTTTTTTAAGCAGACTGTATTGTCTATTTTAGGTTTGGTGTAGGAATTTTCGAGAGAACCTTCGAACCATTGGTTTCTAATTAATTTGAAAAGAAAATCACACCTGTGTGAACTGAGTGGTGCAACTCCCTTCCTCTCTCTCTCTCTCCCTCTCTCATTAGCAGGCAACTGCAGCACTTTCTCTCTGTTTCTGGCACAACAGCGCCCCCTACTGGTACTCATTCTCGTGCTCATTAATGTCACAGACACAACTAGGCGGACACGGACATTGCTGGTTGTCCCACTTTGGGAAAGTGTCATAGTAGCTCGTTTACAACTGAAACGAACTTCCTGCGTATGACTTCTGAAATTCCCGTAAGAGGGGGCACTTTTGGGAGAGAATAGCCGATCTACAGGCTCTCAACGTGTCGCGCTGTGACGCGTTGAGAGCTTGCAGATCTGCTATTGTCCAGGCGCGACCCCACACTCGTTGGCTATACTGGAGTTGCGGCAATGACATGGATTTCCAAACAAATTCTTTCAACGCAAAATGCTGCGTTCAAGATCCGGAGAGTTCAGGAAGAAGAAAAAAAATTCTCGTGGCATGGAAAGGAGAGGGAGGGGCATTTGTTTTCACCATGTAGTAAATGCTGCATTCACGGTCTGGAGAGGGCAGTTGTTTTACAGACAGTAAAAGGGCTGGGGCTGAAGCTCCCTTTGATGTCCATGTGTGCGCGTGCCTATTAGGTGTTGAACCATGGCGCCATTGGGCGGGTAGAGAGAGAGAGAGACAGCAGTTAATCAGCAGCCAGACTGCCCCTAATGATCTCTGGTGCCCTGTTTGAACCAACGAGGTCAGACCTATTCCAGGGAGTCCAGAACAGAACAGGGCCATGGGGGTTGGGTTGGGTCAGACAGCCGCCCGCCCGCCCGCCGAGAACACACGCTGGGACAACATCTGACTGAAGTCACATAGCAGCTGTTTGGCTCTGGGACGTGTATGTACCGACATCAGCATTCATATTGCCTCTCTCTGTCGGGTGCAGGACAGTCACTTTTTAAAGCAGTGGTTCCCAAACTTGTTCAGCCCCGTGACCCAAAGGAGAATCTAAGATATTCGCCCCGGGACCCAAACGAGTGAAAATAGCGGATCCACAAGATCTAAACGCTCTAAACGTGGCAGTGAGCAACGTGTTTAGAGCTTGCAGATCTGCTACTTTGGATACGTTTGTGTGACGCTGTAGAACTATAGAGTAGGACATACATTTATTTTACGAAAATAAAAATAAAAAAGAGAGAGATAAGCGGTTTGTGCCCCGAAGGCAACGATATGGACCTGCATAACTCAACGTAATCTTTGGCCACAAAGTGCTGCAGTCTGCCGAAAACCTGGACCGTCCAAAATAATAATGCATAATGCACCACACGTCTCTAGTGGTATAGTCTGTTTATTTGATCCTTTTTTTGTCAGTTGCAGATGTATTTGTCAGCCCTGATGTATTGTGGAAGTGGGCCCTCCACTCGGCCTTTCCCCCCTGATGTACAGTATTGTGGAAGTGGGCCCTCCACTCCAAAGTGCCTCTCCTCGTTAGCAAGACGGATGACGGGGGCCCAAAATAGCAACACATCAGCATGTGCCCAGTGGCTGGCTAATGGGCCATGGGTGAGGCAAGCGACGGTGTGTGTGTGTGTGTGTGTGTGTGTGTGTGTGTGTGTGTGTGTGTGTGCTACATGGCTTCTGGCAGTGCAGATGCTTGCCTTTAGGTGATGCTGTTGTTCATGCGATGGTGATGGAAGAGAGTGGTGTGGCGAGGGAAAGATGCCGTTATCTCATAGAGCAGTGGTTCTCAACCAGTGGCCCGGGGACCACCAGTGGTCCTTGAGGCGGATCCAGGCGGTCCCCATGCTAAATGACGGAGAGATGCTAACCAAATGGACCAATATAGATCTTTAACTCTTGAGAGCGTGACATGGAACGCTCTCAAGCTACTAATGAAGGCTCTGTTGCATTCCGGTCAAACAGAGTCAGTGTTAATGATACTAATGAAGGCTCTGTTCCATTCTGGTCTAAACAGAGTCAGTGTTAATAATACTAATGAAGGCTCTGTTCCATTCTGGTCTGAACAGAGTCAGTGTTAATTATACTAATGAAGGCTCTGTTCCATTCTGGTCTAAACAGAGTCAGTGTTAATGATACTAATGAAGGCTCTGTTCCATTCCGGTCAAACAGAGTCAGTGTTAATAATACTAATGAAGGCTCTGTTCCATTCTGGTCTAAACAGAGTCAGTGTTAATGATACTTAAATGAAGGCTCTGTTCCATTCCGGTCAAAACAGAGTCAGTGTTAATGATACTTAAATGAAGGCTCTGTTCCATTCTGGTCTAAACAGAGTCAGTGTTAATTATACTAATGAAGGCTCTGTTCCATTCTGGTCTAAACAGAGTCAGTGTTAATGATACTAATGAAGGCTCTGTTCCATTCTGGTCTAAACAGAGTCAGTGTTAATTATACTAATGAAGGCTCTGTTCCATTCTGGTCTAAACAGAGTCAGTGTTAATTATACTAATGAAGGCTCTGTTCCATTCTGGTCAAACCGAGTCAGGGTGCTGCTATTGTGCATGTTGTTGGCTCACTCTGCTACACCAGTGGGCCTTGAGTGGGTTCCAAATTTCCCCGTACGGGTGTGCAACTCTGAGAGTGTACAAATGGAACCAAATGGACCCGCACACTCTCATAGTTACGGGGGGTCCTTGCAATTAAACAGTTTGAGAACCACTGCACAATCAATGGAACACAGCCTCACCCATTTTGCATTGTCTTTATGTGTGTAATATGTGGTTTTAGATAGTTTAGCAGTGTCCATGATGTCACAGACACTGAGCTTCCTTCCTGGACTACACCCATAATGCTTCGGTGTTCCTAGGGCAACATGTAGTCCTAGGAACATTAAAGGGACATTTCACCCTTTTTGCAAAAAATATATACGTTAATGACGTTTAGAAGATTTAGAACACTTTCCTGGGGGCCTTTGTGTGTGTAATATTTATTTTAGATTGTAGCAGTGAGCCCAGTGTCTCTGATGTCATGGACACTGGGCTCACTTACTTCCTGGACTACATGTTGTCTCAGTAAGACAGACCTCCCCCTATCCACATTGAGGAGCAGTGCACCAAAGCATTATGGGAATTGTAGTCCAGGAAGTAAGTAAACCCAGTGTCCATGACATCAGAGACACTGGGCTCACTGCTGAAATCTAAAATATCTAATACCACATATTACACACATAAAGACCCCCAGGAAAGTGTTCTAAATCTTCTAAACGTCATTAACATATATTTTTATGCAAAAAGGGTGAAATGTCCCTTTAAGAAGGAACATGCACGGGGCGTGACACGGTTTGCACATGCTCAGTGTAAACAGGAACTACGATGATGGGAGTGTTCCAGCTAGATAGAAAGCTCACTTATGATGTAAATAATGAGATCCATAACAGTTGAGAATTAAACAGCAGTCACCCTTCCTTCCTCAAATGTATTACATCATCCACAGCACTTGAATGAACAGTATCCAAATTATGTTCCTTTGTCATTTCACAAAAATAAAAGTTGAACACATGTACAACAAAATCCACTAAAGAAAAATATCCAAAAACCTTAACATTTAGTTAACGTATTTGTCCTTTCAGTCTGTTATGAAATTGATATACTTTTAAAAATAAAAAACAAATATTTCAGTTCAGGGTCAGCAACTCTCATGCACCTCTAGCACCTCTGCTGGAACACTCCATCATCGCAGTTCCTGTTTACACTGAGCATGTGCAAACCTCCCACCGGAGACCGTGCCATGCCCCCGTGCATGTTCCTTCTTAATGTTCCTAGATGTAGTCCAGGAAGTAAGTGAGCCCAGTGTCTGTGACATCATGGACACTGCTAAAATCTAAAATATCTAAAACCACATATTACTAAATCTTCTAAAAGTGTAAAGTGTCCCTGTAATCAGTATCATTGGCAACACGGTTGTTTATCAACGGTCTGGGGCTCATTCTGTTGTTTATCAACACTCTGGGGCTCATTCTGTTGTTTATCAACGGTCTGGGGCTCATTCTGTTGTTTATCAACGGTCTGGGGCTCATTCTGTTGTTTATCAACGGTCTGGGGCTCATTCTGTTGTTTATCAACGGTCTGGGGCTCATTCTGTTGTTTATCAATGGTCTGGGGCTCATTCTGTTGTTTATCAACGGTCTGGGGCTCATTCTGTTGTTTATCAACACTCTGGGGCTCATTCTGTTGTTTATCAACGGTCTGGGGCTCATTCTGTTGTTTATCAACGGTCTGGGGCTCATTCTGTTGTTTATCAACGGTCTGGGGCTCATTCTGTTTATTTATCAACGGTCTGGGGCTCATTCTGTTGTTTATCAACGGTCTGGGGCTCATTCTGTTGTTTATCAACGGTCTGGGGCTCATTCTGTTGTTTATCAACGGTCTGGGGCTCATTCTGTTTATTTATCAACGGTCTGGGGCTCATTCTGTTGTTTATCAACGGTCTGGGGCTCATTCTGTTGTTTATCAATGGTCTGGGGTTCATTCTGTTGTTTATCAACACTCTGGGGCTCATTCTGTTGTTTATCAACGGTCTGGGGCTCATTCTGTTGTTTATCAACGGTCTGGGGCTCATTCTGTTGTTTATCAACGGTCTGGGGCTCATTCTGTTGTTTATCAACGGTCTGGGGCTCATTCTGTTGTTTATCAACGGTCTGGGGCTCATTCTGTTTATTTATCAACGGTCTGGGGCTCATTCTGTTGTTTATCAACTGTCTGGGGCTCATTCTGTTGTTTATCAACGGTCTGGGGCTCATTCTGTTGTTTATCAACGGTCTGGGGCTCATTCTGTTGTTTATCAACGCTCTGGGGCTCATTCTGTTGTTTATCAACGCTCTGGGGCTCATTCTGTTGTTTATCAACGGTCTGGGGCTCATTCTGTTGTTTATCAACGCTCTGGGGCTCATTCTGTTGTTTATCAACGGTCTGGGGCTCATTCTGTTTAGTTATCAACGGTTTGGGGCTCATTCTGTTGTTTATCAACGGTCTGGGGCTCATTCTGTTTATTTATCAACGGTCTGGGGCTCATTCTGTTGTTTATCAACGCTCTGGGGCTCATTCTGTTGTTTATCAACGGTCTGGGGCTCATTCTGTTTATTTATCAACGGTCTGGGGCTCATTCTGTTGTTTATCAACGCTCTGGGGCTCATTCTGTTGTTTATCAACGGTCTGGGGCTCATTCTGTTGTTTATCAATGGTCGGGGGCTCAATCGTAGATAAATATTCTGTGACTGACTACCTGTCACCTGTGAAGGAAGTATATAGGGAAGGGGCCTGGAAGTAGGAAGAGTTATTCTGTGTGCATATAGTCATTATTGTGTCAAATAATTGAGTCCTTGACTAACCAGCAGGCTCTTTCTGCCTTGTTCCACCCTGGTTCCACCTTGTTTATGTTGAATTTGATAAAACATATTTGGAAAAAACTAAAAACAAACACGATATGCAGAGTCACCGTGCTGCACCTGTGATGTTCCTTTTCACTGACACCAAGTTTACAGTAACAATTGAGTGCACAGAACCTCAATATGACGCAACCGAAAAACATGTTATTTCAATGGAAGCGGATGGAGAGAGAGGATTTTTGTCCAACCACAAAACTGCAACCTATTGATGATATTCACACGGCTGCCATCTTGCCAGCAAGGTGATATACACTTCCCATAGAAACAGAAAAGTCCTCTCTAATTATATTAAACACCGTCAAAATCACCAACATTGCAGCTGTATGGAAAGCTTGAATTGTCCCCTTTCAATCTGTAAAGTTTTTGGTTAATACAAATCCACCGTAGACATTTTATGAGCTACTTCCCGTCAAGAAATTCCTTGCAGAGGATTATTTTCCAAGTATCAGAGTATGGAAGCGCTCGTTATCAGTAAAGCAACCTCCTGCTGCCTCCTGCATTATGTGCACATTGAAAACAGGTGGTACACATGGGCCGTTGACGACGAGCACTTGACAAAGGGTGCATTATACGACAGGCCTAGGATCAGTTTTAGTTACCTTGTGTGCCATGAGGAGCATGTGCACCATGCCGGGCGCTCCGTGGCACCAGTGGACCAGCCGGTCGCTCTCGTTGCTCAGCGACGACGGGTAGTTCCCCGAGCGGAACTTCTTGTGGCGCACGTAGTCGACGCTGGGCCGCACCAACTCTGACAGCACGTCCGGACTCACCTTTGACCCTGGCTGTGTGTGTGTGTGTGTGCGTGCGTGTGTGTGCGTGCGTGTGGGGTGGGGGGAGCGATTGAAGATGTATAGGGGTGGAAAAAGAAGAGGAGAGAGAAAGAGAGAGAGGGAGTGATGAAGGGGGAAAAAAAGAATGGGTCACTTTAGCGTTTAACCACATTGACCATTATTTTAAACTTTAGCTAGTTGAAAAGTAGCAGATCTACAAGCTCATGGCGCAGCACCGAGTGCCGCGCTATGAGCTTTTAGATCTGCTATTTTTTTAAACTCGTGAAAACGGGTGCCAGTCTTTGTTTGAATACATATTCTTTCACAGCGGACATTTTGAACTCATATCTTTGCTTCTGGGGGGGGGGGGGTCCCTGGAACAAAATTAATTCAGATGGGTGTCAGCGGCAAATTACACAATTATAATTTGTGGGGTCCTTGACATGAAAAAGTATGAGAAGTTGAGAACCACCTATGTGGCAGAGAATGGCGGGCAAAAAGTGAAGAAGAGGGACTTGGTCATTTTGCCGTCTTATTCTGAAAATATGGGAGAGAGTTTACGGACTGCCAACACGAATAAGCTGCTTTAGGGCTTAGATGTCCATAAAGACTACAAGTTGACAGAAGTAATCCTGAGCTCAACTCTCCATCATTGTGAGAATGATCTTAAACCGTTGACTGTTAAGCCTGATTCACTCCTTTTGTCACAATGACGGTGTCACGCACCAAATAGTCTTGTGCAGCCAAGTAAACAAGCGTAATGCTTTATGGTGTCGTCCACCCACCGTTAACAGTTTTTGTATCGAGTTGTAAATGAAATGTACTGTAATTCTGCAAACTGTTGATAAATAAATCAATCGATCAAAGCCAGACAACTATTCCACAATCTCCGAATACTAACGAGTCTGGAACTATACACCTCCCCGAATCTGAATAAGGAATCTGCCATTTCCGTTTACAAAAATTACGTTAAATGTTTGTATTTCCATTTATGCTAAGCAGCAAGCTATATATGCTTAGATGGTTATTTTTTTAATTAGGATGAATTTGCACGACTGTAAAGACGAAACGGAAGTGGGAAGGAGGCTCCACTTCCACTTTATCGCTTACTTGTCACGATCAGAGCTTCCGTTGCTCCAGACTGTATGACGGAAGCATTCATATTTTACTCATGATCAGAGCTTCCGTTGCTCCAGACTGTATGACGGAAGCATTCATATTTTACTCATGATCAGAGCTTCCGTTGCTCCAGACTGTATGACGGAAGCATTCATATTTTACTCATGATCAGAGCTTCCGTTGCTCCAGACTGTATGACGGAAGCATTCATATTTTACTCATGATCAGAGCTTCCGTTGCTCCAGACTGTATGACGGAAGCATTTATATTTTACTCATGATCAGAGCTTCCGTTGCTCCAGACTGTATGACGGAAGCATTTATATTTTACTCATGATAAGAGCTTCCGTTGCTCCAGACTGTATGACGGAAGCATTCATATTTTACTCATGATCAGAGCTTCCGTTGCTCCAGACTGTATGACGGAAGCATTTGGAAATGTGCGAGAGGAACAGTCTGGCCACGCCAAAAGATAGCCGATCTACAAGCTCACCATGTGCTGTGTCCATGATGTGGAATAAATGTGTGAGCTTGTAGATCTGCTATTTTTCGATCATACTGTTAGTATGCATGATGTAGTACATCGCGCCCAGTGGTGAAAGGACCTGGCAATGGGCCCCCAGTGCAAATATTTAGTTTAGGTCCCCCTAAAAAAGTAATAGTGGGGCTGCGGGGGGGTCCTTGACGTGAAATAGTTTGAGCACCACTGACATTGAAACATGGGATTTTCTGAAAACTGTCATGATTTAGAAGACATTTGTAGAATCGAAATTAGGTCTAAATGGGTTAACCTGAGGGCCACATTAACCCATTCTGACCTGGCACCCATTTTGGTGTTAGCATCATGTTATGCTTTAGCTATTGAAAAATAGCAGATCTACAAGCTCATAGCGCGCCACCGAGTGGCGCGCTACGAGCTTGTAGGTCTGCTATTTTTGAAAAATCGAAGAACGACTGACATTTTTAGAATCTGATCTCAGGTCAGAATGGGTTCATCAGACCAGTGTGTGTCCAGTGGAAACCTCGTATGAATCTGATCTCAGGTCAGAATGGGTTAAGCATTATGCTGTACTTTAGCTATTGGAAAATAGCAGATCTACAAGCTCACAGTGCGGCGCTACGAGCTTGTACAGTAGGTCTGCTATTTTTGTCCCACACTGACAGCACTGTACTGATGAGTCACATTATGAGGTTTCCACCCGACAGAGACCATATATCCCATAATACGAAAAGCGAGAGAGAGAGAGAGATCAAGAGCAATCAGCTCAACGGTAATATAACAGCTGGTCATGCGACTTACAACAAAAAAGTGCTTCATGGGTATTAACCGCACAGTTGGCGGGCTGCTTAACCCGCTGAGAACCGAGAACAGACTCTATAAATGTCTTCTAAACCCTCCGTTTTTTTTTTCAAAGCCATATTTCTAAAGCCATGTCAGTGGTTCTCAAAATATTTCACATCAAGGACCCCAAATATTATTAAAGTATTTGGCCGCCGACCCGCGTCTGAACGTATTTTGTTCCAGGGACCCCGCAGAAGCAAAGATACGAGTTAGAAACCTTCGCTCTGAAAGAATACATATTCAAAGATTTGCGCAGACATTCTCAATCATGAGTGCTATATATATCATCTTTCAAAAGTAGCAGATCTACAAGCTTGTCGCGCGCTATACGAGCTTGTAGATCTGCGAACAGCTAAAATATAAAATAATGGTTAAAGTGGTTAAACGCTAAGGCAACACCGATACGTTCCAGGTCTTAATGTATTAACCCATTTAGGCCTGACGTCGACATTTTCTAAATGTCTTCAAAATCCTGACAGTTTTCTGAAAAACCTTATGTTTCTGTATCAGTGGTGCTCAATATTCCATGTCAAGGACCCCAACAATTATATGTAATATTATGCCTCCGTCCCCCGTCCCCCCCCCCATCTGAAAATATGTTGTTCCAGGGACCTCCCCGGAAGCAAAGATTTGAGTTAAAATGTTCACTCTGTAATAATATATATTCAAAGATTTGAGGCACATTTTCACGATTTTTCAATAGCTAAAGCAGGGGTGGACAACTGAGTTGAAGGTGGAGTACTGATGTAGTATTGATTTCAGCTGTTACAATTCCAAACCCACTTTAATTACTTCATGACTAGTATTGAATGACTAGTACTTAATGACTAGTATTAAAATGTTATTGTCTTTTTGTGTCCAATGTAGTTATGTTAACAGTTCATAAAGTTAACTATAACTAAATGCATTTGAAATTTAATAAAAAGGTTTACTTTTCAGGATTCCAATAAAAAAATAGCAAAAAATATAGCTGATCTACAAGCTCAAAATGCGACGCGCTTTGAGCTTGTAGATCGGCAATTTTTTGCTACGACAGTAATATGCAATTATGTGGCCCCTCTGGCGTAAGTGTGGAAATAACAGTGGCCCTCTCCATCGTCAAAGTCTCACAACCCTGAGCTAAAGTATAACAATGCTTTTTTAAAACACCAAAAGGGGTTCCCGCCCAAAATGGGTTAATGTGATGATATAGCTATAGAACAGTGTGCCGCGAAGCACTGCGCGCTCCCACTCCGGCACTTTGATCAGGCCACGCTCCAACACAATCTGTTTGAAGACTTTGATCATGATGTTCTAATTGCAGCATTTTCGTCATCTTCTCAAGGTCTATTTCACAGCGCAGCAGATGTTTGATATAGCTACAGAGAAGCAGGAAATCGTCTATGTATATGAGATTTTTTTGATAGATAGCTTTGATAGACTCGTCTTTTCCTTTTGAAGCAATTCCTGTGTCATCAGCGGAGCCCGAGAGGAGTGAAAGAAATGGAGGCAAGACAGAGAGACGGGAGGAACAATAGACATTTTGTCCAATGAAATTAACCCATTCTGGACGGGAACCCCTTTTGGGGTGCTATTTTTTTTAAACCCGTGAAAACATATATTCTTTCAGAGCTTGTTTTTAACTCGTATCGTTGCTTCTGGGTGGTCCCTAGCCTCGGAAACCCAGACGTTCTTTTTATTTACAGGACAAAAAAAAAAGGTCTGGGGCCGAGTCCACTTCAATTCGGCATAGAGTAGCGCAAACGTCGCTCACTCAATTTCTGATCGTCTGCACCTTTGTTAAATTGACCCACACACGTACACTCCTCTCTCTCTCTCTCTCTCTCTCTGTCACTCTAATTAATTAGTCATAATTATGTCATGCAGCTGCGTGTAGTTTCTCCCGGCGGGCGGATCCTGCCGGGAGCTGCCCTACGCCATAGAAAGCATAGGTGAGTTCCAGTCCCATGGAACAACATTTTTTTCCAGACGGGGGTCGGCGGGGCCAATTACATATCATTTCTGGGGTCCTTGACATGAAATATAGTTTGAGAACCACTCATATAGAAACATAGGGTTTTTCAGAAAACTATCAAGATTTTAAAAAAGACATTTAGGAGAATCTGGTCTCAGTCCTAAATGGGTTAACATCAGTCAAGCGTCCGTGCCGTTACATCACTTGCGTTGGCGATTCAAAAATAGCAGATATGCAAGCTCACACCGTGTCACGTTGTGCCGCGCTGCCAACTCTCGGTCTTCATTTACTCTCTCGCGCCACGCTGCATTAAAGTGAAGATGCTACTGAGCTCACACTGCGCAAAAAGCATGGAATACGGATGTGTACATTACAGGAAACTCCCGTAAAACTTTCCAACAAACTCCGGTAAACTCCCGCATTGCACCGTCACACCTGTATATTACCGTATATTAACTGTATATGCCCGCTACACTTGAGGTTCACAGGGGAGAATACAGTGCACATAATTGCTCCTCTTTTCACGCAGTGCAGTCTGGCTCCCTTTGCGACGCGGACGAACTTGCAACAAACAAAAGAAAACGCTCAGTCAGGGTGCAGGCACACTTTTGCGTCAAGAAGCGTCGAGAAAACGCCTAGAAACAGGCGTCTCTTCCCCGTTTTTGAGCGGATATCATCAGAGGACAAAGATACGACGAATGAGCTTATTGCACTGGTGCCGTCAAGTACAGCATGTGTTAATTGGCTCTTAAAAGTAACAAAAAAAGTCTTAAGATCTGGAAGAGTAGCTGATACAGAGGCAACCAGGAACCTGCGAGACGGTGGAAAATAACATTTGTGTGTTGTGTGTGTGTGTGTGTGTGTGTGTGTGTGTGTGTGTGTGTGCGTGCGTGCGTGCGTGCGCAAGTGATAAAGCAACCAACTATTGAACGCTGTGTGATATATTGCTGAGCGTGCACCATGCCAGCCGTTCCGTTTACAGTAAACTCATTGAATATTTTAAATTTCATGTATTATTCAGGGGCTCAGATTAGCGCTATAATCTTTCTCCTTGGAGGCTGATTGGCAGAGCTGACAGCTGCCAATAATCACTGGTGGGCTACGGGTATTAACTCATTCAGATGGAATATGAAAAGAAATATAATGAAATTAATGTCATAAGAATACACAACTGTATTACATATAACTTTGCAAGTGCTTTTATTTTTATGAATTAATTTATTTTTAACATATATAAGGCTCTTATGTGTGGGACATGTTTTTTCCACTTTTGTCCCTCATCTCAAGAATGAGTGCTATATATAGTTAAGAATTCCAAAATATGCTTTAGCTATTGAAAAATAGCTTGTAGGTCTGCTATTTGTGAAAAATCGTGAATATGTTGTGCAAATCTTTGAATATATATTCTTTCAGAGCGAACGTTTTTAACTCAAATCCTTGCTTCTGGGGTGTCCCTGGAACAACATATTTTCAGATGGGGGTCGGCAGCCAATTACCAATATTTTTGGGTGTCCTTGACGTGAATATGTTTGACAACCACAGAAATCACAAAACTGTTTAGATTTAGAAGACATCTGTAGAATCGTCCTCAGGTCGAAATGGGTTAACATAACAAAACAAAGAGGTATGGAGCAGTAGTGGGGAGGTGCTGACCGCAAGAGATAAAACTTGAAAAAAGGGAAAGAGGCCTCGCACAACTCGTAGTCACGATGCAATGATTTATTTTATTGAACCGACGTTTTCGGGCAAACAGGTTGCCATACCCCGACTATACGAGTTGTGTGGCCTCATTCCCTTTTTTCAAATTTGGGGGTCCTTGACATGAAAACGTTTGGGGACCACTGCCCCCTAATGCATCTGTAGACCGGGAGGTGTAGCACGAGTGTGTGCTACATCTATAGCAGAATGTTGGTAAAATATTCTTTTGGTTTAGTATAATTATTATACTCACATGGTCACATAACATTAAGTGTTGAATGCCGTCTGTCCATGCTTTGATGGTTACAGTTGTATAACCAGTGTTGACGAAATTGCAAAACCTTTGCGGAGATCTTGTACAGCCTTCGTAGCCCTCATAGTTGCTTTTAGAGTGACAATAAGTCAATTGTTCGAATATATATAAAACTTCAAAAAAGTCAACTTTGAAATATGAAAATGAGAATTTGAATTGTTTAATCCAGGGTTCCACCACGCGTAATGCGACATCCCCGCCATTTGTTTAATGCGTTTCATTCGCCGTTTTAAAATAATTAAAAAGAAACAGCGGATTTATCCGGGACCTGATGACGAGGCCGTCGCGTTATGACGACGAAACTAGGAAATGAAGTCATCATCTGGGCTGCTAGGGCTTCTGGGAAATTGAGCTCAATGTAAGTGGACGACGGGGGGTTTGTTTGGACTACAATGCCTCATCGAGGCGGATCCTGTACCGCATTGTAATGGCCGACGGACTATTTTTCGCCGGATATTTGTCGTTGAAAGCTGCAAATACTTCAGCGTATGCTCTAAAAGGTAATAAAACAATCTCTGCAGCGTAGAATATTAGATTAAATAGCGGGTAACGCGTGTTTCACAGTAGAACTGTTTTAACATACATGTGTTTGGGTGGCATCCCTGCGGTCTTACCTGCATGAGCATGCAGTAGATGCCAGCCAGGCCGTGGGCCGCGCCAACGTACTGCTTCTTGTGCCACTCGTAGAGCAGCGGGCAGCGCTCAGTCTTCTTCTGCTCTGCCGACAGGTTCTTACCGGAATCCAGGATGGCAGTGACCACCTGCACACACACACACACACACACAACACAAAGGAACCAACGCAATTAACCCATCAACTCATTTTATGCAGAGAATTACTTTTTCAGGTTCCCCCTCATCCACTGAAATCTTAAAAACCCTTTTTATCTCAGATTATTTTCCGAGATTGCGGTTCTCCACTCATAACTTAAAAGCGTCTCTACCTCACAGTTACAATATTAAAGTTGCGGGTAACTTATAAAAGAGGTCACGGCAAAATAAGGCTGAAATGACCGTGGCAGGGAAGGGACTACAGGCTGAAACAATTCAGGAATTTGAGAATACAGATATCGTTCCGTCTAGGTAGGATTCGGACTTAAGACCGCAGATGGTAGCGTCGCCCCATTGGCTCCTCACCCTGAGCCACATGGGGCTCAGGGTGGCAACCGCAAGGTTCCCGGTTTGAACCCGGGCTGCCCCAGAGTTAGTGTCGAAGTGTCCTTGAGCAAGACACTACTTGCTCCCAATGTGCAGGAGGTCGGTGCCTTGCATGGTTTCCTCCAGCATCGGTGTGTGAATGGGTCAACGTATAATGCACAATCTCTGTAAGCTATATAAATGCACCATTTAGCAATTCATGCCACCAAATCTCTCGTACTGAGCGGGATTACAATTGCAACAACACATAAAACGAACGTGTCTCAGTGCATGAAATAAATACAAATTGTAATGTTGCAATGTTCAATGCAATAAAAGGAAAGAATAACTCAATGAAATCGTTGTCACAATTATTGGTACGACAATGAACGGTGAACTTAAACGTGTAATGGTGACTGGTTGTGAGAAGCTGAGAGACGATGCTACAGAGCAGGGTTAGAGAAGCAGAACACAGCTAGCCTAGAGATAGGGTCTTATGGATTTCCTTTAGGATACGACTGCATGTTAGCGCTGCAGAGCTAATGACGCTGAACGGCAAGGCTGACTGCATCTACTACGACGAGAGAGAGAGAGGGGGGGGAGGGGGAGGTCGGCCAGGGAGGACAGGTGGGGCGAAGGAGGGGCATGAGAGAGGAGGGAAGACGAGGAGAGAGAGCGAGGCGTGAAGGAGAGAGGAAGGAGGGAAGGAGAGAGGGAGTGAGTGATAAAGGAGGGAAGGAGAGAGGGAGGAGGGAGGGAGAGAGCAAGAAGGGAAGGAGAGAGGGAGTGAGTGAGGAAGGAGGGAAGGGGAAAAGGAAGGAGAGAGGGAGGAGGGAAGGGGAGAGGGAGGCCGGGCTACACACCACAGCGTGATACAACGCATTTCTGTTGTCCATGTGCCTTCTCGCCACACACACACACACACACACACACACACACACACACACACACACGCACACACACACAGAGCAAAGGAGAGCGCAAACCGAGATGTGAGGATAAGGAGAAGGTGCAGCGATGCAGAAAGAGAGGAGAGGGAGGTAGAGGCAGGTACAGTACAGCATACTGTATATATACGCCAGAGAAAAGAGACTTGAGACACACGGGCCGGGCCAGGAGTGGCAGCGATATAATGGAACATGGACAAGCAACCAGAAACATGTCGCAGTATATATAGGGAAAGGAGAAAGAAAGACAAAAGAGAGGGAGAGAGAAATACTGAGAAATAACACAGTAGCAGGGGTAGTATATAGTCGATAGAGATCCTGCAGCAGTTAATGCATTCAGGGCGGGAGCCCCTTTTGGTGTTTTAAGCATCGTTATTGAAATACAGCAGATCTACAAGCTCATAGGGCGGCACCGAGTACCGTGATATGAGCTTGCAGATCTGCTGTTTTGTTTTGTTTTCTTGAAAATGTGGCGCAAATCTTTGAATATACAGTACTTTCTTTCAGAGCGTGCATTTTTTACGTCATATCTTTGCTTCTCGGGGGTCCCTGCAGGAACAACTTCTTTTTCAGTTGGGGGTCGACCGCCGATTATAATCAGAAAACCGTCATGATTTAGAAGACATTAGTAGAATCTGGTCTCAGGTCAAAATGCCTTAACTAACTCCTCCCTTTATGACAGGGCACATTTATACTGTAAGGTCCTCATTCGTTCGCTTATCCATTCGTTCGCTCGCATTGGTCTTATCCTCCATACGCACGCACGCACACACGCAGCCACGCAGCCACGCACGCAGTCCTCGGTCCACCCCACAGGGATACCGATCTAATTTAGAGAGGGAATTAATTTATTTACAGCCCTAATGCATCACCAGTGCGTGCACACACACACACACACACACACACACACACACACAGTGGGGTTGCAACAGATACAGGGATAGACAGACAGGCAGTAGCTGGTTTGGGGCTAGCTATCTAAAGGCTACATCGGATAGCACTCCGGAAAAAGTAAAGTTAATTACAAAAAGCCCATTTGGAGTTTTTTTTATGCTGCTATACAAAGATATGTGTGCATACTAGATAAATTACACCCTGCTGCAGTGTCTCACACACACACACACACACACACACACATATTCGCAGAAATTGCCCATGAAATCATTCACAGGGCGCGCACAAGACACAAAACATGAAACTGACAGGTCCGGGGGCAAAAAAAGAATAGAGGCAAAAAGAAAATCCTGCAGCCATGCATGATGCAAGGAGACGCAGACAGATAGGGGCAAACGCTCAACATTGCTGCAAACAAACCGAAAAACCCTGCATGTCAGCACAAAGAAAAATCATAATACACAAGTGAAAAGATGGGAGAAAACATCGAGTCAGACTGAACTGAATGACTGAAACGTTAGTCGTTTGTATACTTAGCAACTAAATAAAAGGCTCTAAATGTCCGTGCTGCTCCAGTCTCTTCTCCTTATGAACTGAACGTGTGTTTGAGAGAGAGAAATAAAAACAATCCCGGATGGGATCATAAACCCGGCGAACGTGCATCTGGGGAGACGACTCCTGCAACCTCTGACGACGTGTGTCACACTCAACCACTTAAACCCTATATAAATATAGTAGTTTAGTTGTCCTGGGAGCCCCAAAGGCCTCTATGCTTGGCCCCCCTCCTCTTCCCCCCTCTACACTAAATATATCTGGTGTATTAGCCCATCTACATTAAAGGTCCTACAACGTGAAATTCAATTTTACAAGTAAGTAAAATTGCAATAACAACAATTAGAATAAATTACGTACTTGTTTTCTTTTTACGTTTTTTTTTTCTTTTTTCATAGTGTGTGTGTGTGTGTGTGTGTGTGTGTGTGTGTGTGTGTGTGTGTGTGTGTGTGTGCGTGTGTGTGTGTGCGTGTGTATGCGTGTTTTTCAATGCCTCAATTTAGGCATTTAATCCAGAGCGATTTACAGTATAGCAAGAACACCACATGGAAATACATCAAATACAAAGAAATAGTCATCAAGGATCATACGTTAAGCTGAGGACATAACATCCGTCTTAACAGTACTAGTAGAATATCTGTACATTGAAACTATGAGTATAGATATAGTAGTATACACTGTATCTATATGCTATACGTCTACATACAATGTGACCAGATTTGACTGAGAGACTGCCATTGCGCAAATTACAGCTTTTCACCAGAGAAAATCTTTTTTTTTCTGAGCACAGGCAGACTCTTCACATACTAGACTAGAGCATGTCTGAAAGTGGCAGAGCTGAAATCGACGTAAATATGTAAATATGAAATAAATGTAGTAAACATGTAGCTATAGGTGTAATGTTAGAGACCACAGAAGTGAAACTTTCAAGTCTGTTTTCTCAACTCGCTGTTTTCTGCAAGACATTAAGCCATATCTCCAAAACTGGTGGATCAAACTGAACAACCAATATGTCAATTTGAAGCTATGATTCCCTGCTTTCATATGACATAAAAAAAAAAAAAATCAAAATGAATCCAATGGCAGTCCCTCAGTCAAAGTTAGTCACAAATGTTATCTAAAATGAGTAGTTCCTTCAAGCTCTCAGCACACCACAACGCGTTGAGAGCTTGTCGATGGCCCTGTTCTTTTCCGTTTTGCCTATATTATGATTCGGAATAGGGACACCGGGGGGATTCGCGTGGCTAATAAAAGCATACCAGTCATCGACTCATAACATGGATTTACTGCTGTAATCTCTTTGTGGTCTGGTGTTTAGCCCATCCAGGGCGGGAACGCATCCGTGTCACCTTAGAGCTATATTTACCACTTTAACCATTATTCTAAACTTTAGCTGTTGAAACATAGCGCAGCACTAGATCTGCTATTCATGAAAAATCGCGAAAATGGGTGCAAATCCTGGAATATATAATCCTTCACAGCAAACGTTTTTAACTCATAACTTTGCTTCTGGGGACGGGACGGGACGACAACATATTTTTTACATAAAATGTCTGGTGTCCTTGACATGAAATAGTTTGAGAACCACTGATATATACAGTTTTTCCAGAAAACTGACAGGATTTCGAAGACATGTTGTATAGAATCTGGTCTCAGTCCTAAATGGGTTAAGGTGCCGTACATACACAGGTGACATGATGATGATGAATGGCATTTGTGGGAAGACGGATGTGCATCGAGGACAACCCGATTCATCCATTTGTCACCATGATAATAATCCCCCACAGATCCAATATGTCTGACCACAGCGCCGGCTGTTTGTCAACATGCTGCCGACACCTTCACGCCACCTTGTGTGTGCGTGTGTGTGTGTGTGTGTGTGTGTGTGTGTGTGTGTGTGTGTGGCACCTCGCCAATAAGGACAGCTGGTCCTGCAGTTTCTGCAGCAATTTGTGTGCAGGAGTGTGTGTGTGTGTGTGTGTGTGCGTGCGTGCAGAAAATGAAAGGATAATGTATGCAATAATCATGGTATCCATTCTAGAATCATGACACACAGTCACACCCTACGCACGCACACACACACAGTACACAAACAAAACATGATATTTTTGGCTTAGCTAGTAGTGAAGTAAGGGTAAGTATAGCGTGGGTCTTTGTCAGAATCAGTTTCCATGCGTGGGTATAGATGCTCCATGATGAAGTCGCCTCTATAAGTGTCTGTCTGCGGATAATCAAAGAACTGAAGCAAACTCACCACTGAGCTTTTATTTATTAATAGATGGGGGGGGGGGGGTTTGGGCCTTTTTTATGCCTTCATTGATAGTGACAGTTAGACAGACAGGAACTGGGGAGAGAGAGAGATGGGGAGTGACACACGGTGAAGGCCGTCGGGCTCGGGAGTCGAACACGGCTGAGCTAACTGTCCGGGGCCAAATGACATCATCATCATCATACTATAATTCAGTCAATGTCTGTCTGAATGTCTGAATTGTCTGACTGTGTGTCAGAAACACAACGCCGTATCTCCTCACCGCCTGCACCAATCACTCCCACTTTTCACACAGGCACTGACCATAATATTATGGAGGTCTTCACAAAGCCCTTTTTTGCCAATTCAACAAATTATAAATTAAAGGTGATATAGGCAGGTTTTCAGCCAAAAATCAAAATATTTATCTATCTATATTTGTGGCCTTATTCCCTCTATCTTCCCCTATATTTTGATGCTGAGCTGCTGCCCTGTAGACATACACTCTCCCTTTGTCTCCCTCTATGTGTTTGTATCTGTTTATATCCACTGTTGTTTTTGTCTCGGGACGTCAGGAAGTGTGTTGGGAGGAGGGTCTGTGTGGGGGGTGACGCGGAGTCTTAGCCAATCACAGCGCGAGGGTCTGACTGTGTGTTCGACCCAGCAGTATTATAATGAAAACGCAATGCGATTTCATTGCAAGTATAATATTATCCCCATATCTTAGTTTCACCATTGTTCATGTGAAATAGTATGTTTATGATGTAATATGTAAGCCTGTTGAAATTATGAGAATCGCTATGTATAGCGCATGGTTGGGTGGTCCGGCCGGCTTGAAGCTTGCATTCAACCCGTGCTCGCCAACGGTGACAAGCCGTCGCTGATCATCATAGCAATTTTTCTTCATTGCAATGAATAACCGTGGACAAAGTAGTTCACATGAACGATGCTGTAGTGGCTGGGGCATTTGAGGGGCAATATGTTTTATATGCACGATTACAAATGAAAGATAATTGAATTGAGAGCCAGTGAGTCTGCTCCACTACTTCCTACTTCCTCATTTGCGGGACTCGTCGTGTCAGTCTTGTGATATTGTGATTACGCTACAGTTACCCTTAAAAAAACATGTCAACTCAATGTCATTGTTGTAACTATGATATCGATAGAAATTCATAATTTTTTAATGTCATATTTAGCCATACGAGCGCAATATCCATAGCGTCCCTCCCAGCAGCAACAACAACCCCATAGCCTGAAGTGACCTGGCTCAGCCAATAGAATGACGGGGGGAGGGGGGTGGAGCTAGATTTTAATTTGTTTGGAAACACTCGATCAATGCTGTGTACAAACACTGGAAACTTGTCTACAATACCTTTAATAGTGAATTTATTATAGAATAAAAAATGTGAAAACACACCGAGGGTGCAGTACCCCCCCATATCTCAGGCTAGTTTTAACAATTAACAATAAATCCCAGATTGTAGTTTTCAGACGATAGGCTGAAGGCGTTTTCTAATGGAGCGATCATCTTGTCCTGTTACGTTAAGCTGCCTCATATCTATACCGTATACAACCATAATCCCATTGTTCTACAGACGTGATAATCACCATAATCTCTTTCCTCGCCATAGATCTCAGGCCTGTACGATATCGCGTGAGTGTGCGTTAATCGTTTTAACTTCAAGGACCCCGTAGTTTGATATGCATGAGGCCATTATTCCCCCTGAGCAGTCTACTCTACATTGCCAGCACCAAAATGGGTCCACTTGGTTCCTACTTCCTAACGATCAATCCATTCAGCATGGGTACACCCTGGCGTTTGGTCTCGTCTCCCCGCCCTCTCTGACTCAGATATACTGGCTTTGTTATCATTGGCTCATAATTGCCCTGGGGGCGGGGCACGCCACGCAACGAGGTCTCGGCATGTCTTTCTCAATGGGCTAGGGGGGAAGAGAAAGGAGGTGACGCACGGCTTCCTTCTCACTAGGCTGGAGCAGCTAGGGGGAAGAGAAACGAGGTGACACCCCACCCGCGGGGTCATCCCTATAGACCGATTACGTAGCGGGTCTCATGGTCGCAGCCTACGTATTTCCTGTAGGCGGACTTGACGTAGCTGCGGGGTTTAAACTCTCACCAGGCGCATCTCTTCTACTACAGTGAACGGCAGAGTGACTGATGTTAGTTTGCCTCAAACTTTACTCCTTTACCTGCTTTTTTACTAACACTAACATTACAAAGATGCCCAGAACATCGAGATGAACCTGTGTAGTTTATGCCTGCTCCAACAGTAGTGGCAACATAAAAAATTAAAAAAAACGGAATGTCTAATATTCACCGCGGTGGCTGAGACCAGAGCCATTGAGTAATGGTTGAGACGAAGCAGTGAAAGATACATAACGCCAGTCTTACCCAATACCAAATCTTTCTGTTTTATTAACACAAGGCTGCTGTACTTTATACCTCATACTTTAAATGCTTAGTATGAGGTATAAAATACAGCAGCCTTGTGTTCATAAAACAGAAAGATTGGGTATTGGGTAAGACTGAAATTATGTATCTTTCAGGCCCGTTCACTGCTTTGTCTCAACCATTACTCAATGGCTCTGGTCTCAGCCACCATGGTGGATATTTTGACATTCCGTATTTATTTATTTTTTATGTTGCCACTACTGTTGGAGCAGCCATAAACTACACAGGTTCATCTCGATGTTCTGGACATCTTTATAATGTTAGTGTTAGTAAAAAAGCAGGTAAAAGAGTAAAGTTTGAGGCAAACGAACACCAGTCACTCTGCCGTTCACTGTAGTGGAAGAGGTGCGCCTGGTGAGGGTTTAAACCCCGCAGGTACGTCGAGTCCGCCTACAGGAAATACGTAGGCTGCGACCATGAAACCGCTACGGAATCGGTCTATATATGTTCCCCACTTAGGGTTAGGCTTCTGGCTTCCTGTCTTTTCCTCAGTGTGACTGTCTCTAAACCACACAACATCCTTAGCTGGTCTCACCACCGTCGTGTACACACCTTCCCTTTCATTCTTGCGGACACGTTCCTTTCAACACATCACACTTTTCTCCACCCAAACGACATGTGTTCTCTAGTGGTGCCAATAGAGCTCCTTTGAATTGAACTGAATGGTGTCACCATTCAGACAACATCACACTCACACACACACACACACACACACACACACACACACCTTAGCCACGGTGGCATCGTCCACGGTGTCGGGTCCCATCTCCTTGTTGACGTAGAGCAGGGCGTAGAGGTAACCCGCTCGGCCGTAGAGCAGCTCGTCTGGCATGTCCGACTCTGGACTCAGAACCGCCCTCTGGAGTTGAAGAAGTCTGACAGGCACACACACACACACACACACACGCACAATAATATGAACAATATGAACCCAGGTGCGTGCAGGCACACACACACACACATAAAAAATACTGACTCTACATAAACGGTCTAAAGCAGTGGTTCTCAAACCTTTTCATGTCAAGGACCCTCAAATGGACACAAATTAGCCCCGCGGATCCCCATTTGAAAAGATATGCCAGCAGTGATTCTCAACCCGTTTAATTTCAAGGACCCCCCCAGCTTGACATGCATTAGTCTACGGACCCCCCATGTAATGTAGTCCTGGCTGTTCAATAATAATAACACATACTAAACTGCCCCCTGGCCAGCCAGGGGGCGCCTGATGGACGGGAAAGGAACTGGTTGGAATAACGTGTTCCTTCCACGCGCTACGTCCAACCAGGGAAACTCCCCCCCCCCCTGTCAGGTGTAAAAGGAGCAACTTGGACACTCAGGCATGAAGGAAGCATGAGTTCAAGTCCGTTGCTCTCCCCTTGTCCCCCATATATGGGGACTAGGTTGGTGGAGGGTGTGTAGAGCCCAGGATCACATTAGATAGTTGACACGGGGGTGAAAAATGGGTTACAAAATCGTGGGATAAAAAATATATAAAAATAATAATAACAACACGTACTTGGTGAGACAGTCCTGGCTGTCGGCGGCGTTCCCCAGCCGGTGGTGGACCACGGCCCCCACGGCCAGGGGCCCCGCGTCCCCGCACAGGAAGGTCACCTTGCGGCCGTTGAGGTTCCGCAGGGCTCTCTGCACGTGGTCCAGCGCCCTCTGCAGGTGGGCGGCGTCTTGGGACACGCGGTGCAGCTGCACGTAGAGCAGTGCGATGCCTGTATATCGACAGAATTCAATCAAATTAACCCCCTTTTGGTGTTATAGCATTATTTACGTTATGCTTTAGCTATTGAAAAATAGCAGATCTACAAGCTCATAGCGCGCCACCGAGTGGCGCACTACGAGCTTGTAGGTCTGCTATTTTTGAAAAATCGAAAGAACGACTGACATAGAAACATGGCTTTTTCGGAAAACTGTCAGGGTGTAGAAGACATTTTTTTAGAATCTGATCTCAGGTCAAAATGGGTTAACACTGTAACGGAGTGTTACGTCATGTCATGCGTGGGAGGAGAGAGACATTTTGGAGCCCAGCCGTGTCTCACGGTTGGATAACGAGACCAGAATAGACCTGGGGAGAGACCAGAACAGACCTGTCCAGACCAGAATAGACCTGGGGAGAGACCAGAACAGACCTGTCCAGACCAGAATAGACCTGGGGAGAGACCAGAACAGACCTGTCCAGACCAGAATAGACCTGGGGAGAGACCAGAACAGACCTGTCCAGACCAGAATAGACCTGGGGAGAGACCAGAACAGACCTGTCCAGCCGGTGTAGGTGGAGAAGTCGTGAGGGTCGGCGGTCTTCAGGCCTTCCTCCATCTGCTGCAGGAGGTCTTTTATCTTGTTTTGGACCTTCTTCTGGAAGGCAGCGCTCACCTGGAGGAGAAACCCATAGATTTTGTTTTTAAAACAATCACACCAGAGTGGTGCAACTCCCCTCTCTCTCTCCCCCACCCCCCACTCAAATAAACAGATGCCTCATTGTCCGCTGCAGCTCAGTGAAGTGACGTGTCTCCGTCGTAAGTACGGAAGGCAAGCTGCATCGCTGCCACTCTAGTGACTACTGGCCAATCACAGCTCCTCTATTCCGGGACTTATCAATTCAATCCAAGGGAGCTTTATCATTGGCATGAGGAAACAAACGTTTACATTGCCAAAGCAAGTGCCGCCTTAGTTTCCATTCAATGCCAGCTTGGACATTCCACAATGGCAGATAATTGTAAACAAAGTGGAAATGCAAATTTGGAACTGAAGACTGAAGAGGGGGAGGAAGTATACAAGGGGGTGATACAGATACAGCTTACAACCCAATCAGATGATCTGTTCCTGAGAGCAATTTCCATAAAAGCCCCTATTATGAGAAGGGCTGATTGTTCAAAATTGCATATTTGTGGGGATAGAAAACACATAGGGAAGCGCAAAAAAAAAGTTGAAGGACCTTTTGAATATACCTCTAAAAATAAAACAAATAATGCCAGTACGACAAAAAAAAAAAAACGACAATTAGGGCTGAAAATATGGATTTGTTTTTAATGCCAAATATCTTGATACAATAATAGTTTCATATATATATATATAATATAGTTAGTTAGTTTAATTTATTGTCCACGTGTGGAAATTTGTCTAGTAAAAAACAGTAAAATAAAACTGTTACAACAACAGCAACAACACTTACACAATATTTTTTCCATGGCAAAAAAGTGCAGGACAACAGTGGCAAATACATTGAAAAACAACAAATCTAGCGAGACACATGGTATAATTTAGTGCCTTAATGGCATTTGTGATGAAGGAATTTAAAAAAAAATGTTACGGTTAGCTTTTGGTACTTTGTACCGTCTGCCAGAGGGAAGAAGTTCGAACTCCCTGCAGAGTGGATGAGAGGAGGTCATTTTCTATCTTGACAGCTTTTTTCCAAAGCACTTCCTTGTAGATACAACTTAATTGTTTCCCTCTTCCCAATGATTCTTCCTTTTACATTAAGATTGCCCCACGTGACACACACACACACACACACACACACACACACACACACACACACACACACACACAGTATAGTGAGATGTGTATTCCTATTTATTTTGTACCATCTCATCCCATTTCTGCCAATGAAAAGACCTAGGCTAGGCTATACGGTCTCTTTGAAACCAGCCAAAAGCTGGCCATAAAGCGAAAGGACTAATATCCCTTCACAAAAGGTTATGATCCCAGTGCTTCGTCACTGGGGCCTTATTTCAGGGAATAAATTGCCTTGAATAGTTGATTTATGTTAGCAAGAAGACCCAAGGCTCCATTTGCCCTTTGTGCGGTTTAATAGGCCACGCTGACGCTGGCTGGGCTCCAGAGCCTCGTGAACGCACCATCATGAACGTGGAGTTAGCTCACCATGGTTCACGCTCTGAATCCGTAGGCTACATCTTTTACATATAATTCACTTAAGAATACCGTCTCATACAACCAGTATCCAGTACCCGCCCCCGAACCTCAAATGACGTCACAATGTAGGCTATACAGAGCCGAACCGACTTTTATTCGACTCTAAAATAGGAGTATGAATCGGCCCTTACGCCCACACTGTTTGGTCACTGTACTAGTGTACTGTACTGCCACACCCGAAATCACATAATGGCTGCTAAAAACTCAGCTTCCCATCATGCACCTGTGCACAGTGTGAAGCTCGACAGAGCCACATGGCTGCTACAAACACAGCAAAATACCGGTATGTTATTTCCGTGCTCAGACCCAGGGACACGCATAGCTGTCTATAGGAGTGACTGCACCACTCAAAAATAAGCTTCAAGAAGAAGAACAGGAGAGCAGACTGGCGTCTGTTCTGTTTTGGATTGTGACCAGAGGCACGCGCTATAGCTGCCTCACTCAGTGCTGCAGGATCACAGAGGGAGGAGAGAGGCTGGCAGCCTGGCACACAGAACAGAACCATGGATACACAAACAGGCAAACAAAGAGAGAAAGAAAGAAATCCAATCCGAGGGAGGAACACAACACAAAAACAAACAAACCTAATGTTCTCAAGCCTTAACAATAGAATATTCATAAAGTGGCAAAACACTTTCAGCTGTCACTGTTAAGCACTTCAGCTGTCACTGTTCTCTCTTTGTGTTGATTTGCTGCAAACGTGAATTTTCTGAAATGCCCTTTGTCTCGGCTCCCGTGTCGTCGTTGGGTGGCATGATCGGCTCAATTGGTAAAAATGTGCGGCGGCCAATCGTAAAACTGGCTGGCACGTTCTAGCAGTTTGCAGAGTGTCCACGTCCAATGGGAACCCAGCCTTATAGTTTTCAGTTTGAGAACTATATGCCATGATGCAACGCTAAAAGACTATGGTAACAAACTAACTTATTAGTTTGTTTACAGTACATAGTTTACTTAACATTAAGCTATGCTTTAGCTATTGAAAAATAGCAGATCTACAAGCTCATAGCGCTACGAGCTTGTAGGTCTGCTATTTTTGAAAAATCGACTGACGACTGACATAGAAACATAGCTTTTTCAGAAAACCGTCAGGATGTAGAAGACATTTTTAGAATCTGATCTCAGGTCAGAATGGGTGAACACACAAAACTGAAAATAAGCAGAGGATGTTGTCCCCCCAAAAAAAGAAAAGTACACAGCCTTCTAATAGTCTTTCTAATTGAATGTGTTAATTCAATTGGGGGGAACTATGGCGTTCCCTCCCAGAAAGATGCGTATATATTTGTTGAACACACGGAGATGCAAGGGTTGCGTCTTCAGATTAATTGGGAGGGACCGGGTTTCAAAAAGTGAGCGTATTCGCCTGTCACCCAAAATGCTGGTTCTGTGTGAAGGAAACGGCAACACAATTTAACACTTTTGTGGATACACCTACTGTACTGGGCCTAAGTGTTCGAGTTTGGAAGCGCTCGTTGGAAATCACTCAACCTCCCTGCGTACCACCACCGGTTTTTAAATTGCACATAAAAATGATGCAGAGGCAAAACCTCACACGCACATAACTTGGTGGGAGATGTTGTGCACCTCTCCACATACTCTGCATGGTTATAACTGGTTCTCACAGAACTAGAAGGGACCGTACTGACTGTACAAAGATTGCTGCTATTAAAAGAAACCTTGTATACAGGGGTATTCTATGTCACAATGTGACATAGCTCTGTTTACAAAATGCTGCACGCCCTCCAACAGACTGTATCTCCATTTTCAACTTTATATTTTGACACTTGCTTTGGCAATGTATGTTTTCTCATGCCAATAAAGCTCATTTGAATTAAATTAAATTGAATTGAATTGAATTGAATTGAATTGAATTGAATTGAATTGAATTGAATTGAAAACCACTGGGGATTTGTCTGGCGACGTGAGGTTAATTGGGGATAGACAGTGGACTTGACTGTATATGGATGTGACATAGCTTTGTGTTCACAAAATGCTGTACCACCTCCTCCAACTGCATAATATTATACTATATATACCGTACTTTACTTTCCCCATTTTCAACGTTTTTTTATTTATTATTGACACTTGCTTTGGCTGGCATTGTAACAGTAAAACGTGTGTGTTTTCTCATGCCATTTGCCAATAACAAAAGGTCCTGGTTGAAAACTACTGCAAGGGGATGTATTCGTCTGTCTGGTGACACGAGGAGGTTAACTGGGGATAGACAATGATGACAGTAGTCTGTATGTAAACATATAGCAGCATGCTAGCTTAGTTCAGTGGTTCCCAAGGTGGGGTCCGGCGACCCGCAGGGGTACTTGAGGGAGTTCCAGCCAGGGGTCCCCAGCTAAAATATAGTTTGTAACCAAATGGACCCAGGCTATATGGGTCTGTAACTCTGAGTGTACAAATGGAACCAAATGGACCCTAATGGGTCTGTAACTCTGAGTGTACAAATGGAACCAAATGGACCCGTTTGTACACTCTCAGAGTTAACTTAACTTTGATTTTACAATATAAATTGGGGTCCCAGAGATAGAAATGCCATTAAATGGGGGTCCGTACTCCGTAGACTAATGCATGTCAAACTGAGGAGTCATTGACATGAAAACAAAAGTAGACTTGACTGTATGTAAACATAGCGGCATGCTAGCTTAGTTAGCACTACCATAAACAAACACGCATGGTGAATGTTGTGGTTTTTATAAACAATTCTCCTCCTCACCTTCCCGTTGGCGTCAAGAGGCTCATGGCTGCTGCAGTCCTCTTCTCCCTCCTCGCCGGCGGAGGAGGAGGAGGGGGAGATGTGTCCCTGGTGGTGGTGGTCGTAGTCCGAATAAGGGTTTTGAAAGGAGCGCTCCTCCATGTCTGCCTCGGCGCCAGCAGAGACCAGCTTCAGCCTCTTGGACATGTTGTCTCCCATGGCGACGGACGGCGACCCGGTAGGGACAAACTGCGCGGGAGCGGAGGGAGGCAGCGAGCGCCCCCTGTAAACTGCTGCTCTTTCTTCTTCTTCACGGGACGGGACAACATACTGAAGGAAAGAAGTGTTGTTTAAACTGGTGGCCCGTGATGATTGATGAATCATGATGTTCTGGAACTACTACTACTACTCCGCATGTGGAACTGAACTATCTGGGCTGGGTGAAAGGAGGTGAAAGAAGCCTTTCACCTAAATAATAAAGTAGCCTACTCATTCAATCAACTTAATTTGAATTATAAGTAATAATATCTCAAATTTATTTAGCGCCTCTACACTATATACCCAAATCAAATGTGCTTTACGTGAGGGGCATGACTGAGAAAACAACACACTAAATACATTTAGGAACACGTGTGGAATGACATAAAAGAAAGGGGAATATAGTTAGTTAATGTAATAATTAAGGAGGTAGAAAGACAGGAGATCGTATAAATGTGGAAACACCTGTGGAGAAACTTCAGCCAATGAATGTCACCTTGAACATAATAATACTCACCTCACAGACCTGGAGCAATTTAAGACAAGTTATTGTAGGCTATAAGTTGGTATTAATTATTATTATTATTATTATTATATTAGAAATAGGGTTTACATTATGGCCTTTTCTATTGGGTGGGTTCAGGTTGTGCTGTGCACATTAAATAAATAATATATATGATTAAACAGACAGGCAACAAAAATGTGAATGAATATTGCACAGTAGCTAAATTGCTGCTAAACCTGCAATCTAGAGTGCACGGATCATTGTGTGCAACTGCAAGCTATACCTCCAAAAATTAATAAACGGTTAGCCTATAGTACATACCTACATATCACGGAATGTTTAGCAGACTTACCAATAATACTGCAATAAAGCCACTGACGGATGCTGCCTTCATAGACCTTGTGCAATCCAGCGGTGCTGTATGGTCGACTCGATGCAGCTGCAGTGTGCATGCTCTGTGGCATCCCCACTCAGCACTCACCCAGTCAGTCCTGTGGGCATTATGTCCAGACAGACGTGTCTAATTCACGTCGGCTTTACGTGTCATCCACGAAACGCACAGCGGCAGCATCGTATGATTACTCTGCCTCACTCTGACTGCTGTATGTATTCTAGATTCTCTCTCTCTCTCTCTCTCTCTCTCTCTCTCTCTCTCTCTCCCCCCTCTCAGGCACAGAGACGATCATTCAGGAACCCTCCCATCCTCCCGTCTGTCTGTGTCAGAGGCAGAGCTCAGAGGATGTCCCCGACTCCCCCCGCATGCAACCCATCCAGCCCAGCCCCCCTACAGCCTCTCCAGACTCCGGTCCACGGTCCACCACTATGCAGACCCCCACACACCCCAGCAGCACCAAGGCACGAGAGTGGACCGAAAAGCTGTTTTTGAGGGGCGCCGCCGCTATAGCCCCTCCTATGTCCCGTCCTGCAGCTTTGAGGGTTTGTGCACACACAATTTGTTTACACAAAAGTTGAATGCCATTGACAATGAATGGCCAGCTTTGAGTGTTTGTGTAAACACAAACATTGTGTAAACACAAACATTGAAAACGTTAGAGGACGCAAATTATGATTGGCCGGAATGAGATCTGATGCTGCTTGAACGCCCATCACACTTCACAAGGGTGTGTTTTTTGTTAATATGCGCATGTTTGACCGAATTCGTGTCTATACTGTGGGCTAGTAGCCTATGACTCCAGGAGGGAGCAGATGGTGTGTGCGTGAGTGTGTGTGTGTGTGTGTGTGTGTGTGTGTGTGTGTTTGTGCGTGCGTGCATGAGTACGTGTGTGTGCGTGCGTGTGTGTGCGTGCGCATGCATGTGTGTGCGCGTGTGTGCATGCGTGCGTGTGTGTGTTGAGGATTAGGCAATACAGCCAAATCCCAAATTCAAACTGAATTAATTATAATGCACCATAATAGTTTTCATAATCCTCATGGGGGCCAGTCCTGGTTTAGCCAGGGGAGGGCGGTGTTGGACAGTGTCTTGACTGTCTTCAGTGCGGTTGGGTGCAATTCTCCGAAAATCCTCATGGGGGCCCTGAGACCGGGGCAGACCAATTAAGGCGCAGTTATAGAGGAAATACATCGACTCACTGGCCATGGAACGTCTCGGGATCCCCCAGGAGGAAGTCACTAATGTTACAATTTACAATTTACAATTTAGGCATTTAGCAGACGCTCTTAATCCAGAGCGATTTACATTAAGCAAGAACAAAAAAGCATGGGAATACATCACATAAAAACATTTGTCATGAAACATGCGTAAGCTAAGAAAGTAGTGGAATATCTATATAATGAAACTATACATCTATACTATGCTATACATATGTAGGCTACTATGACGTGCTATGATTACATACAATGCACTTATGCTGTCTACATAACATGCTAAGTCTGTATCAAATGCTATCTAAGTCTACAGAAATGCTATCTAAGGGGGTGGGATAAGTGCTATGGGCCATGATGGAGTCTGAAAAGGTGGGTTTTCAGACTACGGCGGAAGATTGGGAGTGATGTTGCAGTTCTGACTGCAATGGGAAGTGCATCCCACAGTTTTGGAGCCAGAAGGGAGAAGAGTTTGGGACGTGTGGAGCGTTGTCCCGGCGTTTTTAGTGAGGGTACTTCCAGCTTCCCTGCGTTGGCTGATCTGAGTGAGCGGGAGGGTTTGTAGGGTTCGATCATACTTGCAAGATATGGGGGAGCCATACCTTGGTTGCTTTGAATGCCAGCATCAGAGTTTTGTATTCTGTGCGGGCAGCGACCGGGAGCCAGTGGAGGGAGCGGAGCAGGGGGGAGACATGTGAGAATTTTGGCTGGTTGAAGACCAAGCGAGCTGCGGCATTTTGGATCAGCTGGAGAGGCTTAAGTGCACATGCTGGTAGGCCAGTAAGGAGGGAGTTACAATAGTCGAGTTTTGACAAGACTGTTGTCTGGATTAGGAGCTGGGGTGATTCCTGGGTGAGGAACGGTCTAATTCGTCGTATGTTATAGAGTGTGAACCTACAGGATCGAGTGACAGCTGTGATGTGAGTTTTGAACGAGAGCTGACTGTCCAGGACAACACCAAGATTCCTGGCTGTTGGGACAGACGTTACCAGGGCGTTGTCTACGGAACTAGTTAGCTCCCGCATAGGGCAGGACTTAGCTGGGAAGAAGAGAAGCTCAGTCTTGTCTGGGTTCAGTTTGAGGTGGTTGGAGGACATCCACTGTGAGATGTCAGCCAGGCATGCAGTGATGCGCTCTTCCACCTGAGTGGCAGAGGGGGGGGAAGGATAGAAACAGTTGTGTGTCATCGGCGTAGCAGTGATAGGATATATTGTGGAGGAGGATAAAAATTGTGGTCCAAAAATAAACAAACTGTGATATTGTCAGGGAGGTGTCTCTGTATCGTTTATATGACCGTCAGTCAGTCAGAAATGTCCAGGATTATTATTTTATTTTTCCAAACACAGTTCTTATGAGGTGATATAAAATCCCATGGGGATTATCATACAAATAAAAAAGTACACAAATCCGTGGATTTAGCGCCCTATAGAGATATTGACTTTGGTGCTTTTTGCTTCCTATCAGTCCAGAATCAGCTCTTTGGTCTCCCATATTTTAATATCAGTTATTATGGTGGTACTTGGAGAGCCAAATATTTTCTGAGGTGGTACTTCAGTATAAAATCACACCAGTGTGAACTGAGTGGTGCAACTCCCCTCCCCCCCCCCCCCCCCCACACACACTTTCAGCCTTAGCCACCCAACATCTCTCGTGTATTTCCTGGTGGGGGGGAGGAGGCTCCCACGACGCGCTGTGCTGTGCTGTTCGTACCATGCACCCTCTGCAGACAGTGCTCTGTGGTGGACCCTCAATGGGGGGGGGGGGGGGGGGGAGGGTCGGGGGGACCCTCCCCCATTCATTATCTTCACTAAAGGATATTAACCTCACTGAGAGAACAGTTTAAATCGTTATGTTGTTGCTGTGGCAGCTGGCAAAGGGCAGCCCAATTAGTGCGATGCATTGATTCCATGGAGGAGGAGGAGTGAGATGGACATGATGGATCAATGAGCACTCTCTGGTGCTCTCAGCTCTACATGTTCCTCCAGCCGGCTACATTTGTGTAAAATAATGCACCTAAAATAATTAGGTGCATTTTCTCAAGTACTGTGCTTAACTCTTTTTTTGCTAAGTAAGTGTATATCCGTACCCCCAGCTATGGGACATTATGCTATTATTTACCTCGGGTTAAAAGCAGGATCTTCAAAGCTCCATAACTCGAGCGCTGTCCTTGGTGATCGTGATCCATCCAAAGTTCGGATGTCATTTGTGATTTTGTTTCGCATCGCTCCCGACATGTAAAGGTTTCTGGCGAGAGGTAAACAGTGTGCGCTAATGCTAACGATAGCCAATCCTTACAGTGATAATTGTGCAGCGGGCTACAGCAGGGATGAAACCGATCCTCTTAAAAGTGAACGCAAGCGCTATAGCACAGCTTAACACTTACACTTCTGCTACCAGCTTACTTTATTCTGATTGGCCATGCATGGTTTCTGATTAGACCACATAGTAAATCTCACGATAATCTACACCTTAGATCAGTTTATATCAATCCCAGGTGCGTTAAAGTGATCCAGCATCTCTGTAGCTGAACTTGGGAAGGCGAGCGCTTGATTTCTATACAAACCCTGACCGTGCGGGGCTTAAGCACCACCCCGTCATGCACATAGCATGGTGAGCGGAGAGTGGTGACTGAGTGAATCCGGCCTGGGCGGTGCTTGTAAATACACAAGTGCCCCCTATCTTCTCGTCACTCGTTCACAGACATATCGGCTAAATCTGGATTCCAACATTCATGAATTTCTATCGAATAGGTACCATGAGAACACACAAGTTAACACATAAGACCTAACACATACGGTTATTTTCTCTATTTATTTGTTCGGCAAGGTTTGTCGAAGGGGGGAGTTTCCCTGGCCGGACGTAGCGCGTGGAAGGAAGGAACACAATATTCCGCCCTGTGCCTTTCCCCTCCATCAGGCGCCCCGGCTGGCCAGGGGGAGTTAGTTTAGAGAACAGGATTACTGCATGTTTTATTTGTGAGGGTACCTATACCCTATAGGGGACACGGGGAGAACATGCAAACTCCACACAGAAAGGCCCTTTCGTCAACCCTACCTCGGGTATGAGCACTGATGACACGGAGGAGAGAACACGCCCACAGCGTCCCCAGCGGGAATCGAACCCAGGACCTTCCAGCTGTTATAGGCGATCAAATCAAGAACATTATGTGGGTGGTGGCGTGTGGTCTGGTGCATTTAAATCAAGCCCTCGGCGCACGTTATGGAAGTCTGCCGTCTGTGACATGCATGACAGGTCACGTGACAGCACATGCATTAACATTGCGTCAAACTTAGGAATGGCTGATAGTGAATATTTTCCAGTTTTTCATGTGTTTATGAGGTGACAGTACTTCATTAGACCCCTTGGTGTGGTTGTTATGTGCAATGATGTCTTCCCTTTGTATTTAGGGTTTCTTCTTGGAGGCTGAAACCTTGACAGTCAAACGTGCCAATGAAAAGATAACAGTGATATAATGACATCACAATATCTTCCCCTCCCCTAACCCCTCCCCCTTTATCAGACAACAACAGCTGTGGGTGCGGCTTCAGTACAGGTGGATCACCAGTCACCAATCACTACCCACCATGCAGGCAAACCAGGCATATACTTAGAAGGATTAAGGGTGCGTTCGGAAATGCGCACCGGGAGCGCACTCGCCCATTAGTTTGCATTGCACAGAGTGTGCTATTTCCGAACGCGCCCTTAATGAACTGGTGGGCGTCAATAATTCTCCATACATAATAATACCTGATGTTTTAGGGTGGGAAAAAAATCATGGCACTCCGTCTTTAAGTCTCCCCCTGCGGATGAGAGTGTCAGCTAAATGAATGATGTTATGTGTGTCATCACTCATCACCATAGTAAAATGTGCACGTGGGCTGCAGGCTCTTTTCAGCAGCTGGCTGTGCGTATAGCATAACGCTCGGCTTAGCAGAGCAGACAGATGCACCGCCACTCTGCCAATTCAATCCTATCAAATTAGCCGACTCATTACCGCACTCCACCGCAGATTAATTAATCAGCCTACACACACACACACACACACACACACACACACACATATGAATGCCATATCTTTGCCATGATTTTGTCATACACCATGCAGCGTTTTACTTACTGCCTACTTGTGAGGAACCCTGTTTGCATTCATGTTATAACGTCATATGTCATAGTGTCAATGACATGTCATGTCAATGTCATAGTGCAGCACTCTGTGCCGCGCTATGAGCTTGTAGATCTGCTATTTTTTAACCACTAAAGTATAACAATGCTTAAAACACCAAAAGGGTTGCCGCCCTGAACGCGTTGATATTTAGCTTGTTCCTTTTTTAGTTGTGTTTTTTTTGGGACAAATAAGACACATTCCACATGCAGGTACTACTAGTGTAGCCAGCAGTACTACTGTACATAATGACTTCAGCTCAGCCAGTGATAATAACTCAAGTCATTTGCATTTAAATTAAGTTGCAGTTTCCGGTCCACTTGGAATTTCTGATTTGGCCGGCTGGGAAACACACAGATACTTGTTATGCACACACACACACCCAGCAGCTCCAGAATTTGATGTAAGAATTTGTAACCTATTTGTTAACTATATACTACCGATATACTACTCAACGAAGTCCACACCCACAACACCAGAGGGAGCTCAACGAACCATGTGCAACCCCCGGACAAACAAGGGACTCAATAGCAACAAGCGCAGTGCCCCGCTACGAGTTTGTAGATCTGCTATTTTTCAATAGCTATAACATAATGCTTAAAACACCAAAAGAGGTTCCCGTCCAGAATGGGCTAAAACAGTTCAAATAGCCAATCTCCAAGATCGGCTATAGTTGAACTATTTCATGGTTTTTCAAAATAGTTTAAAAAAAATGGTTTAGGGAGAAGGGGTAAGGGCCAAGGGGCCCAAGATATAGCCCTTTATCCCCACGCTGGCCTGGGGGCTGGGAACGCCTCAGAATCACCCAGGAGGACATTGCTAAAGTTGCTCTGGTAAGGGAAGACTGGGACTCTAAGTTGTAATTGTTACCCCCGTGACCCAATTCTGGATAAGCGGTTGAAGATGGATGGATGGATGGATGGATGGATGGATGGAGAATCACTGCTAGAGCCGTAACAGTCTTCTCTATACTCTTACGGTTGGTCCCCGTTGGGATCCGTGGGCTAATGAGTGTCAAATCAGGGGTCCTTGTCATGAAAATGTTTGAGAACCACTGCTTCAGGGATGTATAAAGTGTAAGGCTACTAGACGGAGAGAGCACGGAGTGCCAGTGCTCCACTCTTCCCTCACAGCTATAGGGATCAATGAAAACAATCAATTCCAATTTCAAGACGTGGTGAAAGTGATCAATCTCACGGCAGCCTGCATAGAGATATATAGGAGAAGCTCGGGTAAAACGAGGACGGACTGAGGAGTGATGGAGACAGACAACCCCATATAAAACTGTTAACTGTTAACATAAAGCATTACGCTCGTTTACAATAGGGTCCACCATGTTCAATTCATCATAACATTTAGAGGCAAATATACACTTCTATATAGCCAAAAACATTTAGCTGGGGACCCCCTGGAACTCCCTCAAGGACCCCTGGGGGTCCCCAGACCCCACTTTGAGAACTATACTGATCTAGTAAAAACTACTCATCGCTTCATGTTTATTTCCTCCAGCAGCCTCAGCACCTGTCCTGCACACAGAGAGCAGCGGCGACATGGTAGACAGCACAGCAGTGCCCCCTACTGGTGGTTTTCTACAGCTGCAGGGACAATGATGTGAAGTCACCGAGTGCAAATGCATTGATTTATTTAGCCTTCTGAAGAAAATCCTCAGTTTCAAATCAAATCAAATCAAGTGCTGTACAACTAAGTCAAGAAAACGTAGGCTATAGCATCGACAATAAACTCAAATGAAATCAATACATCAATGGCAAGCTATTGTACAAGACACTGAGTTAAGAGGTGATCAAATAAAAGGTTGGAATTAAACTATAGACTGTGATTAGAAGCCAAGTCGAAAAAATGGGTCTTAAGCAGAGACTTAATGAACTAGGTGGAGCACGGTCTCCCCTGGAGTGTCAACTTGCCATATAGCAAATATTTAGCCATATAGCTAAACCCATTTAGCACCCACATGGAGATATCTGTATTTGTCTGTCTGCCTGCCTGTGTGTGAAGCGTGCAAACTGACTGTGAAAAGTGGACTGGTTAAGTAATCAATTGGCAGGTGTGGGGCTGCCATAGCAATCAATTGGCTGAGGCAGAGGCTGGAAATTGCACAGGTGAGGGGACTTTAGGGGCTGATTAGGCCCACTGGCAGAGCCTGACCGCAGAATTTTGTGGTGGTTCACGTGTGTCAAATTTGACGGTTCTCGAGTTATGTGCATTACAACCGCACGCACACGCAGACAGACAGAGACGTGGCACATTTATAGTAGGATTATCATTTTTTGAGTGAAGCCAAGACAGGGGAAATATGGTCACACCTTTTTGTGCCTGTGGGGAGGCGCTCGGCAGCATCTTGAACTAACTGGATAGTCGTCTGACCAAGGACTGCATGGTTCAATGCCAGAGTATAAAGCATTACAGCGTGTTCATATGGCAGGTAACAGCAGTCTGTGTTAGACATAGGAGGACAGTGACAAAAGTACATTTACTTCCTAGTAGGCCTGTACTGTACTTATATTATTATAAGGTATTTGCCTATTTTGTGTGACTTTCACTAATTCACTCCACTATACATTCCAAAGACAATATAGTAGCCTGTGTATTCGTTTAGGGTGTCTGTGTAGGCCTAAGGACCACTTACTTCACCACTTTTCAACCTATCTTCATATAATTGGTCCTCACTAACGTTCATGGTAAAATGGCACCTGCATCCTTTTCTATACTCTGAGTCTGTGTCTCATGGGAGGGCTGTTTGCCGTTCAGAAAACCGTCCACCACTGACATCATCGATGGGGAATCCAATTAAGTTAATAGAAACTGCAGGCTTTCTATGCCTGAAAAGTTGCAATGGTAAAAGGGAAGCAATCGTTCTCACGATAATATAATATAAATATCTTATTGTTTAAAAATAAATCTGTCTATAGAGACAGATGTCACTGGGACAGAGACACAGACTGAGTAGAAATAAATGGTGGTATTTTATCATGAACATTAGTGAGGACGAATTATATGGAGATAGGTTGAAAAGAATTGGAGTGCAGGTCCTTTAATTCATTTAAGACCTCTCCTTAATAATGTATTATCTCTCTCTGAGTGAATAGGCCTCTCTATCATTGCCCATTTATTTAGTCTCTCTCTCTCTCTCTCTCTCTCTCTGCAACGGGAGCCTGTAGGCTATGTCAGATTAGTCGTTGCAATACTTTCTGAATCATGTCGTATTATGTCTATACATGTGTAACATGTAGGCAGGGAAAAAAACTCCATATACTCTATAACATACCGATGTTCTTCCTTAATAGGCCTCTCGGGAGTGTGCATGCAAAGTTTTACGCAGATCGGTCCAGCAGTGCTGGAGATTAGCTCTTACGGACAGACAGCCAGCCAGCCAGACAGACAGACAGATATACTCACATAACCGAAAACATAACCTTTGCCTGCCTGTTCCATTCTGCATGGTGGGGATAATACAAAAGATAAAAAAGAAAAGTACAGGTGGAATGGCAGTGTATGATATTATACGATGGCTTCAGTAGAGGTGTCAAAATGTGCAGGAGCAGAAAGCATAGCTATCTATTATCTATGAGGCTACAGCAGTGTCAAAGTGCCAAGAAGCAGTGGGGGGAAAATTTTCTCTCTGTGTCCCCCTAGGGTAGGTAGTGGTACCATCACAAAAGATATGCAGTAATCCTGGTCTCTAAAACTACCTCCCCCTGGCCAGCCGGGGGCGCCTGATGGAGGGGGAAATAACTGGTTGGAATAAAAGTGTTACTTCCACACGCTATACAGTACCGGGGACCGGGGAAACTCTTCCCCGTCAGGTGTAAAGAAGCAGCTTGGACTCCTCATGCATGGAAGGAAGCATGACAAAATGTGTTGCAAAAATCGTGTCAAAGAAGAACCACATGTGATATGATTTGATACTGTATAAATCTCATAACAGGAGAGCATTATCCTGTATAAAGACGCCGGCCTAATAGGGGTGGGACGATATGGTATACCTCACTGTACGATATCGGTGGCGACATTAGGCCCTCGATAATATTACGATATCGCCATATTCAATATATTGCAAAGAGCTTTTTCATCAACGAGTACAAGTCTTGCCACGGTGACCTCTGACCTCTGAACGCGGTGCGTTCGTGCCACGTACATCGTACGGAACGCTAGCTTGTACTGTAGGAGTGTATAGCGCTGAAATATTCCCGTGCATGCAGTGAAATCAGGCTTAAGCCTGCTGCAGCAACTTCTCTCTGTGCATTGCAGAGTCTCCCCACACCCCAGGTCAGATAGCGAGAGAGAGAGAGAGAGAGAGAGAGAGAGGATATAATTCTCCTCCTGCCTCAGAAACTGCAGTGGTTCCCATATATATGTGCAGTCAGAGGGATAGACATACTGTACTGTACACATACCAACACTGCAGAGCAGGTGAGGCAGGGACAAAGCCAATGATTTGCAGCATTGATTTCCTAACTTTGTTATTGACTATACGCTGCCTCAAAAGCTGCTTGAACGGCGCACGCACGCAGGCTCTTCCTCAGACCTCAGAATTCTTGAGGGGAAAATAATAAAAGAACAAATTTAACCGTACAGTAGGCTTACAGTCTTGATTGCCGGTCGCACGACAAGTTGTGGGTGAGCCATTCTATCAGAGCTCATTTAGAAGTCTGAGACGTCACTGCATTCAATTCAACACTAAAGCATTTCCAGGTGACTAAAATGTGACAAAAACTAAATGAAAACTATCGAAGAGAAAATCTAAACGCTGTAAAAATCAACACTGCACTGTATTCAATACAATCCTCTTAATGGGAGCACTTTGGTGGAGTGTTATGCATGCTGTATTGTTAAAGCTCTTTTCAGCACAAGGCAGCAAACGTACTTCTTCTTTCTCACAGTGGCTTCATTCGTGAGTAAACTCAAGGGTGACAACATCAATTGTGCTGAATTAAAGCCTTCGAATTAAAGCCTTCAAATGGTAGGTTTGAAGGCTTTCATTTGTTTCAGTTTTATTGAAATTAGACAAATACTGTGGAAGATATTGTTAAACTTTTCATAAATCAACACCCTTTACATCTGTGTGTTGGTTAAAAAGATAAAGATCGGGCCGGTATACGACCATGATAAATACAATACACAAATGTATTCCGAAATGTTGAAACCCCGGCGTCTCTTTCTTGGATATTAAAGTGTCAAAGTGTCCATGAGCCAGACTGAATGCCTTAACTGGTTTAGGGTTAACCTAACCCTAACCGTTGGTTCCCTCCACCAGAGTGAACAGAAGGAATAGGTGAATGTAGAACTGCAGCGAGAGACCACTTAAAAAAAAGATTCGAACATACAAATTCAATAGCGTTATCTGAAGGTTGACTGTCTAATGTTTGTTTCTTTATCCACTTTTACCCCAAAATGCCTCTTAACATTCACATTTCTCAGAAATCCCCCAAGTCTATAGTCTTGACACTGAATGTTCTCATTTCTCGGAAAAGGGCGGCCTTTCCAGTTCCAGTTGCCGCTGACAAAGCACAAAGCACAAACTCGCCCCCTCACATTCACTGCCGCACACGCACAACACGTGTGATTATGTTGTCCTAAAATGACCTACTGTACAGAGCTTCCTCTTTTTAACAGTGTGTGTGTGTGTGTGTGTGGGGGGGGGGGGGGGGGGGGGGAGTGGTCTGGGGCAGTTTTAAAAGGATCGCTGTAGCGACTGACACAGACACTATAGCACACGACAGCCCCCCCGCGAGCACAAGATGTTCGACGCGGTCCGTTGGCCGTGCGAGATTCAAAATGTCATCCAGAGAGACGTGGGGAACAGCCTGCTCCCCGACGTCGGCATAGACCCGTCGCTGCGGAAGTACTCCTACCCCGACTCGGACGTGGTCCTGCAGCGGTACTTCCAGGAGAAGCTGGCCGACGCCAACGCTCTGAACAAGCTCCCCGGCTACGTCAGCGCCTTGGGCGCCGCGCTGGGGCCCTTCACCGCGGTCCCCAACGCCGTGGGGCTCGGCGCCTTCCTCCTCTCTTTCTTCCTGGAGCTGTCCATGCCGGCGGCGGCGACGGCGGCGCAGGACACGGGCGAGATGCTGCGGCGCGTCTTCCACGACGAGAAGTCGGACGCCGTCCGCGTCACCGTGGACCACTACATGAAGACGATGGCCGAGCACGCGGGCCAACCCGCCGCGCGGCACCTGGAGGAGGCGCGGGCCACGGCGGGCGTCCTCAGCAAGGAGCTGACGCACCTGCGCCACGTCATGACGACGAGCGGGCGCATGTCCAGCCGCTACCTGAAGCAGTGGGCGAACGGCGCGGCCTTCCACGTGCTGCTGCGGGCGCACGCCGCCAACATCGAGCACACGGCGTGCGGGGCGCAGTGCTCGCGGGACGCGCGCTCCGCCGCCCACAACCTCGCCGGCTTCTACCTGGCGAGGCTGCCCGCGCTGCTGGACGAGTACAAGCGGCACAAGGTCTCCACCACCACGCTTTGGCTGCGGGGAAAGATGAAATACGCCGCCGCCTATTGCGCGCTCTGGGACGGGGAGATGCAGAAGAGAGTGACGTTCAGCTGCGAGGTGATACAAAAGCGCCACACAGGCTCAGGTCATAGTCGTAAGTCTTACATCGTCTGCCCCCATTATTCCGACGGCGAGGTCGCCGCCTACCGCGACGAGTACGTGGATCGCGTGCTGAGCGCGCCGCTCTCCGAGCTGACGGCGTACTTCAACGATCTCAGAGCCAACCTGAACGGTCTGATGACCCGGCCCGGAGAGTTCAGCGCGTCCTGCACGGAGGTCAGGAAGACGTACCGATATGTTCAGTGTGGTTAGTTCAACCGGAGAGGTATATAGCTGGCAGCCAAAGGCCTCGAGCAAATACTGTGTATCAGTGTCATTATCATTTGAATTCTATTTGTCACTAAGGGAAAGGATATTTTCTTAAAGCTTGCATTTTTTCATTTGCGTCACAATAGTTTCTTACGAGAATGAGGTAGCCTACTTCTTGAAAAACAAAGATTTTGATAAGGTGTGGCTGCCCCTTGTCAGTTATCTGAGTAGAAGCACTTAATGGACAGGATACCACTGATTGTGGTCGACTGTACACCTGTTGTTTTCCATGACCATTTCACCATCTTACTGTTTCATTCTATGCGCTGTCACTGAGCAGGTTTTCTTTTTGTTTGTTTTTTTTCATAAAAAGGAAAGAAATTATCATTTATATCCTCTTCTTAATAGAAACTTTTGACAAAACATGTTTCTTACGTATCTTTTTCAGAATGATGATAATAATAAAAATAAATGCATAAATATCTGAAATAAAACTAAAATGATACGCAAAGTAACTGGTTTACATGATCTTTGTCTGTCTTTGTCTGTGGGGTAAAATAACTAACTTAGTGCATTTATTGTCAGACTAATATTCAATCTATCTCCTATCCCATCTATTGACTGTTTCTTTAACGGTTATTATATCCTGTGGGGCGCCCACTGGCCTAGCGGTCCAGGCGCATGCCACATATAGGCTTTGGCCTGACAGCGTGCCGCGTGTTCGAGTCCCGTTCATGATGACTTTTGCTGGATGTCTCTCCCCTTCTCTCTCCCCTCTTTCCTGTCAGTCTTCACTTGATACTATCAATAAAGGCAGAAAAGCCAAAAACAAATCTTAAAAAAATAATAATAATAATATATATATATATATATATATATATATATATATATATATATATATATGGTATACTGTATGTGGGGAGAAAAACTTTTCACCAAATCACGTGTTCCCACAAATTAAAGAATGAGAATTTACACAACCCACTTTTGGAGTTGCGCATATGCAGCGCAACTCCACTCGCACGACTCGCAGACTGAGGCAAAACAGTTATTTTCACCACACAGCTGCGGTAGATTGAAAAGGTGCATTTGGGGGGCACTGGTATATATATTCTTTGATTATTATTAAAAAGAAAATTGAATAGCGTGAAATACCGAGGTATAGGGTACCAATACCGTACCACACTGTCAAATCTCGTGTGTGTGGTGTGTACACTCTCACCCTCTTCAGCTCCAGGTTCTGTTGAGGGCTCCGCTAGAATAGTAGACTGAATCGGAGAACTTTCCACGGGTTCCACTATGGAGTCTGTTTAGGAAGAGAGGAGAAGGAGGACGTCATTAACTGGTTCAGACGTGTGGGCACGTCATAAGCAATCCACCCGATGGGGTCCTAGCGCATTTTCAATGATATCAAACGAGAGAAGAATAATATTCTGAATTGTATTATTACATTTTTTTTTTTGAGTAAAAGCGGCCATGTCTTCCCGGCACCCCGAGCTTCTATTTTGAAGGAATCACGGCGCTGATTGTGTTAACTACACAAAATATAGTCTTGCGTATAGCCAGACAACTATTCCACAATGAATCTCCGAATGCTGTAGAGTCTGGAACTACGCCTCCCAAAATCAGAGTAAGGAAGTCGCCATCCATTCACGGAAATATATAAAAAAATATCTTTACATTTTATTTATTAATTTCCAGTTCTAAGCAACAAGCTATATATGCTTAGATGTTTTCTATTTATATTAGGATGAATGTGCGCGACTGTAAAGACAAAACGGAAGTGGGGAGGAGGCTCCACTTCCGCTTTTAAATATTTTACTCATGATAGCTTTTCCGTTGCTCCAGACTGTATGACGGAAGCATTTGGAAATTGCAAGAGGCAATAACAGTAGGCTATGGCAACGTGAGACTACACAAAAACATATTTTTAATTGTAAAACACTACATTTTGGGGTTAAATATTCAACCATATTTTAACCAATATATTCCCTTGTTATCACCCAGTATGTTACGTTTCATTTCCTTACAAGGAAAGGACAGGAGATACAGGAAATACATTTCTTCACACATGTACGTGGCCGTGTCCCAAATAATGCGAGTACTTCTTCCACCACCGAGTATACCACTGAGAGCGAGACAGTGTAGGAGAGACAGCCGGCATGCAGTGACAACTGTGGCAAGCATGAAACTCATATTCAGTAAAACATTTCAATAAACTACTACAAACTAACAGCGAGCCGGGAATGTCTCAATAGCAGCGTTTGAAATGGCTTTGTGAAGTGCCTATTCATTACAGCTTTTCAGGGACTGTGGTTGTTTGCTGCGGGCAGCGGTGACTAAATAGTCCATTCAATTGAAGCCACTCGATTTGGGTAGGGTACTTTGTATCTACTTGACTTGATAGGCAAGCTGTGGCAACGTTGGACTGTGTCAGCTGTGAGAGAGAGTTTAGGTATGCAATTATACGCATTAGAGTGTACTGTATGAACCCTGTTATACTCTTTGAGGTTTTTCCAGGCCATTAAGGACCCCTCAGCTGAGAGCGAGATGAAGCAGGGACCGCCCACTACATACATATTGTATATAAAGTGTGTTGCAGATTAAACTTTTTCATAGTATTCATAGCTATAGCTTCATTGACTTGTTTGACAGCTGTTGGATTCATGTTAATGTTTTAATGCCTCAGCCATGCCTAATATATGCTCGGACACAAACGGAATTCACGCAATGAAAATAGCCGATCTGCAAGCTCGCAGATCTATTTTTGGCTAAAACAAAACATCTTTTGGCTGTAGGCTATATGGCAACCATCTCAAGTCTAATGCCTTTTCATTTACTTAGTTGCTATACTCACAAGGAAGAGTATGGAGATGAGAAAACTTACAGAAGAGACATAGTATATGTAACCAAGTGTACCAAAGGATTTACTTTTGTATGACTACGCCACCTTGAGATATAGTTCAAGGAATTAAACAGACCAGTAAACTGGGTTCCCCACAAATGCAAGTTTGTTATAAGGACTTGAGACTTGTTCCACAAAACGGACATTTATTAAACGTTTAAGAGTATGAATACAAAACATTTATTATCATATATATATGGCGAACAATCCTTTAAAAGCAGGTATACTATAAAGCCAATAAACAGGTGCAACACTATTGATAAAAGGGGAGACGAGGTCACATTTGGAGCCAGTGGGGCCAATAGGCAAAATAGTTAACCAGCTAATAAGGGTGAGCTAACCAGCTAGAAAACACACCAACCGATAAAAGACTAAGAAACTAATAATACTAAGCACACGCACAGGCACAGCAAAGCACAGCACACAGCATGCATGGAAACAAACGGAGCGACACCGTGAAAAGAGGTGCACAGCCAAACCTTAGTCGTGGCTAACGTGAGATCCCATGAAGTGGTAGCAACCCATAGGGCCAGTCCGCTAAATCGTCAATTGGTTCTCTTCGGCATCCATATGCAACACTCGCCACCGGGGGGGGGGGGGGGGGGGGCACAACAAATTAACAAAGGGAAGCAGCTCAATAACAGAAAACAAACGAAATGGCTCAAAATAAACTTAAACTAAACCAAAAGAAACTAAAACAAAACAAAGCAGCAGTGGCAATATACAGGATGAAATAAAAACAAACACTTTAATTAAGTTACACCAACAAACACAAAGTAGGCTTAAACAACAATGTCTGTTTGCGTACCTTCAGTTGTCTGTACTTGACACTCCCTCTCGCCACAGCAATGTTTGGTACATGATCAACCTGAATTATAACAGCAGAGTTATTTACAATTATCAGATAGTATAAACAGCATTAAACCAATAGGCATGAAACACCTTACTCACCCTGGCAACAGCATTAAACCAGCATAGTGTACGACTCAGGTCTCAGGACCCACAGCCATGTAACCACCAAGCAGACTATTTTTTGGTAGACTACAAGGCCTTTAAATAGTCACACTGATTGAAAACCAGGAAGTGGCAGGGCAGCCAGTCTACGGTGGCCCCAAAGGCTCAATTCCAGCCGGCTACATATAGTTGAACTCAATGACATATCTGCAAAGCCAAGGTAAACCCATTTTCAGTTCATTTACAACACAGCCTCCCAGACAGATGATGCTGCAGCAGACGTCAAACTGGGTGAATACCAAGTTCTCCACACTAATGAAAGTGCTAGCCAATAAGCAAGAAGCTACAGACTGAGCACTTCAACCACGCTGCACTTTCTGAAGCAGAAGCCCGAGTAGCTGAACTTCAGGAGAGGGCCCAGAAACGGCAGGAGAGCCAAACACAAATAGCTGGCCTGCATCACCTTTCTGCCACTCGGCATATAAAGGTTTGCATTTTGGAGAAAACAGCCCCATCGACAAGCTTAGTTCATAGATTATAAAAAAAACATAAAGTATAGTGCTAACCATTTCACTAACTATTGAGGGTCCAAGTGGTTAACTGAACGTTTTAAGATGAGATTTACTCAACCTCGAATATTCAAATTCGAAGCAGGACACAATGATACTCTTAAAAACCTTTAATTGAAGTCAACAGACATGATTTTTGCCGAACATTCTGATCAAGTTCAATGTTGCCCGGCCACTCATCATGCTTTCATTTCACTCCGCGTATTCTGCCGCCGGTGTAACTCTGCGCGGAGTACCTCTGCGCAGTGCCTTCTGCCGTCGGTGTGCGTCTGCTGCTTCGCGTGCGTCTGCTGCTCGGCGTGCCGCGTCTGCTGCTTCGCGTACGTCTGCTGGTCGGCGTGTCTCTGCTGCTCGGCGTCCCTCTGCTCGTAACTCGTGGCGTAACTTTGCTTGGTGTGCTTGGAGTAACTCTGCACGGAGTAACTCTGCACGGACTAACTCTGCTTGGAGTAACTCTGGTCGGTGTAACTCTGCTTGGATTAACTCTGAGTAACTCACTGGTGGAACTAACGGTATTCTAGCCTGCAGGTCATTCCAGTAAATGACGTCATTCATCATAGTCTTGTTGGGCTCAGCACTCATGTTAGTCACAGTGACATTGGGTGGAATAGTGTAGAATCCTGTTGGCACAAGACATGGAGTTTTTAATACAGCTAATGACTTAAAAAAAGACATTAAGTTAAATAAGCCATCCAACCGAGGGCACCGGTCCATTTCCCATTCATTTTTCCATAGACGTTTCAAAAAGTATTTGAAAACCTTTAAGCGTTGGACACAACAACTCGGCTGGTGACAAACAAATGGCAGGGTACAACACTTCCAATTACTTATTCGACAACACTTAGAAAAATAATCACCTGCACATGTCTACGGTGGATTTTCACGAAACAAACACTTTGCATGTTTGAAAGAGGATAATTCAAGCTTTCCCTATAGCTGCAATGTAGATAGGACATGCAATTTGTATCAATGGGATGTCAAGTGAGGGTATTGCAACTCTACTATTACTATTATTATAAAAACAAATCAAGTGTTGCAAATTGCAGCTACTGCACAAGAAAGGGGGTTAAAATATGGGGTATGCCTACAAGAGGAAATTGCAGCTTGTGTGTAGCACAGAGTTGCAAAAACTACCAATGACCACCATGGAGTGTAGGCTACAAATGGAGTTGGACCCATTAATTAACACTAGAAGGTCTGAAATAAAATCAGCTAAATTTGCATGTGCTTAAATTCACATTTAGAATTTTTTTCAGATGTCAAGATTTTCTGAGATGATAGAATGGTGAAGGATGATAATGCTCATGGAAGGGGAACCTTCTGAAAGCTTCATGGGCAAAGATAATCAACTTTAAAATAATACAAAAACGGTCAAAATGACCTCTTAGACCTTCTAGTGTTGGTCAATGGTCCAACATTGTTGGTCAAATGACCATTATGGGTCCAGCTGTATATTCAGGTGGAATCAGGAATGCTCAACAAGGACAGAATTATTAAAACAAGTAAAGAGCATTAAAATGCACGAACCAAACGCTTTTACCTGGGGCAAATCCAAGACTGAGAAGAACACCAAGATTAAAAGTGCTCAACATTGCTGCCACTGTCTGAGGAAGAAGTGAGTGTCTGACTGATCCTTAGCAGAGGTTTAGACTAGAGGCTTGCTGCTGCATGGTCCCACAGCTGTTCATGATCAGCACTAATGAGTGGAAGAGTTGTTCACCTCACGACTGTCTGTCATTGGACGGGCAAGTTTGGACAACAATAGAATTAGCCCTTCACTAAATCCCACCCCAAAAAGTGATTGTCCAATGCCAATCCAAATAGTTTAGCAACGGTGCAAGTCAAGCTTCCTTCGCTGCGAACGTGCCTATTGGACAAGGATGGGTTGGGGAGGGACTTAGGCTAATTCACTGGCTGTTCACACTATGGTCTATCAGTGTTGATTTTGTCGACTAATACTATGATGAAACATGTTCGTCGATTACCTTTTTTCATTGACGAAAACTAAATTTAAATTAAAATCATTTTACACTTGGTTGCAAATCAAAATTTGCTGTCAAAATCAACACTGGTTATATTGGGCAAAATTGTATTTGTATTACAGTAACTAAAATGTTGGTGAGGCTTGTGTGATTTCTGCATGGCTTTGGCCTTTGGTTCACCATATTTAACATCCATGTGTCAGCAATGGTATGTTTGAAAACTGAAATGTGTTCATCAAAGAACAGCATACCTCTTATTACGGGTTTGATTCCAGCTGGGGACACTGTGGGCGACGTGTTCTCTCCTCCGTGTCATCAGTGCCCATACCACAGGTGGGGTTGGCGACAGGGCCTTTCTGTGTGGAGTTTGCATGTTCTCCCCGTGTCCCCTATAGGGTAGGTACCTTCACAAAAAACATGCAATAATCCTGGTCTCTAAACTGCCTCCTCCTGGCCAGCCGGGGCGCCTGATGGAGGGGAAAGAGGGACTGGTTGGAATAACGTGTTCCTTCCACGCGCTACATCCAACCAGGGAAACTCCGCCCTTTCAGGTGAAAAGAAGCGGCTAGGACTCCTCATGCATAGAAGGAACCATGAGGTCAGTCCGCTGCTCTCCCCAGGTTGGCAGAGGGAGCGCCCGGGATTATACTAGACAATTGACACTGGGTGAACAAACACACACACACACACACACCACACACACACACACCTGGGGCCAAAATGCACACACAGAGCCTCATTAGCAGTGGACGACAGATACTATACTGTATTTGTATACTTTACCGTATTTCTATCTTTGGATAAATTAAAAAAGTCAAATTATATAATTTCGACTGCACTACATTTCTAGGAATGGGAAAACTACATTAATTAACCACTTAAGAGCCATTTCAAATATACATATAGACAGATCTACAAGGTAAATGCACTTTGAACTTTGAATTTTCGGGTAATTCAAGCTTAAATTTGTAAGTTTGAATGCTGCGTGCTTGGCCCACCAATAATAATGATGATAATAATAATAATAATAATTAAAAAAACACCCAATAAGCGAAACAAGTGGACACTGTTTTTTGTTTTGTTTTTTTGGTAATGAAACATTTTCTTTATTCACATCATTTTCTACTCCAACTATGTTAAAAGTTAACATATACGCATCAATCCTCTACGTTCCTATGCTGATCTCTCATTCGTCTGTACAGGCTATATATATATTTATATATATATTTTTTTTTAAAGTCAAGATCATAATAAGCGTTTAAGAAATCTGAGAGGGTTGTGATGGGAGGAGGGGCCGCGGCTACAGTTTGTCCAGCTTCAAGGTCCCTCCTCCACATTTTTGACCACTTGGTTTTTCTTCTTTTTTGAAACAAAACAACATTGCGGAATAAAGCAGGGGTCATCTCCATGTTGGCTTGCGGTGGACTGTGGTTTACTTGCCATGGACATACAAAAAAAAAAGAAGAGCGGACATTACCGGAAACGCACAAAGAGACCTGAATGACCGTAACTTGGAGAGTGTTCAAATGGAACCACATTTACAGTTATGGGGGGGGGGGTCCTCCTTTACGAAATAAGGGGTTTGAGAACAACCTAGTATAGGATAGGGTTCGTTCGGAAATTCGCACTGAGCGCACTGGGGGTTTCAGTCTTGTCATTTTTATTTATTCGGTGTGTTGTCGTTACGACAATCTAGTGCGCTCAGAAGTTGGGGGTTGTGCCACATTCAGCGCACTCTATGACGTCACCACCCAGTGCACAATAAAAAATAAAAATAAAACTGAGCACATTCCCAGTGCGCATATCCGAACGCACCCACACTGTGCCATATAGCATCATACATGATATGCTGAAGAACACCTGGTGGCTTTGACATTCGGTATATATGATCAAAATAAGTAACATTATAAAATGGGTTTGTGAAACAAAATGGGACATGTATGGATGACCCCTGGCCGGGAACAAGGCATTGTGTACCAGAGAGCTGGGATAAACAGGGTTGAAAGGGAAGGAAGGGGGGGGGGGGGGGGGGGGGGGGGGTGGTAACATGGGACATTGGTAAAGCGCTTTGACTGTACAGCAACAAGCTGAGAGCAAACACAACCCACTAAGGTCATTAAGAGCACGGTAGAAAGATCGAGGAATATCGTATAACTGCTTGAGCACGACAAGCACACAGACACCATACAATGTCATCTGACAAAAAATAAAATAAAATAAAAAAAGTACCATTGACAACAAAAAAAAGAGTTTTATTCAGATTTTTTTTTTCTTCTTTTAACATTTCATAGAAACAAAAACAAAATAAACAAAAAAAACAAGATAAATTGCAGACTCGAGTAAACAAATTGAAGAATATTTACAGTGAGGTAAAAACACATTGGTCTTCAAAGGAGGTATTTTCTTTTTGATTTAGTGACCTTTTTCGATATTAATGCTTTTTTTTTTTTTTTTTTTGATCGATCGATAAGCTTTTCAATCATTTATCTATAAAGCAGTTTGACGCGCTGATGCGGACACAATCATCACATGCAGGCGGCTCATTCAAGGTGAAAGAAATTACAACCCCCCCCCTCCCCCAAAACAATGTGATAAAGCTTTATTGTAACCTTGTCGAGGTTCGCGACAGCCTTGAAAAGCACCAGCTTTTACACACACAGCCATGTCTGAGAGAAACAGCTCCGACCGACCGCCCCCTTTCGTGACCCACAGGGTTGTTGGTATGATCTCAAGTTACGTGTCTTTTACTTATTATTTTTTTTAGTCATTATTACGCTGGCACCCTTTATCCAGAGACTTGCGAGTGAACGCAAACACTTTGACAGACCCATCGTCGGTTTGCCGATGGACCCCGTACGTTGGCCCTTTTGGGGACCACATGTGTGGCCTTCTAACCACCACCTCGGCCGCCATTGAAGTCTTTTTAAGGGCCGTCCATACCGGGCACTACAACTATATTGTTCGCCACTTAGGGCTGGACAATAATTGTCCATATCACTTATTTTTGTTATTGTTATTTTTTTTAGCTGAGGTCCGGTTGCGGTCCTTGTCACAGTGTGTGGATCGTGTTAGCATAGACAGACACTTGTTTTCTTTTTACTTCAACCAGTGACCCGGCGGGACCGAAAAACACAGGAAGCCCCAAAACTTGCATAAGATAGAGAGAGAGAGAGAGAGAGAGATACCCGTGTGACGGATAGTAGCTATATGGCATTTTGGGCTTTGTTATACAGATTGCGCTCAGGCTCGAAATGGGCTCCATATGCACACAGAATTGTCTACTTCCAGGCCCCTTCACAGGTGTTTACCAATGATACTAATTAAGGCTGGTGGTTCTGAAACGTTTTAATATCAAGGACCCCCCATAACTCTGAGAGTGTACAAATGGAAATGTGTACACTCGCAGAGTTACACACCCGCAAGGGGCCATTTTGGAACACACTCAAGGACACTTTGAGGCCCACTGGTGTAGCAGTGAGCCAACTACACGCACATTAGCAGCACCCTGACTCTGTTTGACCAGAATGGAACAGAGCCTTCATTAGTATCATTGACACTGACTCTGTTTGACCGGAATGGAACAGAGCCTTCATTAGTATCATTAACACTGACTCTGTTTGACCGGAATGGAACAGAGCAAGCAGAGTGCGCAAGTACTATAGTATGTAGGCCTGTACTCGGTGGTCCCTAATTGGCTGTTGATGGTGACCTAATTAAGATATGTTTCAATGTTGGGTGGATACAAGTAATGCGATCGGCTGGGTATGTATACATGTCCACCGGCCAATAAGGGATGTATGCATTTCAGGTGTAATAGACACCAGTTAGTGGCAGTACTTGCACGCTCTGCTTGCGCACAAGTAGGCCATGCATGGCCTATACTCGTGTGCAAAGGCGCAAGTTGGCACCTCGCCAGAGTGCATTTCTAGTTAGTATCAGTGGTAACACCTGTGAAGGAAGTATAGGGGAAAGTCTTTCCAACATGGCGTGTGTGCACACAGAGCCCCATTGGTTGAAGGACCCCACAGTGAGTGGCTGAACCCACCGGAGTCTAAATACATTCACGGCTGCTTGGAGTGTTCTCAGTGCGTCGGTTGGAACCGGTGGTGCTGCTGGCATAATTATCTCCTCACGTTTCCTCGTTAATCGGACGCTCTGTCCATCTATAGAGGGACACATAATCGTTAGAATAGCTAATGGTTTTCTTGTCGACTGAAAAAAAATGCAGTATAAAAAGGCTGCATATTGAGTTCACTAGGTGAACGGACCTAGTAAATAGATCCCGTCTCACTCCGCTGGCTGGCTGTGAGTCACGGAAGGGTATTGTCGTCTTATTCCAGCCTTATAGCTCAAGACCCAAACGAGAAACTAGATGTTTTTTAGTTTTTTTTTCTCCGGTCCCCTAAACTAGTTCAAATAAAGGATCTACAGACACGTCGCAGAAGAGCTTTTATACTATTCCCTAAACCTAATTTATGGAATTTCATTGATTTTTCCTTTTATTTATTAATTTGGTTCTTCTGAATTTTGGGTCACAAGTTTAGCTTTTTTTGCGGGGGGGGGGGTGTTTTTTGTTTTTGTTTTAATGCTTTGAAATAATAATTATAAACAACCAGGAACCAGTGGACTCTAATCCATTTAAGACATTATTATTATTATTTTTAGTAGTACGGGATCGGCGGTGGCTTTCGTGCGCTGGTCAGCTGGTGCGACGTGTGGGCTGCCGCGAACCAGAGTATATACCTGGATGTCACGGAAAAGAATGGGCTGGCAAACAATATGTCGTCAGCGGAGCTGGTGAGCAACAACAATAACGACACGGGTGGAAAGCTTAGCAACACCTACAGAGACACATAACCCGGTGTGTGCGTGTGTGTGTGTGTGGTATTTACAGAAAAAAGTTCTTTTTTTTTACAGGTACCGGTAATACGTCACCTTGGGTTTGGAGCAAAACAAAAAATTTAAAAAAATTAAACAAGGCTGCTGGTGATTCTTAAGACAGAATGAAGTTTGTTTTGTAGTAGTAGTAGTAGTCGTCCTTTTTAGACGGCAGAGCACAGGGGGGTCTTCAACTTTTTTCAGGGGGGCCAAGGACCCCCTTTAGCTGGGAGAGAGATAGAGCAAGGACCCCCTCCCCCCCCCCCCACACTACATGATATTTGGGCGCAGAGTCAACTTCTTTCATAGAACTCACATATGTTGGATCCATATAAACGCGTAGCTTCAGTCATTTAACCGCTTAAACATAGTAAACTTTGACCTTTAACTCTGTACTAACTCTGATCTTTAGGGACGTGTGTCGTAGGGTAGCTCAGTCGGTAGAGCGCTCGCCTTTCGACCGCGAGGTCACGTGTTCGATCCCCGGGGGCCGACCGCCAACTCAGCCTATGAGTATATAGCACGGCGTGAAGTCGTGCGGCGAGTACTTTGGAGGGGAGCTGATGGTAGGTGTCGTGCTCCATCTCAGTATTCCATCTCCCAGAGGTCTAAGCACACTGAAATGGGGGATATAGCACCCTGGCTGATACAGACAATAAGCCTCTCTGACTTAGTTACTTACTTAGGGATGTGAGGGTTCAATTGGTTAATGTATATATATACAAACAAAATCCTATCACACAAAGATATGTGCGGACGTCCGCCTGTAGTATCTCCACGGACCTGTCCCGGACCCCCCCTGTTGAAGACCCCTGCGGTAGAGGCAATACCAGAGGTGGTGTTGAGGATGGTATAGCTTTTGCAGTATATATATATATATATATATATATATATATATACACACACATAATAATACACACTGTACAATCTCTGATGATAGCCTGCAGCATGTCCACTGAAAGCTTATAGAATAGCGAAAGTGAGCAATGTTCACAACATTTTGCTCCGTTGGCGATAAGACGTCTTGTTACATCGTGAGAGGGATTTCCGTCCGTATTTGCCGTGCCAGGCTATAGGCGACAACGCCACTCAAAGGACTGTTGTTACCCATCCCCCCCCCCATAAGTATGCAGACCGCAGCCATCTTACCATTAGGTTAAAGGCAGGGTGGTAACTAGGTACAATTTGCCATAATTGACAGCCCATACATACATCCAAATGGAAATAAGTCCTAATCCGATTGTATATTAAACAACGTCAAACTCTGCTGTACGAAAAGCTTGAATCACCCCCTCCTCATCATCATCGGCAAAGTGTTTGTTTCATAAAAATCCACCGTAGGCATGTCATGAGCTACTTTCTGCCGAGAAATCCCATGCAATTCCATGCAGTGTTTTTCAAGTTTGGAAAGGGCTCGTTTGGATATCACTCCACAGCCCTGTGTACGGTATACCACCGCCATTTTGAATTTGCACACAACGCAGGAGGGAGGCAGGACGTTGCTCTATAGAAAACGAGTGCTTCCAAACTCCAGCGGCGGCACCATGTTGGCCGCCGCGGCCCGCGGTCTGCAAATAACAGTAAACTACAAATATAGGGAGAACCCGCTAGCTTCCTAGCGCTATACAGCAGCTGAGTGAGCGAGAGCGCGGTAACTGTACGCCTGGGCCTGACGATGTTAGACGTCTTATTTTCTTCAGTTATTATCATTATTACCCTACAATGCAACAGTGTCCGGTGAAGGCATGAACAATTCGGTGTAGGTCAAGGAGGGGCATACTGTACAACAACATCACCCAAAACCCTGGGGTATACAAAACTCCTTCCCCATGGCAATAAAGGCTTTCTACACACTCGCAAGCAAAGACGTCCACCCCCTTTTCTCTGTTAAAGATAGCAGCAATTATCCATTGACTTTCTTCCGTTAGTACGATAGCTTTTGTTTCCTTCCTTCTTTCGTCTCTTTCTTTGCCGTCGGCGATGGCCGTATCTTGCGCTGCACGACCAAAAAAGGAGCGGATATTTTGTCCCGATAAACTTTTTTTGGTTCCCGATCCGATCCCGATAACAGAATGTCTGCGTTAGCCGATACCAGTGTTGTTATCTCGTGTTATGTTTATGGCAGACTCTTCACTCAAATGTGCACTTGCAGTTCGGGCGACTCGAAAGCAAACTCCCAACATTTCATTTACCTGCCATAGTGTCAACCTCTTATACCCCTGTGTCGGATCGGTGGTTAGACTGGCATATTTGCCGATACCGATATGATCCGATAATATGACCAAAAAAAGGCCCGATACCGATACTTTTCCCATACCGACAGAGCATCGGGACATCTCCAATATTCTTCCTGGCCCTTGATGACTATCCCCTGCCTATCACTTTTTTGAGCATACTTCATCTTTTGAGGTGGGGACGACTGTCTGTGGAAGTCCTTTTTGCGTGTTGACCGGCACTATCATCGAGTCGGTTCCGCGTTTAGACTCGACTCTTGTTCAAGTCACGCTGCCTGGGGGACTCCTAACGGGGGGTCGTTCGCGAGTGTTTTAAAAATAAAAATAAACGAGCTATCCCAAAGAGCAGTCTCACGTGACCTATACAGGGATCTCTCTCCAGAGGGACCAGCTGGGCAGGCAAACGGCAGTGTTGGCTTCACTTTGCGACAGAGAGCAACAACATCATGGCACATTGAATAATCAAAACGTAGGCATTTCAAGGATATGTACATCCAACGGTTGGCCTTTGCCCCCCCCCCCCCCTCCCCTTCCACCCTCCCCAAATAAAAAAAGCGAGGCAGACAGCTAAGTAGCAGCACATCAATACATTAATACATCCATAAAAGGAAATGATAAAGGCAGATAAAGCCAGATAAAACTGACTGACTAAACCGACGTCCATTATTGCCACACATTTAAACCTCACAGTGGGTTTTTTCTGAAGTGCACTTATTATTGCGGAACAATTTAATTATCTGTAGAATTGTTTGATGCATGGTGGACATTAATAATGTTTATTTGTGCCCCGTTTGTAAATTGTTGCGTTTGTGCGTGCTAAAAGACAAGGTGCTTGTTCTAAACCGGTGGTTTTCAACCCTTTTTTCTATCAAAGCCCATTCTTTATTTGGCATTTGAGCCACGGACCACCATTTGATGACATTTTTGCCTCTTTTGGCACTAAACGTAGAATATTCTGTTTTCGTTGGATATGATTTTGAGATAACAGGCTAAACTTTGATCAAACCAACAATTATTCCACACTCTCCAATTGTGTAGACTTCTTGTAATGTAATTGCTTAAGTAATGCAGATATATCTAACGATAATTTAACTCTCGAGAGCGTAAGATGAAACCAAATGGACATTTGGTTACCAACTCTCCATCATTTAGCATGGGGACCACCTAACACCCTCAAGGACCACTGGTGGTCCCCGGACCACTGGTTGAAAACCACGGTTCTAAACACAGGCATGCAACTCGTTGATAGATATTTCACAATGCTAAGTCTGACAGGTTGTAAGTGTATGGCAATATTGTCAATAATAGCACAGACACCGAATGAAACAAAACCAAATAAAAACGGCTGTTAAAACCATGTGCTACATTGACTTTCTTTTTTGTTCTTTAGATATAATAATGACACTATTTATTATCATCATAGTAAGGATTTTGTTTATCTTTTTCTCACAATACGAAAAACAAGAACAACAAAACGTTAAGAGCAAAATGCTTGACTCTGTTGCGTTGGTCCCTTTTAAGGCTTTGCTAAAGTGAAATGACCGTGTATAAATATGTCTGGGGTTTGGGTTGTCTTCGGAAATGTACGTTCTGGTAGAAAACCGATGTCGCCACCAAAATGCTGGAAAAATACCTATGGCTTTGTAAATCATCCACGTTTCAGTATTTTACACGAATGTACCTCGTGTGTTTTTTCTATAGAGGATTTATTTTTCTTTCCAATCTTCCTTTGTCAGAACGAGAAATTAACAAAAAAGAAAAACTAAATAAAACAAACAAACAAAAAAACGAAAAAAGAAAAGAAAATGCGTCCATGCGTCCATCATCACGGACCAAAAAAAACAACAAAAAAAAACAAAAAGAAAATCCCAACGATATACATTTTAGGGACAACTTTAGTAATGCTCACAGGTGAGGTCTTTATCCTTTTTTTTTTGTGAGTCTCTCTTTTTCCGAAGCCATTGGGGTGGCGACTTTTTGCAGTGACCTTAGAAACAAAACACTCCACAGAGCTCGCCTTCCAAACGCAGCCAACCCAGGATGCACTCTGTCTCCGTCAGCGGGAGCACGGTGGGGGAGAGATGCGAGCACGGAAACCTCTTCAGGTTTGAGTAAATGGTCACGGCCTCCCTCCCTCCTCCTCCTCCTCCTACTAGTAGCATAGGGGGATAAAGCACAGGTTCAGACCGCGGCGGAGGCGTCTATCAGAGCTAGCTAAAGCAAGCGAGTCGCCGTGTTGACCGACCGACCGCTGCGAAGTTCGCTTAGCCCCGACTCAGCCCGCCCCAGTTCGAGTTGGGGACCCGATATGGACAGAATAGTAAAACAACTTTAGCCCATATTGGGGCGGGAGAGACGACAGAGACAGAGAGACATCCCATGTATAGTTGGATGGATGAGGTGATGGGTGAACAGGGAAAGGGCGGTGAACGGGTAATGGCACCAGTGAGTCGGCCGGTGTGGCGTGGCGTGGCGTGACGCGGCGTGTCCATCCCTCCCGAGCACCATAAAGTATCTTAAAGTACATCTACTCAAGTACTGTACATCAGTACAATTTTGAGGTACCTGTTTTACTTCACTGGAGTATCAACAGTTTTTCTTTTGACGCTTTTTTTTACAATCTACTCCACTACATCTCTTGCCGAGGAAAATATTGTACTTTTACAATTCTATTATGAAAACTTTAGTTGCTTTGTATAGATTTAGATTATTATTACAAAACGTGCATTAACCACTTCAACCCTATATACATTTAGGCCATTTGAAAGTATTTTTCTAAATAATTTTAAACATTAGGAAAACTTGTGAAATGGGACAGTACTTTCTACTTCTTTTGGTACTTTTAAGTGCATTTTGATACCAATACTTTTTACAAAAGGTACATTTTGATTTCCAAGACTTGTAACACAGTATTTCTACATTGCAGTGTTGGTCAATTAAAGTTAGAAGAACCGAATCAAAGTGTGGGGTATCCATAGAAAATAAAATAATACAATTTTGGTTTTGCTTTATCGGTTTCCCAATCACGTGAAAAACCTGTTACAATAAGCTTAGCGTTTGCCATGACCTGTGTTAACCCATTTTGGGGGCGGGAACCCCCTTTTGGTGTTTAAAATCTTTGAATGTATATTCTTTTCAGAGTGAACGTTTTTTAACTCAAATCTTTGCTTCTGAGAGGTTCCTGGAACAACATATTCTCAGATGGGGGGGGGGGGAACATATCATGTTTGGCGGTCCTTGACATGAAATATTGAGCACCACTGACACAGAAACATGAGGTTTTTCAGAAAATGTTCGCCATTTTGAAGACTTTTTTTTTATTTCGACGTCAGGCCTGAATGGGTTGAGCCCCATTTAAAACCCATTGCTGACGGGAACCCCCTTTGGTGTTTTTACCCTTCAGGACGGGAACCCCTTTTTGGGGTTCATGTTGCTACTGTATGTACAGTATATAATAGCAACACAACATTTTTGGAATAAATATTTGAAGTTTTTTCTAAAAACTTAGGTCAGGATTTAGGAGGCGTTTTTTTTAGAATCAACCTCAGTCGTACATTGGTTAGATTAGAACATGATCAGTCATCGTATCAATATATATTTTTTATCACTTTTATCAAGTGATTTAATCCGATAATCATAATTATAGCTCCAGTAATAAAATGTAGCAGTGAAAATAAATCACAAATCATTGCATCTATTTTTTGACCGCTTGCTCGAGAGCCAATATAAAAAAAAATCTAACATAATTCTATCGTCTATCAAATACCAATTCGCTATATCTGAAGAATTCATGTAGTAATTGTTGCATAGAATAAAAAAATAAAAAAAACACTGTTTCGGACGCACACACGCACGCACGCACGCACGCACACACCAGCGGACATGAGGAGGAACAAAGGTTGTGTTTTTGTGTTTTGTTCTAACCACTTAAACCCTATTTTCCATTTTCGTTGAAGATTTAAAAAAAAGTATTTTTTTGAAATTCCCATTGGAACGATGTTGTCCAAAAAATAGAGAATAGAGAGAATAGAGGTTCAAGTGGTTAAAAGAAAGTGGCACTTTAAGGTAACCTGGCTTGAAGGCATGGCGGTTGATTGTTGCTGTTTTGTTGTCGTTGTGTTGGTGGTGGTGGTGGTAGTTTTGTTGTTGTAGTTTTCATGAAAGCAGACGAGGTGGTAGTTTGTTGTAGTTTCATGAGAGCAGAAGAGGAGGCAGAGCATAGAAAAATAGACCACTTTGATCCGTATTGCATACTGTGTGTGTGTGTGTGTGTGTGTGTGTCTGTTGCAGCATGGATGTTTCCACTGAGAATGAATGAGGTCGACGAGTCCAGGTTGTTGTTTTTGCCTTGCAAAGAAAAAGACTGCTAAAAACACCCCCCTAAAATACAAAAATACAAATAATACAAATAAAACGAAGCAGTGGTTTTGAAATGAAAAAAAAAAAAGTTCCAGAACCACTGCATCCGTCCGTCCGTCCATGTCTCGCTTTCCGTCAGTCCTTCTGTCCATTTATCCGTACCCCCCCTCCCTCCCCTCACGTCCACGTGTGTGTGTGTGTGTGTGTGTGTGCACGTGCTTTCACACACACACACACACACACACACACACACACACACACACACGACAAGGGTGTTTTTTTCCCGACACGCACAATACGCAATCCGCGTTCCACCTGCGAGAGTCTCTCATATAGCGACGACGATCCACTTGTCAAATCATCGACAACAATAAAAGGAAAAAAATGGAAAGAAAAGAGCAAAAAAAAAACTGAAAGAGAACGGGGGGGTAAAAGGGATTCTTTTCTCCGCCTCCCTCACCTGCCTCAAACGAGGAGGTCGGAAGGAGACCGCATATCAACCATAATCAAAGGCAATATTGTTTATAATAACAATAATAATATGAATAATAATGATAATGGCGGGGAGGTGTGTGTGTGTGTGTGTGTGTGTGTGTGTGTGCGTCTACATCTTGATGCCCTCCTGTTGGCTGAGCTGAGACAGTGTCTTCTTGATGCGTAGAGCCGTGAGGCGCGCGGCGCCGTTGGCGTACCAACACTCCCGCATGATCTTGGCCATCACCCGCAGGGCCTGGGGGAGAGAGAGAGAGAGAGAGAGAGAGACATAGAGACAGACAGAGAGAGAGAGAGAGAGAGAGAGAGAGAGATTCTAAATTATCCCATTTAGGCCTGACGTCGAAATTAAAAATAAACGATGTATGTCCAAAAACTATTATTTTACCCTGCAGTAGTTCCCAATTTTCTTTTAATCCATGACCTAAATCGGAAGACCCAAACTTAGTGAAAATATCAGATCTACAAGCTCACAACGTGGTGCGAATAAGCGTCTGGGTCCCAGAAACTGCATACTTTCACAAGAAGTATTTCATTATTTTTTCTTCTTTTGTTTTCCTCCGAAAACTTTTAGGATTCAGAAGATATTTTAGAATCGGGCCTCAGGGTCTTAACAATGTAAATATTATAAAATAATATAAAAAACGAGACCATTTTCTTTTAAAAATAAAGCCTTGTGCTGGATAATCAGTTTCCATCTTTGCCAGTCTGGGGCAAAGTTTAAAATCTACAGCATGTATTCAACAACGGAACAGAGTCACACTGCATCCGAGTCAGTGAAAAAACCACACAAACTTCAAACAGCTACAGTACGTTTATACAGTAAGCGCGTGCATGTGTGTGTGTGTGGGTGTGTGTGTGTGTGTGCGTGCGTATGTGTGCGTGTGTGTGTGTGTGTGTGTTTGTGAATGACTGTCTGGCGGTATAGCTCTCAAACCATGCTGATACTATCCCATTACATTCTTCAGGACACGTGAGGTCTGGTTTCTGTACACACCCCCCACGCACGCACACACACGACACGCACACACACACAGTAATGATAGCTCTCCAGACAGACATACAGGTTAAGCGGGTCCAGGCTAGACGGTACATTCATCTGTGTGGTAAAGTGTGTGTGTGTGTGTGTGTGTGCGTGCGCGCGTGGGTCAGTGAAGGACACTCTTCCTGCCTACTGCTGAATGACAGTGTAATTATGTATACATGGCCGCTGTTGGAGAGCGCATGCAGAAAGCTAATCATCTTTGTTAGGACATTAACGCCCTGCTTGATCACACTACAGCACAGCAGCGTCACACAAGAAGCATCCAAAGTAGCAGATCTGCTACGCCAAAGTCCTTTCATTCCTGGCTTGTGTCATGCATCAAAAATGCATGTGCTGCTTTACAGAAGTCTTTAAAACATTGTTGTGGTGCTTCACATTAACCTCAGGAATTATATATCATTGAGTGGTTTTTCTGTTGTCAGTCGTGCGTATGCAGAGACGAGTTCAATTCATAACGTTTCCACCAAAATTCTATAGTGCCTTTATTTGACCAGCAGGGGTCGCCTTTTTCATTAGAAGCTGTAGTAGCCTATAGACGCCTTAACAGACAACATCACTCTGATAGGCAACAGCATGCTGGCATAAAGGCAGCAGATGAACGCCACCTCGCATAAGATGCAATGGACAAGTTCTAACTGCACTCACGTGTAAAAAAAAAAGTCCCATCAAACTTTTAGATGCTGAATTTTTTATCCCAGTGTGGAGGAAGAATGATTAAGATTTGTATTGTGATCTCTTCGCCCTTGAAATATATAATCCATTGGTTTCTGTTGACAACAGAAACCAATGGACAACAGACTGTTGTGTTTGAACAATAATAGCAATTCAAAGCAGTTGTCCTCAAAACCACACCTCCAGTCACTGTCATAAGAACGGGAGGTGCGCTCATGATCACAGTAGCAGAGCCTAATTTGTGCACGGCTGCACGCGCACCTGCAGCCCATCAAGTATAATGTATTTGGTCTATACAACTTTTTTTTTACGTCGCAATGCACTACTGGGTAATTTCAATTTGGGGGTTTGTTTCTCTCACTCTCCAACAAAATACCATAGCGATAGCTGTGTCTGCACAGCCCTTTTAGACTAGCGTGTGAGTTGTTTGGCCGAGTGCAGTGCAGACAGTTCAATTGCTGCTGCATGGTGGTGGTCTGGTGGACTAGGACGAACGAGATGGCAAGAAAATAATTAAAGTGGTTAAGAGAGCAGACAGAGTGCAGCTTCTCTGTCTGAGAGTTATATCACGGGAGAAAAGCCCTGCAACATCTAATCCAACGAGAGGTCCTTGGCTTACGAACCCTCAGTTCAGGGATTCTGCTTGCCCAGGATCAGAACTATTGACTTTTTTTTTGAGGCTTTGACTTGATGGGTCAAGGACCCAAAAGGCTGCCAGACTTATATAGCTCAGTCAATTGCTCCAGAGAAATCACCAACAAGGAAGGAGTTGAGCCAGTCAGTCCACCCAGTGTTGATTTCGTCGACTTAAAACTAAGACGAAAAATGTTCGACTACCTTCTTTCCACTGACGAAAACTAAATGGAAGCGAAATGAAAACTAAGTTACGATGACTAAAACTAAGACTAAATATACTGATCATTTCGTAGACAAATAAATCTAGACTAAAATGATAGGAAGGGACTATAGTGGACAAGAGCTCCAGTATAAGTCATTTTACACTTAGAAAATAGACGATCCGCTACGACGCGTTGTGAGCTTGTAGATCCGCTATTTTCAGCAATCGAGGCCGGCCAAAACACATTTTGCGCGACTAAATCAACTGTAGATTTAGTCGACTAAAATCTTACGATATTTAAAACTAGACTAACACCAAGACATTTCGGTTGACTTCAAATGTGACTAAAACTAAATTAAAACTATTCACAAGAGACTAAACAACACTGCAGTCCATACCTTCTGATGGGCACTCAATGCGTTTATACTGTCTGGAACAGAGGATTCTCTGACATCGAACGCAGCCAAACAGGAGGCATTGTGGACCACAGAGCAGCTTTATTGATCCCCTTCTCCACTCTGGGTTTTTTGGGACTACTGGGTATATTCTTCTTTTGCAGGTTAACCCATTTAGACCTGACGATTCTATACCAATGTCTTCTAAATCCTGACAGTTTTCTGAAAAACCCATGTTTCTGTATGTCAGTCGTTCTCAAACAATTTCATGTCAAGGACCCCCAAAAATATATGTATTCGGCCGCCGACCCCCATCTGAAAATATGTTGTTCCAGGGACACCGCAGAAGCAAAGACTTTAGTTAAAAACGTTCGCTCTGAAAGAATATAATATATTCAAAGATTTGCACCAAATTTTTCAAAAATGTTTTTCAAAATAGTAAAAAAAAAGAAAAGAAAAAAAAGGCAAATAAGTTTAGGGATAAGGGGTTTAGCACAGACGAAAATCTGTGCGTAGTGCGCATGCGCAGTAACTCAGAGCCCATGGCTGCGCATGCGCAGTAACTCAGAGCCCATGGCTGCACATGCGCAGTAACTCAGAGCCCATGGCTGCGCATGCGCAGTAACTCAGAAAGTCCGCTGCTTATAGAGTTACCACAGAGTTGACAGAAATGCTGATAAGCGTTGATGGAAGTTGTGTTTCCCTCCTCTGGCCTGATTAATGTTTTATTCTCGTCAGATCAGATCGGTTCGTGCTCCCCGGAGGCCGTGTAGCCATTTGTAGACAAATCTCCATCTAATTGGATATATTGATGCCTTAAGGGTGTAGTAGGCCGAGTTAATCAACACACGTTTTGGAAAAAAGGAGTCAAAGAGGCTGTGTGCGCCAGCATGAGGAGAATCCTGAGTGATTTGTCAGGCCAATTAAGAGGCTGCAAAACTGGTTGTGTGATTGGTATCATCACTTAATACCCATCAGATTATTCTGATGGATATTCTTTTTCCAAGCAGTGCAGAGTTTAAACTCAGCTGCTGAATTTACTAAATGCTAAAATTGATCATGTGGCCAAAACGTGATGCACATGAATAATGCACTATAGAAACATAAGACGATAACGATGCATTTTTCACAAATTGTTGGATTAAAAAAAATAATAATAATAACGTTGAAAGCATTTTAACAACACATCTTGTATGGGCGTCCCTGGCGCAACATGTTTTTCAAATGTCCAATTAAACTGTTGCTATGCAGGGCAAGCTTTCGCCACCTCATAGCTGTCAGTGTTATTTTTGCATGGCTGTGTTGTTGAACACATAGGCAGCTTAACGTCGGGAAATATACAACTGACCAACCGGGGTGATGGCAATAATACTAATCACCGTAGTCTTACCGTGCATTATATAAACTCCTATCGGACGTTAAAGTGGATTGAGTTGCATACTAGTTCTGCCTCTAACATTCTGTAATTCTTCTACCCTCCCAGCCATTGTAAAATACCCGGTAAGCTGGGGCCTCGAGTGGCTTATTGCTTTTCTAAAACGGTTACAAACATATATCAATATTAACCTAATAAAACAATTTCATTCACAAAAGTAGCTACGCTTTGCGCCCACCAGAGCGAGCCACATCACTTCCTTGTTGTGCTCGGCAAGTAGGCTATGTGACGGGAGAATATAGCGCTTGATGTCTTTACGGGGCCGCCTGGAGCCACACATTCACAGTCGTATGAGCCGGGCGGGGCTTATAGACGCCCGCACGGCGTACAGCTAAGGAGATGCAGAACCAGCTGGGAATGATATATAAAGTGATTGAAGGTGTGGGTTATCGGTGACATTCACAACGGTCACGTGACGGTAACCAGCCAATCAGAAACAAGCGTTGGGACTAACCGTTTTAGAACCAGTCTTTTAAACATGCATCTCAACGGGTGAGAAGGACAGCTAGCCCAAGTCTCTCTCTCTCTTGCTTATGTGCCTAGTATTGGACCAGGGCGGGTTGCAGAGGGACTTAGCGATAAGGCCAATTACATAATAATAAATACATATTAGCAGTTGATGAGTTGAGTGCTCGTTTTTGCAGACCGGCATCTAATACGCAAAGCTCATAATGGCTCTCCCTTCCTCAACCCACCATTCCTTCATTAACCGTTAGCGTTCAGTAACACACAACACAGTTAAAAATAAAACTATCTGCGCTTCATTATTTTCCATTATGAACCCACAGCGGTGAAGTTCTTTCAAAGCGCCAGCCGTGGCTGTCGGCTCGGATTTCACCCTTTTAGAATGATGGATTACCTCTAATTCAATAGTACAGCCTGCAGTACTATTGAATTGCACACACACACACACACACACACACACGAAGCGCGCGCGCACACACAGCAATACAAACGGGATCCTGTGTCCGTTTAACTGTAGTTGCTGCGGTTAGCGTTAAGTTGAAACCTGATAACGTGTGTGTGTGTGTGTGTGCGCGCATGTGTGTGCGCGCATGTGCGTGCGAGCAAGGGAGTGCATTGTAATAATATGACTAAATCAAATGACTAATATAATCTACGACGAAAAGTTTTCGCCGACTACCTTTTGTCACTGCGGAACAGAACTAAACTAGACTAAAACGTTAGGAAGGGAGTATTAGTGGAGAAGAGATCTAGTAGAGCTAAAAGGCCGGTCGAAACCACGGCACGCCGTCAGGCAGGCTCATAGGTGCCCAGACGGTTGAGCTATTAACCGTCAGGCAGGCTCATAGGTGCCCAGACGGTTGAGCTATTAACCGTCAGGCAGGCTCATAGGTGCCCAGACGGTTGAGCTATTAACCGTCAGGCAGGCTCATAGGTGCCCAGACGGTTGAGCTAACTGTCAGGCAGGCTCATAGGTGCCCAGACGGTTGAGCTAACCGTCAGGCAGGCTCATAGGTGCCCAGACGGTTGAGCTATAACCGTCAGGCAGGCTCAGCGGCCTAGAGGTGCCCAGACGGTTGAGCTATAACCGTCAGGCAGGCTCAGCGGCCTAGAGGTGCCCAGACGGTTGAGCTATAACCGTCAGGCAGGCTCAGCGGCCTAGAGGAGCCCAGACGGTTGAGCTAACCGTCCGCGGGCCTCAGTAGTTTAGCAGTAGTTTTTAACAGTGGTTTCTTACCTCACAGCTCTGCCAGCGGTTGGGGATGTTGGGCCGTAGTTTCTGCTCACACACCACCTTCCTCATCTCCTCCACAGACGGGTCGGACTGCACCAGGTCGTGGTAGGGCAGCTGGTAGTCCTCGTGGATGCCTGGCACGCACGGGATGAAAGCAAAGTCAAATATTCACGACCGTCAATAAATATTGTACCAGAACCAAAGTTCTTCCTGCTCGGTCTATATCCAGAGGGACACAAGATAAAAGCGTAATGAACAGATGTTTATAGATATATGTCTTTTTACAAGCTAAGAGAATGATAGCATTGACCTGGAAGCTTAAGGCCGGACAAACCAAGTATTAAACAGTGGTTCAGGGAATTGTCTTTATGTTTACCTTTGGAAAAGATTGCGTACATTCTTAAAAATGGGTCTTAAAAGTGTCCATGAAAAATAAAATATATGATGTGGAGACAATAAAGACTATTATTATCATTATTATTGAAGGTGGTTACAGTCCATTTGCTCAGTGCAATATTTCGGGGGCATATTTAGAATGTGTGCAGGCTTGAGTATGTTGAATCTAGTTTGCGATGAATGAGGATTTAGTTCACACAATGAAATAAAATGGCGATAGTATCCCGTGTGGTGGGGGGCAGACGGCCTGTCACAGCCAGATTGGGGAGAGCAGCAGCTTTGTTGTTGCGAGGAAAGCCGTAAAATGAGACTTTTCGTGGGTCGTTTTCGTCTCAGATTTAGTCCGACGGAGGGACACTGTATAACTCTATGGCGACACAAAAGCGACACAAAAGTAGGACCCGGAAGTATCTCTGGAGGGGGCGCTCACGTCACAGCTAAAATACTGAATAGTATACAGACCTGGGATATGACGCCACCTAGCGGCGACGTATGTATATATATACACGGACTTGGGGAAAAAAAAAGTCAATCCATGCATTCTCTCTTTACCTCCCATAGAGCAGCGGCTGGCGATCTCCCAGAAGACCAGTCCCATGGCGTAGATGTCTGCCCTCTTGAAGGACTCAAAGTGCTTCATGTTAATGGAGTCGTCAAGCACCTCTGGAGCCATGTACCTGAAAACACATCAACAGCACAACATTGGTTTTGTACTGTACACGCACACACACACACACACACACACACACACACACACCGCAACCTTTTAATGCATTCTGTACATTCTGTACTGAATATCTTTTGTGCGTCTTCTCGTGGGAAGCGCTGCAGATGGAAGTGAGCTGTTTACTAAACACAATAGCGTCTCTCTCCAGAGGTCGGTGCATGTGGACATGACACCTGGCCGGAATAAACAACAGAAGAGAGAAGGAATATATTATACAGGATGTGCGATAACATCTCACAGCATTTGCTTCGAGGGTCGACCCAACCTGTTGGTTAAACACATTCCCTGCCAGGTGTTGTTAAACAAAAGCCCTTGTTTTAATCATTAAAATAAGAAGCGATCAATTAAAATGTAATGGCTAGCCCATCAGGTCCATTAAGAAGATGATGCATAATGGTTTCTCTCTCTGTCTCCATCACACACACACACACACGCACGCACTGTGGATCTGTAAGTGCGCGTGTGTGCAGGCATGCCTGTGCATGTGTGTGTTTGCGTGCACAATCGGACCACGGTTGTTATACGAGACAATTCGGGTTGCGGCGCGCTCATCCGACATACCACAGGACCGACGTGCAGGAAACAACGATCGGATTAAGGTCGGCGAACATGCGCCGCTCCGTGCTCGCGGTAATGTTTATAGGTTAGGGTTCGAGGTATAGGTTGTCGGTCCAATTAAATAGTATGTCGCGGAACTAAAGCCTGTACGCGACGATTATATGACGACTGACAATAAGCAAACAAACAAAAGATAACTAATTTGAAGAATCTGTCCCAGTAAATCACAAGACTCTTCGTTGGCCATCGAGTTCACGGCAGCATTATGTTTAGTTTAGTCGTGGAGAGAGTGTCACAACATGGACCTTATGTGTCCATTCCTCCATAAATTCAGATTGGCTCATGCGCGTGCGCGTGCGCACACACACACACACACACACACACACACACACACACACACACACACACACACACACACACACACACACACACACACACACACACACACACACACACACACACACACACACACACACACACACACACACACACACACACACACACACACACACACACACACACACACACACACACACACACACACACACACACTTTTAATGCATTCTGTACATTCTGTACTGAATATCGTTTGTACATCTTCTCGCCGAAAGTGCTGCAGATGGAAGTGAGCTATTTACTAAACACAATGGCGTCTCTCTCTCCGGTTCCGAGGTCGGTGCATGTCGGTACATGACACCTGGTGGAGTAAACATTCAACCCGACAGGAAGAGAGAAGGAATCAATTATACAGGACGTGCGATAACATCTCACGGCTTCGCTTCGAGGGTCGACCCCCAACCTGTTGGTTAAACACATTCCCTGCCAAGTTTTAATTCATTCACTCGGCCCTGCCCAAGGTCTTTTCATTCGGAGCTTTTGTTTCGAAGGTCAAATTCTCTCAGGAAGTGTAAACCTGCTATGGACAATCTTGCACAAGGTATTTATTTTAAATTCTCTCGAAAAACATACATTTTGTGAACTGTGATCAGCGACGCTTTAGTCATCGGCCGCGGGTACAGCTCGTTTTGAGTAGAATCGGAAATTAAATGGGTATAAATGGGAAGTGAATGGGTTGTCTGTCTGTCTGTCTGTAAGGCATGAATACGAATAGAATATCCAAGGTTCTTGAGGTCTCAGTTTGACCAATGGCGTGTGTGTGTGTGTGTGTGTGCGTGCGTGCGTTGGCTGGGCATAACTAAAGTGAGTGGTGCTGTACTGTACTCGTGCTGTACTGTACTGTACTGTACAAGCCCGCAAGAGTCAATTTGGTTTCATTTTACACTCTCAAGAGTTAGTTACTGCAAGAGTGAGGCCTAGCCAACACCATCCCGGGATTCCTGGATCGCTATCTGACTTCCTATCAGGTTCTTGAGGTCTGCAGTGTTAGCTATTTAAGCTGACACGCTGCAGCACGTCTACATTAGCTGGTACGCTTCTTTCCCCTCCTGGCTTTGCCCTGGGGTTGGCTCCCATAGGGTCAATTTACTTGCCTCAAGTTCTGGGTGCCTGACGCAGTGCCCTGCCAGCCTCATCCTTCTCTCTCTGACTTTGTCCGTGACCTGTGGTATAGGTCCCCATAGAGGTCCACATTTCTGATGCGGTCCGTCCATGTGACACCTAGTGCCAAAGATCCATATGGTTAACATAACAACTCTCCATCATTTAGCTTGGGACCGCACCTGAGACACCCTCAAGGACCACGTGTGGTCCCTGGACCACTGGTTGAGAACCACTGGAATATATTAACCCATTTAGGCCTGACGTCGAAATTTAAAAAAATATTTTTAAAATGTATTTTATTTCTGAAGATTTTCATGTTTCTATGTCAGTGGTTCTCAATATTTCATGTCAAGGACCCCAAAAATTATGTGTAATATGCCGCCGACCTGCCTTCTGGAAATATGTTGTTCCAGGGACCCTCTAGAAGCAAAGATTTGAGTTAAAAACCGAAACTCTTTGAATGTATATTCGAAAAGATTTGAGGCACATTTTCACAATTTTATAAAAAATAGCAGACCTACAAGTTCAAAGCGCGGCACTCGGTGCCGCGCTATGAGCTTGTAGATCTGCTATTTTCCCAATAGCTAAGTATAGCATAATGCTTAAAACACCAAAAGGGGTTCCCGTCCTGAATGGGTTAAAAAACCGTAATGGGGTTAGGCGACTGGATAGTGCATCAGCTGTACATAATTGGCATCGTTCCGGTATGATTGCATGTCCTCTCCGACCTTCCCGGATTCCCGTCTACTCTCGCTTCCACATAAAAGGCAAAAAGCACTAAGAAAATAATAGACATGACCTTTTTTAATGAAAAACACAGCTTTTGTGCGTCACTGTCCGTCACTTTGCTAAATTACAGGGACTAGTCCTTACCCGTTGTGAGATATTGACCCCCCCCCCCCATGAATATCTTTAATTGCCGTTCATTTTAACTTGTATAATATATTTGTGTGTGTTTTTTTTTATAATATAAAAACAGCACTATAAGTATTCGTACAAATGCATGGTAGGGAAATATGTTCATGGCAAGGACCGCGACATTTACACTTATTAGCCCACAGACCCCCGTTTGTTGTAAGTATGAAGGACCCCCAGTTTGACATGCACCACAGAAAGTACAGTCACACAGGTATTCCCACGTGTATTTTGTGAGTCGCACAGATCAAATTGTAGGTGTATTTGCGTCCAAAATGTGCACAATTCTGAGCTCTGGCTTGAGAAAAATGGTGGCTTTTGCAACCTGTGATGTTGTGAGCTTGTAGATTAGCTGTTTTCGCCGGAGCGCGCGCTTTATCTCCCCAAAGGCATATTTTTGCAACAAACGTTTGGAATTCCCACATTTGCGGTGCCACAAAAATTGCTTTGGGCTCTCCGTTGATTAAACATGCTGTATTTATGCGGTACCATTAGGAGAGACAACATGCCTTGATCAGAAGAACAATTATTCTACATTAAAAAATAAATGTCACACACATCCAGTGCACCATGGCAGGCCTTTGTTGACAGATTTGGAAGAGATTTGGAAGGTCTGGTGTCCAACAAATGAACCAGTATTTAACGTGTAAAAATCCATGATATTTACATTGGAATGAATGAGCCCGGGCTGGAAAGTGTCCAAGTGGGACACTTTCCAGCTTCCAGCAGCATCTGCGCTGCCAGAGTCGTTGTGGAGCGTTGTGGTCGCCCCAGAGCAGATCCAATACGGCAGAAAACACCCAGACTTCTTAACCCATTCTGACCTGAGATCAGATTCTAAAAATGTCTTCTTCATCCTGACAGTTCTCTGAAAAAGCTATGTTTCTATGTCAGTGGTTCTTCGATTTTTTTCAAAAATAGCAGACCTACATCGTAGCGCGCCACTCGGTGGCGCGCTATGAGCTTGTGGGTCTGCTATTTTTCAATGCTAACACCAAAAGGGGTTCCCACCCCAAAATGGGTTAATCATTCTGCACAGAAAGGGCCTTTCTGTGTGGAGTTTGCATGTTCTCCCCATGTCCCCTAGGGTAGATACCATCACAAAAACATGCAGTAATCCTGGTCTCTAAAACTACCTCCCCCTGGCCAGCCGGGGCGCCTGATGGAGGGGAAAGGAACTGGTCGGAATAACGTGTCCCTTCCACGCGCTACGTCCGGCCGGGGAAATTCCCCCCTGTCAGGTGAAAAGAAGCAGCTTGGACTCCTCATGCATAGAAGGAGGCACGAGGTCAGTCCGCTGCCCCCCCAGGTTGGCAGAGGAAGTGTAGCACCCAGGATTACATTAGATAATTGGCACAGGGTGAAAAGAAAAACTGGGTTACAAAATTGTGGGATAAAAATAAGTGTCACAGTAAATATCACAGATTTGTAACTCGCGAGTTCAGATTTGCAACTCACGTGAGCGAACTCACAGGCTCACATTTGTGTTTTGTATCCACGAGTTCAGATTTGTGTTTTGTAACTGTATTTCACATCCGTGTTTCGTATCCGTGTTTGGCATCTGTGTTTTGTATTTGTGTTTTGTATCTGCAATTCACATCTGTGTTTTATATCCGTGTTTCGCATCTGTGTTTGAAACACAAATACAAAACACAGATGTGAAACACGGATACAAAACACGGATGCAAATTACAGATACAAAACTAAATTACTAGTCCCACTACGTAACTACTGGTGAGCTGTCGGCAGTGGTGAGTGACACATGCGTCTGTACGTATAAATAGCCGATCTACAACGCCGTCGCAGCGAGCCAGCGACGCGTCGTGAGCTTGTAGATTGCCTATACCTCTGCATACAGAATATACACTTTGCTTCCCTGCGGCGGATTTGCGGGTGCGGATATATAAATTGGATTAATTAGTTAATGCGGTCGGATAACGGGCGGATTATTAATATGAACGGATATATGCCTCGGATTTGGGTGACAAAAAAGCGAATCCGCGAGTCTTTAATATGTACGCACGCACGCGCGCACACACACACACACACACCCTACCTCCCTATATGGAAATGAATGAATATATTTTCTTTTTTTCCCCCCCAAAGGAGACTTTCGTGCGGCAATCATTTCCGTGGCCTTCACAACCCATCAGAGCAGCTCTCACAGACACACATTTACACCACATTTACACTTCCCCACAAAATGAACAGTAAATGGAAGGGACTCCATAATATTCAACTAACTTGACACCACAAAACTGGATAAAGTGGCCCCTCGGGGGCACAGGTCTCCACCAGGGAAGGTTATTGTGGCCTTCCTGGTGGCGCTATATTTGGGCCAATGTGAAAAGGGGGTGGCATTTCTTCTTACGCCTTGGATGGCAATTGGACGATTTGAGGCATTTTGTTCCAAAAATGTGTCTTGCAAAAATCCACCTGTTGGTGGCGCTGTAACAGGCCAATGTGAAAAGGGTGGGATATATTCCTCAGTGTAGTAGGAACGTCTGTGAAAGACTGATTCGAGGCTTTTTATTCAAGACGGGTCAATCCTGCAAACTTTGAAAGCCAATGTTAGCCAATTAGGATGGAATATGAAATATCGGACAGATCCGTCTCGAACACATGACTATATAGATAGTGTGTAACGATTTGCGGGATTTCGGCCCCCTGGTGGCGCTATAACAGGCCCTTCTGGAAAATGTGGGGCAGAGGTTCATCATTGGCACCTAGGGAGTGACAAACGCAATATTTTGGACCAAACAAATAATTACAAAGAAGAAAAAAACAACAACAAAAAGTCTTGAATAACCTGCCGTTTTCTTCTTCTTTCTAATTATTTGTTCACCCCCGAATTTTTTTGTTTGTCGTGACATGATTTGTCACGACAAAGAGTTGGCTTTGTATACGAGGCTTAAAAAGGTCTTTAAATAAATACTTTTTTGAAATGTCTATGAGGAAAATGAACGGAGAATAATTTCCTGGGCCCCGGTAGTGGGGACGCTCTATTGATGCTCGGGGTATGATGGATTGTTTTCTTTCCTCCGAGCCACAAATTATGCTCAAGATGAATCTTCTGTTGAGGAGGAGGAGGAGTACTCCTGGTTTAATTATCTCAGACCACGTTAACCCATTTAGACCGGAGGACGATTTCTACAAAGGCCTTCGAATGCCTTCTAAATCCCACGAAAAACCCATGTTTCCGTGTCATTCGTTCTCAAACATTTTCATGTCAAGGACCCCCCCCAAAAAAATACATGTATTTGGCCAACCGACCCCCATCTGGAAATATGTTTTCAGAAGCAAAGACTTGAGTTCAAAATGAAATAAAGTACGTCATTCAAACATTTGGGCCACATTTTCACGATTTTTCAAAAATAGCAGACCTACAAGTTCTTGTAGATCTGCTATTTTTCAACAGCATAACATGCATGCTTAAAAACACCCAAAAGGGCTTCCCGCCCACAATGGGTTAACCCAGGTGGTAATTACATTTTGAGAGGGAAAGGGTCCCCGCCGCACACCGTCTTATAGTAGCAGTAGTTTTATTCAGACGACAACGTTTCGGTCTAAAAAAACGACCTCCATCGGGTAACTGGTTTACAACAAGCAACCGGTAACCGGCTATATAGAGGGACTCAGAGATAGGCGAGGACCAACGAGGTAGCACAGGCCAGTCTGTTACCATGGAGAGGGTAATTAGGTTTTAAAATCCATTTATCTCAGATTCTTTTCCCCAGATTGCATTTTTGACCAAAACAAGCTTTTATTCACGGCCCACCGGGCCCAGGGGGCTTGAGGTGGACATTTTTGTCGAAATTACATTTTAGCCAAGGACGTACAGAAATGGAGGAATGGATCAAATGACCATAGCAGGTCTGTGACTCTGAGGGCTGTATTTTGCGTGTCTTAAGTACCAGGTCTTATTCCCTAACTTGAGTAAACTAAAGACCTGGAGGCGTGATCAATGCCATTTGGCTATTCTGAGTGGCCAAAGAGCATTGATCACGCAAAATACAGCCCTGAGAGTGTACGAATGGAACCAAGGGCTCTCAGTAAGGGCCGATTCATACTCCTATTTTACCGCTGTTTCGGCGCTGTAGTGCCAAAATGTTTTCGAGGCTCGGCAGAAAAGAATACCCTCCTACCCCGAACCTCAAACGACGTCACATTGTAGGCTCTACAGCGCCGAACCGACTTTTATTCTGCTCTAAAATAGGAGTATGAATTGGCCCCAAGGATCCACTTGGTTCCATTTGTACACTCTCAGAGTTAAGGGGGTCCTTGCAAATAAAACATTTTGATAACCACTAGTACTAGTTGGACTCCTGACATGCCATAGTGTCAAAGTAAATCAGTGTCATATACTGTACATATTGTGACATTCTTTATAGGGAACAACCCATGTGAAGAAAACCTGGAGACTTGACATTCACTAATTGGGTCTTATGATCAAAACTAAGAAAATGTTAATGTTCATAATATCAAACATTTTCCACGGACAAGACCCTGTTCAGTCACGGCCCATCACTAAAGCGACCACGCTTACAAAATGTATGTTTTGAGTGAATTACATTGCGAGATACTGTACTAGTGTTAGTTACACAGCTGGACTTTACTGGAGTTAATGGTCTTCAAAATGAGACTTCCGTAGCAGAATTACAAACGAAAACGAGACATCAATATGGCTTTGAATGAGTTCATGGCAGTTATTCAAATTTGTCAAAATGTTGCAATTTGTTTTTTAAAACGACAGATCACAGTGTCTTATGGCTATTCTTGAATAGCCAACGTACAAAATACAGCTTAAGTACTATTAGTACTACTAATAGCCTAGGCACGGGGTATATTCTCTTCAATAAACCCAAAAAAACCCAATGTGCATGCGCTGCCTTTTTAATAGCTAATATTAATATTGATTAAGGGTCTTACGGCGAAGATAATTGCGCTGGGAGTTTACTAGATTTATTCAAAGCTTCCAGCAGCAGCTGCGCTGCCAGAGTCGTTGTGGAGAGTTGTGGTCGCCCGAGCAGCTCTAATAACCGCAGCAACACCCAGGCTTCCTCATCATTCTGCACACAACTGCCGCCCCGAGAATCTAATTAAGACTCTCCTCCCTCATGCACACTGTGGAAGATATTTGATCGCATTCGCATTCTCAATAACAGATTGTGTGTGCGCTCGTGTGTGTCGCGCGCACGTGCGTACGTACGTACGTGTGCATGCAAATCCATATTAATTGAAAGATTTTTAGCCGCATGAGAGCATCTTTCTCGTTGCATTCCAAGACATAAGAAACATTTCTTTAAGAGTTTCCCCCCCCACCCCCCCCCCCCCCCCCAAGAAATGCACCAGCCACGCCGCGAGGGAAATCAACCACACCGAATGTATAAACGCATAACTTCCTGTCCAATGAAGGGGGCTAATTTCCATTACGCTACTCGTGTATTCGCGACGCGGTGGATGCGTATCGTCACTCAAACTCAGTCATACAGTATGTGAATCCCTTTCAAACCGCTCTCAGAGAGCACATTACTGTACGGGCAATACTGCATGTACAGCAATGTACAATATAAACAATAATACAATATAAATAATATTATAACAAAATACTGCATGTACTGCATGTACAATACTGCAATGGCATACTGCAATTCAAAACTGGCCCTCCTGTGAGCGTCTTTAAAAAAACGTGAAACTCGCATTCGCAGTCTGTCGGAGACATTTCAATTTAAGCTAAGCACATGACAGGGGGGGGGGGGTCAAAATAATGGAGAAGTTGCTAAACGACGTGTCTGAGTGAAGGAACTGCTCGCGCTTCCATCTGACAAGAAGTCATCCGTCATCGGCAGCCCTCAACTCACCTCCCTCTCATTATCTCAAACGCAGGAAACACTTTGAGAGGGGGGGGGGGGGGGGGGTATTGGAGGTAGGACAGCTGAGAGAGAGACAGTGTAGGAGAGACAGACGGTAGGACAGCTGAGAGGGAGACAGTGTAGGAGAGACAGACGGTAGGACAGCTGAGAGGGAGACAGTGTAGGAGAGACAGACGGTAGGACAGCTGAGAGGGAGACAGTGTAGGAGAGACAGACGGTAGGACAGCTGAGAGGGAGACGGTGTAGGAGAGACAGACGGTAGGACAGCTGAGAGGGAGACAGTGTAGGAGAGACAGACAGTAGGACAGCTGAGAGGGAGACAGTGTAGGAGAGACAGACAGTACGTTCGTTTGCAATGGCATACTGCATTTCAAAACTGGCCCCTGTCAGTCAGTCGGGGAGACATTTCAATGTGTGAAATATGTGCGTGTGTGTTTGAGTGTTAAGTTGCGCATATGGTGGTGAAAAACAACCATGCTGTTTTCGTGCTCATACCCAGCCAGCCAGGCAGGCACCCACCCACACACACACACACACATAACTCCGTAAGGGAGTGGTTGCACCACTCAAAAAAAGGAAAGAATTCTGAATATTATTCTCTCGCCTGATATCATTGAGAATGCGCTATATGCATGCGTCGATTGGATCCCTTATGACGTTGTGAGAGAGGGAGGGTGACTGATTTAAGCACACCTGGGCCTGAGTCGAACTAGAACTGGACTCAGAGCTGGGCGTGGCTGCACACCTGTTGTGCATCATGGACTTGATCAAGGCACAGCAGGTTGAATCAGTCACCTCCACAAACACTCGGTAGATAACCTCTGTCCGGACAGTGGAGAGCTATCTCCACTGGTTATCTAGGGAGGGTGACTGATTTAAGCAGTCACACCTGGGCCTGAGTCAAACTACAACTGGACTCAGAGCTGGGTGTGGCTGCGCACCTGTTGTGCATCATGGACTTGATCAAGGCAACAACAGGTTAAACAGGCTCTCCGCTGTCCGGACAGAGGTTATCTAGGGAGGGTGACTGATTTAAGCAGTCACACCTGGGCCTGAGTCAAACTATAGAACTGGACTCAGAGCTGGGTGTGACTGCTTAAATCAGTCACCCTCCCTCTCGCAGACGTTTCCAGACGTCCCATACGGACGGAATGTGATGAGGAGTTACCTCTTGGTTCCTACTCGGTGGTTGGGGGCGATGTCGATGGTGTCCGTGGCGGAGTCGTGGCGGACGGCCAGGCCCAGGTCGGCGATGCAACACGTGCCGTTCTTCTTCACCAGGATGTTCTTGGACTTCAGGTCGCGGTGGGCGATGGCCGGCTTACCTGCAGGAGGGGGAGAAAAAAAGGACTGGTTAGATCCAGCGTTGTTTTTGGCAACACATTTCTATTTTAGTTTTTAGCCACGGTCCTCTTGAATGGTTTTCATTTAGTTTTAGTCACATTTGAGTCACCCTGGAATGTATTAGTGTTAGTCTAGTTTCAGTCGACTAAAAACACATTTTAGTCGACTAAATCAACTAGATTTAGTCGACTAAAATGTGTTTTTGGGCATAGATCTGCTATTTTCGGCATGCAACCGAGTGTAAAATGACTTGTGTCTTTTGCTTATGGTGTCCCTTCCTAACATTTTACTCTAGTTTTTATCTGTTGACGACATTGTCGACACATGTTTAGTTTTAGTCATCATAGCTTAGCTTACATTTAGTTTCCATGTAGTTTCCGTGAGTGAAAAAGTGAGTAGTCGACGGACATCTTTCGTCTTGGTTTTAGTCGACGAAATCAACACTGGGTTAGAATCGGCTGTTTTCAAATGGCCCGAAATGTACAGTATACGGAGCTGAAGTGGTTAACTTATGTTTCCCACGTGATGTTTTCCTTCCACTTACAGTAGCCCCTGAAGGAGTTAAGCTAGTGTAAAATGTAAACCGCTCCCTGTCCTCTGGGAAGGCAAACCTCGACCCCTCCTCATTGAGCAATTACAGACCCATATCAAAACTAGCGCGCGCGTGTGTGTGTGTGTGTGTGTGTGTGTGTGTGTGTGTGTGTGTGCGTGTGTGTTGACAGAGCTGCATCTTCGGTATAAAGTGTATATATAGTCTGTACACTCTGTACCCCAGCAGCTCATTTCCATTAAATAGCCTTTGCTGTATGATGAACATGCATCTACGTGTCTGTCTGTGTGTTTCCCTCTATGACTCAACCATATCAATTTGAAAACTGGCCCCCTGTAAAATCTGAATCCCCAACCCACACCCACCCACCCCTTTCCCCCCCCCCCCTCACTGTATATGTTTATTTTCCATTTTTTTTACCTCCTTTATGGTGAACTCCTGTTATGTTCTTTGGCTATGTAGAAGTGTCTATTTGTACGTCTCTAAATGTTTTGATGAGTTGAACAAGGTGGACCCTCTTGTAAACAAGTGTAATGCTGGGGTCGTACTCATCTCATTCAGTTCAGTTGTGAAAACAGACACTTGGAAAAGGAGTATAGGCTATTTATTGATTGACTGAATACTTTATTAACAGGCTTTGGCCTAGGCCTGTTTCCATTGTGGTCCTCTGTATAATAACAGAATCGGTCAGAATCGGTCAGAATCGGTATCGGCAGATATGGCCCTGCAAATAATCGGATATCGGTCATAATTTCATAATCGTGCACCCCTGCTGCAAACTGTTAATCAATCAATCAATCAACCAATCAACCAATCATGGAGCCGGTAATCGCTGTATAGGGAATGAGTCCAAAAAGAATAAGACCTCGAATGGATCCATGATTTTTTTATGTGTAGCCATAAAAGACAAACCAAAGTCCTGAAGCCTCTGCTTGGGCTCATCATCCTCCTGGGTTGAGGAGGACGTCATTTATCTCTACGGGAAATTAATACAATTATGTTCCCACTATCTCCATATGCAGGTAGTGCGCCAGGCCGCCGGCTTTGGCAGTGTGTGTGTGCGCGCGCATGTTTGCGTCTGTGTGTGTGTGTGTGTCTGTGCATTACCTTGCGTCCCCACTATCTCCATGTGCAGGTGAGCCAGGCCACTGGCGGTGGACAGGGACAGTTTGATCATCCCCTCCACCGTCACCGTGTAGCGGTTCAGGTAGTCGAACAGCGAGCCGTGCTCGTGGTAGTCGGACACCAGCCACAGCTGGGTCCACGTTCCGTTATCTGCACGTGGGGCGGACACGCACGCACACGCACGCACGCACACGCACACACACACACACACACACACACACACACACACACACACACACACACACACACATACACACACACACACACACACACACACACACACACACACACACACACACACACACACACACACACACACACACACGTCAAGGACCACCAGAATTATCTGTTTTTGGCCACGGACCCCCAAAACGTTCACACTGATAGAATATGTATATTCATTCAAGATTTGCGCCATATTTTCACGATTGAAAAAAAATAGCAGACCTACAAGCTTATAGTGCGGCACTCGGTACCGCGCTATGAGCTTGTAGATACTTTAAGACCTGGAACACATCTGTGTGACCTTATAGCTTTGAACCACTTTAACCATTATTTTAAACTTTAGCTGTTGAAAAGTAGCAGATCTATACATACATAGCTTGTAGATCTGTTGAAGAATCGTGAAAATGTGGTGCAAAATCTTTGAATATATACAATATTCTTTCACAGCAAAGGTTTTTTTTAACACCATATCTTTGCTTCTGGGGGGGGGGGGGGGGGGGGGGGGGGGGGGGGTCCCCTGGAACAAGATATCTTCAGATGGTCGGTGGCCGATCACAGATCCTTGACATGAAATAGTTGAGAACCACTGACATAGAAACATGTTTGTTTTTTTCCCCCCAGAAAACTGTCATGTTTTAGAAGACATTTGTAGAATCTGGTCAATGGGTTTAAAACGACACATGGACAAAACCTTCTTCCACTGTCCACATGAATAGATCAAACAAAAATCGCTTTCTTGACCTTTGAACAAAAGATAAAGATAGTTTGTTTGTTGCACGCCACCCAAAAAAGCACATGGCAAATAAACTGTATACAATTCAACATGCAATAGTTTTGCCCCCCCCCCCCCCCCCCCATCTGAAAATATGAAAATATGAACCTTGGTTGAAAAACCAAAAACAAAGTTGTCCCTTAATCTTAACAGCATGGCTAAGGCTAGTAGGGGTGCTATACTATAATATGAGTTTTCTGTTACTAGGCCTAATACATATGCTGTATCACAGCTTCATCCTGGTTAGTTGCCTGTGTCAGTTCGTTCATACAGTAATTATAACTTGCATGTGGAGAGAAGCCACTTGTTCGCATGAAAATGCACGTGCATTTTGCGGCGCAAGCTTATACCCGCGCGCATGCCCTCCTAAACGTACAGCGCCTCCTACTGAAAATATGTTTCCCGTGGCCCTGCTTAACAGTTTGTGCCGGTGTGGTTGAAGAAGAGTATACATCATTATCTCAGGCCACCTTTGTTGTCGGGAAGTTATCACTTTTAATTCGGCATTTACACTGTCAAGATTTGACATGCTGTGTAGTGTGCATGAGAGAGAGAGCGAGCAAGAGAGAGAGAGAGAGAGAGAGAGAGAGAGAGAGAGAGAGAGAGAGAGCGAGAGGAGAGAGAGAGAGAGAGAGAGAGAGAGAGAGAGAGAGAGAGAGAGATTGAGAGAGAGATGAAGAGAGGAAGGGTATCACATTATTCCACAGAGGTTCGCCACCTATGCTGGCTTCAAAGAAAAGGAAAAGGAGAGGCACATCAATCTGAGGAACACTCCAACAGACAGAGACAGAGGAGGGGAGGGGAGGGGAGGGGAGGGGGGGTGAGGATTTGGAGGTTAATGGCTGGTTTGTTGTTTTGTCCTCAAAGACCCACAGCTCCAGATGGACAGAGAGACAGACAGATGGACAGACAGACAGAGATACAGACAGATGGACAGAGAGACAGACAGACAGAGAGACGGACGGACGGACGGACGGACGTAGTGGGTGTTAAATCCATTCACGCCGCGGGAAGGGCAAACAGGCCGTCCGTTTGGCTGGCATTCAAGCTGAATTATTTGGCTCCTCAATTTAGTTTGATTTGAAGCTCAAAGAACGTTTTATAAAACGTGTAATTTATTAACCCATTTAGACCTGAGACCAGATTCTACAAATGTCTTTGAAATACTGACAGTTTAAAAAAGAAAAACCTATGTTTCTATGTCAGTTGGTTCTCGAATGATTTCATGTCAAGGACCCCCAGAATTATTTGTATTTGGCCTCCGACCACCATCTCAAAATATGTTGCTCCAGGGACGCCCTGAAGCAAAGATTTGAGTTAAAAACGTTCACTCTGAAAGAATATATATTCAAAGATTTGCACCACATTTTCACATGTTTTTTTTCCAAAAATAGCAGATCTACAAGCTCGTTTTCAATAGATAAAGTATAACATAATGTTTAAAACACCAAAAGGGGTTCCCGTCCTGAACGCGTTAAATCGGTAGGACAAACAGGCCGTCCGTTTGGCTGGCATTCAAGTTGAATTAATTGGTTCCTCAATTTGGCTTGAGTTGAAGCTCAAAGAATGACATGGAGGACATCGGCTTCTGTTTAAAAAGAAAAAGAAAAAGTGCCGTTAATTACCGGCCCCATATTGAGCAATTCCATTTCTACTGCCGCACGGAATGCACGCCAGGAACACAATCGGTGCCGGAAGTTCTTCAAAATAGAAGCTCTGACTGGTGCCAGAGTTGTCTGGTCGCTTTTACTCTGAAACCCACGACCCGGAAACAATCCACAAAAAAAAAACACATTGCTAGCTTACATTGCGATTGTTTTAATTTATGCGATATATGATCCAAAAAGCGTTCATTTTTTTCGCGGGAGAGACGGATGAGGAGCAGAAATGAAGCGTCGGTATAATTTATCGATCCGTTCAAAACCACGGAGAGCGCCCTGGATCAGGAGAGACGAGTCATTCTTTCCGCCGCGCTAACAGCTAAGTCAACGGTAAGCTAATTTGAGTGCAGAGCATAGCATACGGCAGCCGAAAGGCGAACTGACAAAAAAAAAAAGAGGAAAAAAATCAGAATTACTTCAGAAGTACATAGGACGTCCTCAGACGTCCTATGTACGCGTCGGTAGGTGGCGCTATGATGATGTGTGGCAACGTCCGTATGTACGGAATCGGTTAACATCGCACTGACACAGCAGAGGAGGACAATTGCCACACAGTGGTGTGCAAAGATAGACACTAGGTGGTGCTAGAGCACCTGCCCTTTGACCTCTGGACAGCAATGTGCCCTTTTGAAAAAATAATAATATATATATATTTTTTTTTTGTTGTACACTGTACATTATGTGGACCATGGTGACATTGATCAAGTCTTGATAAAAAAGCTTCTAATATATTATTTATGCCCCAAAATCTATAAATCTCACTTTCTAAGGCAACCGGACGGTTCCACGCGCTGCACAAGGTGCCCTTTTTTTCACTTGAGCACCTGCCCCTCTAAATGTCTGCAGTGCACGCCACCTGTTGCCACATGGAGGTAAATCAAAAAGAAAATAGTTGTGGCCGTGAGAGTGCTTCAAACCTATATCGCCAATGTGACATTGAACGAGCTGCTTTCCTCTCCAAATATCGAATATCTGAAGCGGCAGCCGGGGGGCGCAGACAAATGAATGGGCTATAAGCTCTATATGCACACAGAATATGTCTGGTGTTCCAACAGCTCAAGGTGCTATACCGAGGATACTACTGAAATTAAGGCTCCGTTCCATTAAAGTGTGCAGTGGTTCTCAAACTCAAGAACCCCCTCTTCCCCCCCTAACTCTGAGAGTGTGAAAAGGGAACCGTAAGGCTCTCAGAGTTACAGCCCCGTACGGGGCCATTTTGGAACCCGCTCAAAGACACGTTGAGACCCATTGGTGTAGCGGAGTGTTTCCAGTGAGCCAACGACACACACAATAGCAGCACCCTGACTTTGGTTGACCAGAATGGAACAGAGCCTTCATTAGTGTCATTAACACCGACTCTGGTTGACCAGAATGGAACAGAGCCTTCGTTAGTATCATTAACACTGACTCTGTTTGACCAGAATGGAACAGAGCCTTCATTAGTGTCATTAACACTGACTCTGTTTGACCAGAATGGAACAGAGCCTTCATTAGTGTCATTAACACCGACTCTGTTTGACCAGAATGGAACAGAGCCTTCGTTAGTATCATTAACACTGACTCTGTTTGACCAGAATGGAACAGAGCCTTCGTTAGCGTCATTAACACTGACTCTGGTTGACCAGAATGGAACAGAGCCTTCGTTAGTGTCATTAACACTGACTCTGGTTGACCAGAATGGAACAGAGCCTTCATTAGTATCATTAACACTGACTCTGTTTGACCAGAATGGAACAGAGCCTTCATTAGTATCATTAACACCGACTCTGTTTGACCAGAATGGAACAGAGCCTTCATTAGCATCATTAACACTGACTCTGGTTGACCAGAATGGAACAGAGCCTTCATTAGTATCATTAACACTGACTCTGTTTGACCGGAATGGAACAGAGCCTTCATTAGTATCATAAACACTGACTCTGTTTGACCGGAATGGAACAGAGCCTTCGTTAGTATCATTAAAAGATTTTCAGCAAAACCCGTTTCAAATTTGACATGAAGCAAGATCCACGAGATGTCTCATAGTTGATTGACTTAACCCATTCTGGACGGGAACCCCTTTTGGTGTATTAACTAAGCATTATGTTATACTTTAGCTATTGAAAAACAGCAGATCTACAAGCGAGTGGCGCGCTACGAGCTTGTAGGTCTGCTGTTTTTGAAAAATCGTAAAAAATGCGGCACAAAATCTCTGAATATATATTCTTTCAGAGCAAACGATTTTTTTTAATTTCGACGTCAGGCCCGAAAATAAATGAACGAAAGACGAACAAAGAATAATAGAAAGAACACATTTAACGTACCTTTGTTGTCGGCGGCGATGAAGCCCAGGATGTTCTCGTGCCGCAGCATCACCGTCTGGTAGATCTCCGCCTCGCGGAACCAGGAGCGCTCCTCCCGCGAGGAGAAGATCTTCACCGCCACCTCCTCGCCGCGCCACTTCCCGCGCCACACCTCGCCGAAGCGGCCCTTCCCGATGCTCTCCTGGAGGATGATGGTCCTGGCGATGGTCCTCTGGACCAGCAGGGGTAGACCTGGAGGGGAGGAGACATGCAACACACGGCCGTGTTAAAGGGGAAACTCCACCCTTTGTGCAAAAGAATATATACATGTTGATGATGTGTAGAAGATTTAGAACACTTTCCTGGGGGTCTTTGTGTGTGTAATATGTGGGTTTTAGATATTTTGGATTTTAGCTGATGGCATGAACACTGGGCTCATTTACTTCCTGGTCAACATCTAGAATGAATAAGAAGGATGGTGCACGGAGGCGAGGTTCCTACGGGAGGTTTGCACATGCTCAGTGTAAACAGGAACTGTGATGACGGTGTGTTCCAGCAGAGGTGCTAGAGGTGCATGAGAGTTGCTGACACTGAACTGAAATAATAAAAAGGACGTCACAAAAAGAGAATAGTACAAAGTTGATTTTGTTTTTATTTTAAAAAGTATATCAATTTCATAACTGAGGAAAAAATGTTGTGTATAACAGACTGAAAGATAAAGGACAAGTACATTCACTAAATGTTACTGTTTTTGTATATTTTCTTTTGTGGATTTTCCATGTTCTTTAGTACATGTGTCAAACTTTTATTTTTTGTGAAATGACAAAGGAACATGATACTGTTCATTCAAGTGCTGTGGATGATACAAAACATTTGAAAATGGAAGGGTGGCTGCTGTTTAATTCTCAACTGTTCTGGATCTCATTATTTACATCACAAGTTATGAGCTTTGTATCTAGCACCTCTGCTGGAACACTAGCCGTTTTTTTTTTTTTACTGAATTCGGTGTATATTAAAAAAAAAATATATATATATATATATATATATATATATATATATATATATAAATAAATAAAAACATATGGGCTGGTCCTTTAGAAACGGTAGATGGGGCCTTACACCGGTTCTCCTCGATGCGGAAGGAATATTACAGGTTACCATGTATTTTATAATAGATGAGATGCGTGTTGAGACTCCCCTTTTTGACGTTGCGTTGCCTTGGAGACAAGGAGCAGCTGCATACATACATACTGTACATGCATACCATATAGTACAGTACTATACAACACACAATGAGACACACAGACCCCTTTTTCACCGGTTGGTTCCCAATGGGTGAACGGTTCAGTTCTTTGTGCTTCTTAGAGCCAGAGCTCCACAATTGGATCGTTAATGTATTCATTGAGTGGGCAAAAGTAAAACCATACCTATATATTAAATTGTTATCACCATGAAACTTCCCCAGTTGATTACTTACACGAAGACAATGATTTATTGTATTGCGTTTTTTTTAATATGCATATGAGGCATTATACTAGGAAAATATGCAAAATAATTTAAAGTTATGCAAGAACGCCCACCGAGTGTCAAAAAACTACTTTCTGGCCTTGACAACCCATGCATCCAAACCGAAAAGTCCAGTCTGATTGCATTAAACAACGTTAAACAATATTAAACTCACTTTGCATGTTGCTTTGCCACTCCATGTGCCATTCATTTTAAGCATGCGCATACCCTCTATTCCACGTTAAATTGATGTTGGTGGAGAGATAACAACAGGCAAACTTTGATCAAAGTAACTAATTAAGCAATATTACACGAGAGGGTGTGGTTTAACGTGATTATTGCCACGACAGTGATGCGGTCAGGAACGAGACGAAGTCGAGTTCCGCAAGCATCACTCGAGTGTAATATTGCAATTCTACAACAGTTACCCTTAAAACTAGGAAAATCCCTGAATTTTCTTTTTTTTTAATGACAGATGTAGTCACTACGACCACAAATGTCCCAAGAAACTAGCTAGCCTAGCCTCCCGAGTTTGCTAGCGCTTTGGGAAAACAGAGCGGCTGAATTCTTTGTTTTGATTAGGTGGTGAATGGTGCTGGTTTGATCCACGGCTATAGAAGCCGTTTCAACCAATCAGATTGCTTCCTCGAAACGACCCGTTTGACTAATGCATGTCAAACTGAGGGGGTCCTTGAAATTTAACGGGTTGAGAATCACTGCTAGAGCCGTAAAAATCTTCTCTTATGGGGCTCCCTGGCATGTGTTTTCAAATTGGGGGTCCGCGGGCTAATTAGTGTCATTTTGGGGTCTAGTGAAAAAAAAAATAAAAAAAAACAAGAAGAATAAATGATGGGGACCACCTGGAACCCCCCTCAAGGACCACTGGCGGTCCCCGAACCACTGGTTGAAAACCGCAGATTTAGGCAGTGGTGGAAATTAAATGTCATGACATTTCATCATTTCGTGGAGATGGTAATAAGTATAAAGTATAGGTTGTAATAATATTCAAAAATGTACTAGTGACGTCATGGATGTCAGACTTTTATGAAGTCTGTTGCACATCATGACAGCTTCAGAGTAGAAGTACACGCTCTTGCCCTTTAAAACTCATTTAACGCCAAGGACTTAATTAGCCCATTTAGGGGCCCGAGGACTATTCTTTTTTTCTTTAAAAGGCTTCTAAATCAGTTAAATCCCGATAAATAATTGGACCTCGATATGAGAAGAGTTGAAAAAACCACCACTTTAATTTGTCGAGTCACACACAAACAACACACGGCGCGCACACACACACACACACACACACACACACACACACACACACACACGGCATGCTGCAGTGTGGTGTAGATGGAGGGTGGCAGCAGATAGCGCTTGGCCCACTGTCTGCTGCCTACGGCAAGAGTTCCACTGAGAGGTGATAATTTATGGCTCCCCTAGAACAACACGGGCCCGTGCCAGTACCGCGTGTGTGTGTGTGCGCGTGTGTGTGTGTGTGTGTGTGTGTGTGTGTCTTCGTTGCCAGCATCTCCCTGACAGTCAGCCCCCCCCCACCCATTTAAGCACCACTCCAATGTGTGCACAGTGCACGCAAACAACAATTATGACCAATACAAAAGAAAAAACTAAAAAACTAAAACCAAACCAGCTCTAACCAGTTTGTGTAGGGATACAAAAAAAGATGAACAATTATGCTTTGTGTATTTGCCTCTGGTGAACATAATTACTATTTTAAAAAATGCAGAGTCAGTCGACAGTTTTAAAAAGCTGCTTAAAACACACCTATAATGGTAAATATTTTGGCCTAATATAGTGAGTATCTCTATTGAGTCTTGTTCTGCCTGTATATATTTATTCATGTATTCTGTTGCTCGTTTATTATTGTTATCGGTGTTTTGCTGTTGACTGTGTTTTTCTTGTTTTATTTGTATTATTTTACTGTGTACAGCACTTTGTAACGACTGTTTTGAAAGGCACTTTATAAATAAACTGACCTTACCTTACCTTGCCTATTCCGACATCCACTTGGAATTTTTAGCAGAATAAAACAGACCTCTTAAGAGCAAGGACGTCTTTATATATGATTGCATTTGTTGAGCATCTTCAAAATGTGCAGCACACAGTCGCGCGCGCGCGCGCACACACACACACACACACACACACACACACACACACACACACACACACACACACACACACACACACACACACACACACAGTATACCTATTTTGTAGTGAGGTTTGGAAGCTTTACACCGCTCCAGGTGGTTCGGTCAAGAACAACAAAGCACTTGCTGTGCTGATTGCAGGTGGATACAGGTGCTCACTAATTGAGAACACAGCAGGGATAGGCTAGACTAGAGGGTCAATTTGCCCCTCTGCCAGCCAACAACAGTTCTTAATTGAGGAGGTCAGCATGACCTCAGCTCAGTATACTTGAGTATAATATATTTGAGCTGGCCCCTTTTTCACAGTATATATACCTGATCCCGAGCCGGAGGTGGTCATGTCGTAGATGAGGTCCTTGAGCGTGGTGCCCACCGTGATGAAGGGGTGCGGGTGGTGGTGGTGGTGGTTGCCGTGGGGGTCCTCCTCGTTGGGCACGCGGTGGTGGTGGTGGTGGTGGTGCTGGTTGTGGGCCCCCGCCGCCCCCAGGCGGTGGCTGTGGCACACGTAGAAGGCCAGCACCAGCAGCAGGCAGAGCACGCACACGGGGCCCGCGATCACCGCCGCCAGCGCCACGGGGCCCAGCTGGGGAGCCTTCACCGTGGGGACTGTACGGGGGAGAGAGAGAGATTTTTGATTGATTGATTGATAGAATATTTTATTAGGCAACATAAATGCAAACAGCACCGAAGAAAGACCTTGCGGCTTTGTTTCCATTCGGGTCCTATCCACTCACACATGACATGAATAATAAGTTAACACAGTAACAGTAAGTGATATAACAATACTAATTTAAGGCAAGAGGGAGAGAGGGAGAGAGGGAGAGAGAGAGAGAGAGAGAGAGAGAGAGAGAGAGAGAGAGAGAGAGAGAGAGAGAGAGAGAGAGAGAGAGAGAGAGAGAGAGAGAAAGCAGGGAACCATGGCTTGAAATTGACATATCGGTTGTTCAGTTTTACCCGCCCCGTTTTGGAGATATGGCTTATTATAGAGTAATAATGTCTTGCAGAGAAACAGCAAGTCGAGAAAACAGGCTTGAAAGGTTCACTTCTGTGGACTCTAGCATTTAAACCTATAGCTAGCTACATGTACACGTTTCCATTTCAGCTGACATTTATTTCACACATGCTCTAGTATGTGAAGAGTCTGCCTGTGTTATTTACTCATTTCGGATTAAAAAAATATATACAATTTTGCTCCTCTCCTGTTAAGTCTTGCCGCCATGACCGTCTCTGTATCAAAGAGTCACATACTGTGTGTCCTCACTCACTCCAGAGGGCCACTATAGTTCCACACTCACTCCAGAGGGCCACTATAGTTCCACACTCACTCCAGAGGGCCACTATAGTTCCACACTCACTCCAGAGGGCCACTATAGTTCCACACTCACTCCAGAGGGCCACTATAGTTCCACACTCACTCCAGAGGGCCACTATAGTTCCACACTCACTCCAGAGGGCCACTATAGTTCCACACTCACTCCAGAGGGCCACTATAGTTCCACACTCACTCCAGAGGGCCACTATAGTTCCACACTCACTCCAGAGGGCCACTATAGTTCCACACTCACTCCAGAGGGCCACTATATTTCCACACTCACTCTAGAGGGCCACTATAGTTCCACACTCACTCCAGAGAGCCACTATATTTCCACACTCACTCCAGAGGCCACTATATTTCCACACTCACTCCAGAGGGCCACTATAGTTCCACACTCACTCCAGAGGGCCCACTATAGTTCCACACTCACTCCAGAGGGCCACTATAGTTCCACACTCACTCCAGAGGGCCACTATAATTCCACACTCACTCCAGAGGGCCACTATAGTTCCACACTCACTCCAGAGGGCCACTATAATTCCACACTCCCTCCAGAGGGCCACTATATTTCCACACTCACTCCAGAGGGCCACGATAGACAAATTCAGAAACGGGTCTCATGGTCGCAGCAAACGTATTTCCTATAGGCGGAGACGACATATCTGCGGTGTAAACTCACAGGTCTTCTACTGCATTGTACCAAGACATCAGAGACACATACTTCCCACAGATTACAACCACACACGGAGATTTTGAAGACATGACCAATGACAAAAAACTCCCATATCTGCTGGGTGAAGTACAACAATGTGCAAACACAGCAGCAAGATTTGTGAGTTGCTGTGATAGGAGAAGGATATCAAATGGAACACAACCACCCTAAAGACTAATCATTGTGTATATTCCTGCACTATACCTGCATCGAGTGATCTTGGTACACAGAAGTTGATCTATTGAAGATTCTGACCTTCAAAGTACATAATTTCTGTTTTGATTGTATTGCTGTATTGTTGTATTGTTCTTTCTGCTTTGGCAATGTAAACGTATGTTTTCTCATGCCAATAAAGCCCTTTGAATTTAAATTGAATTGCATTGAACGGTAGAGTGACTGATGTTAGTCTGCTCAAACGTTACTCTTTAACCTGCTTTTTACTAACACTAACTTTACAAAGATTACCAGAACATCGGGATGAACCTGTGTAGTTTATGGCTGCTCCAACAGTAGTGGCAACGTTCAACTTTGGAGAGAAACGGAATGTCAAAAAATGCACGGCGGTGTCTGAGACCAGAGCCATAGAGTAATGGTTGAGACGAAGCAGTGAAAGGTCCTGAATGATACATAAAGTCAATGTTACACAATACCCAATCTTTCTGTTGTATGAACACAAGGCTGCTGTACTTTATACCTCATACTTGAAATGCTATTTAGTATTTAAGAAAATCGCAAAAAGAATCACATTGTGAACCTAATATTGTTGTTCGTACCGTGAGTCGAGTGAATCGTCACATGCCTACGATTATATCCTCTGTAATTCCACATGCTTACTGCACCTCACATTGTTCTTTTTCTTACATGAAGAGAAAATTACACTAATGAGTAATAGCCATTAGCAGCCATTTGATGCTATTTTTAGCCAGACAAATGGGTGGAAAATGGATGAGTCACCAAAGTAGAGCAGTGTTGGTTTTCATACCATAGTGGTCCGTGGCTTCAACGTCAAATGAAATAATGGACGAAAAAGAAAAAAAAAACGATTGAAAAATTCAGATTTAATTGAATGAGGCACTAAAGGGACACTGGCAGCGGATAAAACGGGTGCTATGACAACGGATATTGCATACTATAGGTTCCCGACTTGCATCGTTCCCATGTAGGCTGGTGGCCGACGGGCACAGGTCTAGTTAAGTTAATGGCAATTTCCCCATTGACAGCCCATTCATCCCTCCTGTCTGATTGTATTAAATAACGTCAAACTCACCAACGTCGCAGCTGTGCGAAAAGCTTGAATTGTCCTTTTTCTATCTGCAAAGTGTTTGTTTCCTTAAAAATCACACCTTTGTGAAGTGAAGTCATGCTATGAGCTACTCTCTGTGAAGACATTTCGTGCAGCTGCGTAACGCACCGGTTATAAAGTTGCACATGATGTAGTAGGAGGCAGCAGGAGGTTGCTTCACATAAAAAAAAAACCCTGAGTGCTTATAATAATAATGAATTGCATTTTTATAGCGCTTTCCCAAGTGCTCGGACAGTCGACGCCGGCGTCCTCACTTCCCACATTCGCACACCAATGGAGGCAAGTTCACACACCGACCGACTCATTGGAGGCAATGTAGGGTTCAGTATCTTGCCCAAGGACACTTATATATTATATTTTGGGAGATATTTGTCAGTCGTGACACCTGCAGGTACTTGAGAGCCTGGTCCTAGAGAATACGAAGTGAACTTCCACCGTCTGGGCTGTGAATTTCCAATCAAAGTGAAATATGGCTCTGTCTGGACAGCTGGGCGACTAACTAAACCTGCATAGAAACATGTGTTTATGCCAGCGGTTTTCAACATTTTTCTGTGTCAAAATTGTGCCAAGGTAGCCGTGGTTATCAAGATCTACAAGCTCATTAGTACACTACAGAGCAAAATAGATAAAATAGCAGATCTACTATGCTCCATGCATAGCGAAATAGATACAATAGCAGATCCACAAGCTCACTACATAGCGAAATAGATAAAATAGCAGATCTACAAGCTCACTACATAGCCCCATAGCAAGTAAATTGAGATCTAGAAGCTCACATTCAGCGCCTGTGAATGCCACGCTACTGTTCTCTGTTTTTATAAGCCACTTTGTGACGTGCTATAAGCTTGTAAATCAACTACTTCCACTATTTTGTACATTTTTTGGAAATATTCTTGTCCACGTTAAATTTGTCTGCTTGCCTTATGTGTCATATCTGCCAGACAACTATTCTACAATCTCCAAATGCGACATAGAGTCTGGAACTACACCACCTGAATGCTATATAGAGTCTGGAACTACACCTCCTGAATGCTATACAGAGGAACTACACCTCCTGAATGCTATACAGAGGAACTACACCTCCTGAATGCTATACAGAGGAACTACACCTCCTGAATGCTATATAGTCTGGAACTACACCTCCTGAATGCTATACAGAGGAACTACACCTCCTGAATGCTATATAGAGTCTGGAACTATACACCTCCTGAATGCTATATAGAGGAACTACACCTCTCGAAATCCGAGTAAGGAAGCTGCTATTTCCGTTCACGAAAATATATTTTAAAATATCTTTAGGGATTTTTTTTTAAATGTCCAGTTCTGCTAAGCAACAAGCTATATATGCTTAGATGTTTTCTATTTATATTAGGATAAATGTGTGCGACTGTAAAGACAAAACGGAAGTGGGCAGGAGGCTCCACTTCCGTGGAAGCATTTATATTCTACTCATGAGCTTCCGTTGCTCCAGACTGTATGACGGAAGCATTCATATTTTACTCATGATAAGACCTTCCGTTGCTCCAGACTGTATGACGGAAGCAATCATATTTTACTCATGATCAGAGCTTCCGTTGCTCCAGACTGTATGACGGAAGCATTTATAGTTTACTCATGATAAGACCTTCCGTTGCTCCAGACTGTATGACGGAAGCAATCATATTTTACTCATGATCAGAGCTTCCGTTGCTCCAGACTGTATGACGGAAGCATTTATAGTTTACTCATGATCAGAGCTTCCGTTGCTCCAGACTGTATGACGGAAGCATTTATAGTTTACTCATGATCAGAGCTTCCGTTGCTCCAGACTGTATGACGGAAGCAATCATATTTTACTCATGATCAGAGCTTCCGTTGCTCAAGACTGTATGACGGAAGCATTTATATTCTACTCATGATCAGAGCTTCCGTTGCTCCAGACTGTATGACGGAAGCATTTATATTTTACTTAGCTCGAACATTTTAACTCAAATCTTTGCTTCTGGGGAGGTCCCTGGAACAACATATTTTCAGATGGGGGGGGGGGGGGGGGAGGCATATTACATATAACTTTTGGGGTCCTTGACATGAAATATTGAGCACCACTGATTCAGAAAACTGTGAGGATTTTGTAAAAAAAAAGAACATCACATCACACAGGTGCAGTGCATGGTGACTGGGCATATCATGTTTGTTTTTCTCCCCAATCAGAAGGTTGACAAACGGTGCATTGTTAACGGCCCTGAATGAGCAGAACGGAGTGGACGCCGGATGGACACACACACACACACACACACACACACACACACACACACACACAGAGCAACATGTCACGTTGGGGCAGATGGTCGTCAAGGTCGTCATCGTGGACCAAAACCAAAGCCGCACCACACGGCGCAATCATCGACATCGTTAGCGATGACATCTGGTGACATTGTTTTCCGAGCCACGACAGACAGACGGACGGAAGGGCGTTTAGATTTCGAATCGATGTCCGACGAAGGACGATGAGGTGGATGCGGACTGACGGGAGAGAGAGAGAGAGAGAGAGAGAGAGAGGTTCTATACCAACTGAATACAGAGGTGGAAAGTAACTTAGAACTGTACACTTTTGAGGTAGTTTACTTGTAGAGACAGAGAGAGAGAGGAGAGAGACAGAGAGAGGAGAGAGAGACACACTCAGAGAGAGAGAGAGAGAGAGAGAGAGAGAGAGAGAGAGAGAGAGAGAGGAGAGAGACACACACACACACACAGACAGAGAGAGAGAGAGACTGAGAGAGAGAGAGACAGAGATTGCAGGGTGCTACAGAGGTCAAAGCATACGAGTGTTCATGAGGCAGAGCAGACAGCGGCCAACTATAGCGCCTTAGCCAGAGCTCATCATCCACAAACCATCTGCCTCGCCGCTGGTGTATCTGGAGGTCCTGGACCACAGCTCTACGCACGCACGCACGCCACGCACGCACGCATACACGCACACACGCATACACGCACGCACGCAGAGGTTTGTAGCTTTGTACTGTTGGACTTTTGACTGTCGACCACAGAACGCACATACATTCACTCTCCGACGCCTAAAAACCTGCTGGGTGCCACAGCCAGTGTCTGTGAGTGCCGGTAGGGGGGTGTGTGTGTGTGTGTGTGTGTCTAAATCATTGGCAAAGTAAGGACGTGAAGTTCAACTTTGATTTAGTTTTGAATACATATTTGAAAAATGTCAAGATTTCGAGGTTTTTTTTTTTTATCGGCCTCAGGTTAATTTCAAGGTGCATAGGAAGGAAGGAAGGAAGGAAGGAAGGAAGACATTTTCCACTGATTAAATGAGAAGAGAAAGAGAGAGACAGAGAAGACAGACACGGACAGCGTAGGGAGACCGTCAGGAAGAGCAGACGTGTAGTAAGAAAAAAAAGGAGTCAGAAATAACGCTATTATTATTCCAGCTCCAGGCATTCAAACAAACTCTCGCCATAGTTAATCAACCCATCTGAGACCAGATCCTATACGAATGCCTTCTAAATTGTGACAGTTTTTTGAAAAGTATTATATATTCCAGGGTTTGGCAACCTTAGGCACCAGTGCCACCATTGGCACAATCTCACCGGCAAGTGCGTGAGAGAGTATTTTTGGTTTTGAATAAACTATTTAAAAAAATGCAGTCAAATAATTCCCTCACATTTTGTGTGTAAATTACATCCTGCATTCTACGTACATTAAAACTGAACTCTGTTATTGCTCTGAGTCTAATGATCATTAACAACGTGAAAGAAAATATTTAAAAAGAAGGAAAAACTTTATATTTGTGGACATTCAAAATATGTTGGAATTTTTCACGTGGTGTCATTGAAATTAATTAATGTTGATATGGCATACTGACGATCTAGAAAATAGCACATCTACAAGCTTGTAGCGCGGCACTCTGTGTCAACAGCTAAAGTTTAAAAATAATGGTTGAAAGCTATAAGGTGACACACAGATGCGTATCCAGGTCTTAGCGTTTTAAGGAGCGGTGCGTGGCTCCCCTCAAGTATAGCGTGTAACAGTCAGTATGCAGTGCCGGTTGGTGCCACAGGGTGGTGCACTGCGCTCGTTTTTGTTTTGCCGTGTGTACAAGAACTGACGTCACTTCCACGATATGTCCGTGTTGTGTTGGCGCGCAGAGTGACTGTATGCTCCGTTCACTTTTGTATTATTATGTTAGCACTACCGTCTCGTCTGCCGTGAGACCTGGCTTGATATGATCAATGCTCCATTATATGGCTGCTAAATAAACCATCCATCCATCCATCCATCTTCCACCGCTTATCCGTAGTCGGGTCGCGGGGGGCAACAGCTCCACCAGAGTGCTCCAGACCTTCCCTCTCCGGAGCAACATTAGTGACTTCCTCCTGGGGGGGATCCCGAGACGTTCCAAGGCCAGTGAGTCGATGTGTTTCCTCCAACTGCGCCTTGGTCTGCCCCGGGGTCTCCTCCCAGTGGGACGTGCATCGAGGACCTCCCTAGAGAGACGCCCGAGAGGCATCCTAACCAGATGCCCCGAACCACCTAAGCTGGCTCCTTTCCCAGGCGAAGGAGCAACGGGTTCTACTCCGAGTCTCTCTCGTGTGACTGAATAAACCAGCTTAACGACGTTATCTTTGTGCAGAAATACCTGGACATCTGCTGCGTCCAGTCCACTACTCCACGCTCAACACATCAATACTGAGTGGCGCGCTACGAGCTTGTAGGTCTGCTATTTTATTTTTTTAATTGAAGAGCGACTGACAAAGAAGACATTTTTTCGAATCTGATCTCAGGTCAGAATGGAAAACTGTCAGGAGGTACTGTAGAAGACATTTTTAGAATCTGATCTCAGGTCAGAATGGGTTAAGCCCTTCAGGAGGATAAAGACTCCGCCGACGTGGTGTCAGTCAGGATCTAATCACCCAGCTGGGGTTCATTTCTCAATAATGACCCTTCGCAGGTTTCTTTGGATCTCGCCCAGAGGGCTGCAGGGCAGCAAAGTATATGCCAAGAACGTGGGGTTCCGTTTTATTCTCCAACCAACCCGCCTGTGTCAGAGAATCTGTCCATTTTATTAATGTAATTTAATCCAGTAATTAAAAATAATATTTGTAAAATATTATACTTTTTTATATACAGATCGACAAGCTCGTATAGCGCGGCACTCGAAAAATCGTGAAAAATGTGTCGCAAGACTTTGAATGTATATTCTTTCAGTGCCAACGTTTTTAAAAAACTTGAATCTTTGCTTCAGGGGGGTGTCTTCTGGAACAACAGATTTTGACACCAGTCTGTTTGAATGACATGAACAGGTCACTGTGTGAACTCACGTCACATCCTTGATCATTCAGGTGGCATTAAAGCATGAATTCACATCACACGCACGCAACCGACTGCAATAGGTATAATGAAATGAAAAAAAAAGATCAATTCTCTGCCTTGCCGGGCTGAGATATCTCATTGCAAGGCCATGGTCGGGTCGGCACCCTGCACAAAATGCATTCAAATTTTATGTATTCATTCCTGGACGAATGTGTCATTGAAGGGAAATGAATAAAGGCCTCTGCCGTTTGAAAAAATCTTGAGCTTCATGAGCTTCATGTTTGACAAACCGAGGTCAGCTCATGAATACACACAAGGGCACAACTATATTAGAAATGTGAGAAATGGGGACATTTTGAGGACAATTTTCACCCGTTTCCTCACAAGGGTCTAGGGAGGTATATGAAAATGTAAAACAAAAAGTAAAAAAAAAAATGTTTTTGACTGAAATGCTTGTCTGTAATAACCTGTAAAAAGGAATAAAAACAAAGTAAACAGACAAAAAGTTAAATAATAATAATAATAATAATAAATGTCGGTATCGGCTTAATGAAATATCGGATATCGGTATCACCCCCAAAAACAGGAGCATATAGAATCTATGGTGTACTGTACATGTATATATACATACAGTAGCAGTGTTGATTTTGTCGACTAATACTATGACGAAAAATGTTCGTCCACTACCTTTTTCCGCTGAGGAAAAACTACATGGAAACTAAAACTAAGACAAAAAATATTGACAATTTCGTTAACTAGAATGTTAGTTAGGGACTAGTGGACAAGAGATCCAGTATAAGTCATTTTACACCTGGTTGCATGCTGAAAATAGCAGATCTACAAGCTCACAACGCGTCGCAGCGATCGGCTATTTTCAGCAAGTGTAAAACCAGCCACTATGATGATGATGGCCCGCCAAAATACATTTTAGTCGACTAAATCAACTGTGGATTTAGTCGACAATCTCCAAGTTAAATTAACAGTGGTTTTACAATATAAATTGGGGCACCAGAGATAGAAATGCCATTAAATCGGGGGTCCGTAGCACAATGAGTGTTAAACTGGTGGTCCTTGAAATTAATATGTTTCGGAATCACTGCTAGAGACCGTAAAAACCCTCCCTTATCGGGGGTCACATGGCATACGTTTTCAAATGGGGGGTCCGTGGCCTAATAAATGTTGATTTGGGGGTCCTCGACACAAAAAAGTTTGGGAACCACTGCACTAAAGGCACAAAAACTAAAATAAAAAATGGACTCACTGTCCTGTACTGTCTTTACTAATGAGGTAGCAGGTATCGGAATCTTGAGTAACAACTCACCAGACACACTTCTCCCCAGACCTTCTGGTGTGCTCATATTGCTTTCCTCTGTCTCCAGTCATGTCTGTTCTCAGTATTGTTCACTTCCCATTGTTGTCGACGCTCCGTTGTTTTTGTCTCGCTATACTTTTATTTTATTTCCTTGTTTTATGGTGAATAATTGTATTTTATTTCCTTGTTTTATTGTGAATAATTGTATTTTGTTTCCTTGTTTTATGGTGAATAATTGTATTTTATTTCCTTGTTTTATTGTGAATAATTGTATTTTATTTCCTTGTTTTATTGTGAATAATTGTAAATGTATGTGAAGTTGTGTGTACGAGTGTATATATATGTATACGAGTGTATATATATATATATATATATATATATATTCTGTGAAAGTATGAAACAGCTGAGGTAGTTGTAAATGCTTATAATTCTGTGAAGTTGCCTAAACATAATGCCAACCCCTTTTGCATCATGTTATGCTTTAGCTATTTAAAAATAGCAGATCTACAAGCTCACAGCGCGCCACCGAGTGGCGCGCTACGAGCTTGTAGGTCTGCTTATTTTTGAAAAATCGAAGAACGGCTGACTGAAAAAACAGCTTTTTCAGAAAACTGTCATTCTCAAACAAGACATTTTTTTAGAATCTGATCTCAGGTCAGAATGGGTTTAAATAAAAAACAGAAACTCACTGGGGAAGACGGAGGGGTCGGGGTTCTTGTTGCAGTAGTCCGTGTCGCAGCACATGGGGTAGATGCCCGTCTCGTCCTTGGTGCTGACGGCGCAGATGAAGGGCCGGTCGCGCGGGATGAGCTCGTTCTCGTGCACGCACATGCTGCGCTCCGTGGTCATGCGGCCGCTGGCCTTGCGCACCGCCACGAAGCACACGCCGTCCGTGGTGCAGCTGGAGTTGGCGCTGCAGCGCTCGCAGTAGCACTGGAGGCCTGCGGAGGGCGCCATGGGGGGAAGGGGAGAGGGAGAGAGAGAGGGAGAGAGAGAATTTAAAATTTAGGCATTTAACAGACGCTCTTAATCCAGAGCGATTTACAGTAAGCAAGAACAACATATTGTCATCAAGAATCTAGCATCTGACATCACACCTCAGACATTCTGACATTCCATATCGTCACCTTATTAAACTATTGGCCTAAGTCATTTTATCCTTACATGTTACATGATTGACATACACCTTTATTTGTATGTCAATAGTCATGTTTTTTCATATTTTTTGGAATTGAAATATAATATATTCTACATTTGGCACAGTTTTTTGTGTTTCCTGAAAAGCTTGAAAAAATGACTTGGGCAATTAGTTTAATAAGGCGGCCGGCGAGTTCTCAACAGGCCCGAAAATTAAGGCCCCCGGCCTTATAGGGCCCTCATCGAACCCTGTACACTTAGATCTCCGCTGACCTGATCTGACGTTCCATATGTTGATCTGACCACATCCAGACCCATGTACACTCAAGACACGCTCCATATATGGCCAGTACAGAATTAATTCCATATGTTGATCTGACCACATCCAGACCCCTGTTCACTCAAGACACGCTCCATATATGGCCAGTACATAATTCATTCCATATGTTGATCTGACCCCCCCGTGCCAAAGTGCCAGCGCTCGCCCAGCAGTCTGCTGTCACCTATAGGCGGATGCGTTCACGCAACCTCGCCCTTAGGTCGCTTCTCGCCCTCAGCTGTCTTTGCTTTACAGAGATTGTGCATCACATTCACCAATTTCACACACCGATGGCAGAGGGACCCATGCAAGGCACCTAACCTGCACATCGGGAGCAATTATAGGGGTTCAGAGTCTCGCTCAAGGACACTTCGACACTGACTCTGGGGGAGCCCGGGTTCGAACTGCAGGGGAACCGTACGGTTTCCATCCGACCACTCTACCCCCTGAGCCACCGCCGCCCCTCCTATGGCAGCATGGGTGCAAACGTTGGTACCAAGGACGGTGATCAGTGGCACACTGGCATACAGGTGGTAAACTAATTAAAAAACTTTAGTCCCTCACGTTTGTATGTAAATCACGTCCTGCACATCATTCTACATTCATTCAAACTCTGAACTCTGACTGGGAGAGGTTATTGCTCTGAGTCTATAATGATCATTATATAACAATATGAGAGAAATTATGTGAAAAGAAGGGAAAATGTTACATTTGTGGACCGTTAAAAATATGTTGGATATTCTTCTTTATGTGGTGTCAGATCAGCCGGAGAATCGGAGAGCGGCAGTCACTGTACCGCGGCACTGACGAAAAGAGAGTTGAGCCAGAAGGCAAAGCACTCAGTCTACCGAGCAATGTGCGTTCACTACTCTCACTATGGTCATGAAGTGTGGGTTCATGACCGAAAGAATAAGGTCGCGAATACAAGCGGCCAAAATGAGTCTTCTTCAACAGGTGGCTGGCATCTCCCTTAAGAGATAGGGTGAGAAGTTCAGTCAACACAATTAAGAGACACTCAGGAGTATAAGAGTCGCTGCTTCTTCGCCTGGAAAGGAGCCAGCTTAGGTGGTCCGGGGCATCTGGTTTAGGAAACTTAGGATGCCTCTCTGGGGGTGTCTCCCTATAGGGAGGTCCTTGCGGCACGTCCCACTGGGAGGAGACCCCCTGGGGCAGACCAATGAACGGTTGGAGGAAACGCATCGACTCGCTGGCCTTGGAACGCCTCGGGATCCCCCCCCAAAACAGTGGGTCGCGGACACAATTGTATGGGCCTCTTTAATGTTTTGTTTCCTTCATTTTCTTTTTAATTATACTGTTCTTACTTCTTTTCTTCCCCCTTTTTCAGTAGTTGGTGACCAAACGGACCCTTTATAGAGCTCTAACTCCCTGAGAGCGTGAAATGAAACTAGACGGGTCCATTTTGGTGTCATTGTACACACACACTCACGACTTAAATTAACGTTAAGAAGTCTACACAAGTTACTAAACGATAAAACAAACAAATACACAATTAACCCATTCTGAACGGGAACCCATTTCGGTGTTAGCATCATGTTATGCTTTAGCTATTGAAAAATAGCAGATCTACAAGCTCATATCGCGCCACCGAGTGGCGCGATACGAGCTTGTAGGTCTGCTATTTTTGAAAAATTCGAAGAACGACTGACATTTTTAGAATCTGATCTCAGGTCAGAATGGGTTAATCAGACCAGTGTGTGTCCCGTGGAAACCTCGTATGAATCTGATCTCAGGTCAGAATGGGTTAAGAGAATGCAGAAGAATTGCTATTCTGATGGACGTTTGCCTGTTATCTCTCCTGTCATCCTCCGAACATCATTCAAGACAGCACGGAAATGGAAATGGACAACATCGTATTCGACAACAACAACAACAACCATAATGGGCCTGAAAACGGTTGAATAGCGTCCGATGTAGCACATCGTTAATCATAATTGCTATGTGACAGCATCTGCACAAAAGAAAACCATTCCATGCCACAATCTTTTCAGCTGCTCCGACTCCGAGTAACCAATAAGATAAGTGATACGTATGAAAGAGAGGGAAAGGGAGTGTGGAATTAGGAAAGAGTTTCGTGTCGGGGGGTTTTATTGGGACTATAAAACCATTATAAAGATAACACTGACTGGCAGAACGGTGCAAAGCTTGTGTTGAAAAAGAAAACTCCATACTGTATATGCTGCTGTACAAGACCTAGTCTTGAACAACTGATCTGTCACACACAGTGCAGTGAGGGAGCTCTTGTAGAATGCCAAGATTAAATCTCTCCCTCTCTCACTCATTGAAAACAAATGTTCAAGAAAGTGAAACTACCCAATCTACAAGCTCACAATGCATTGCTTCACGCCGTGTTGTGAACTTGTAGATCTGCTATTACATAGGCCTATATATATATATATATATATATATATACACACATACATACACACACTATGAAAAGAACTAAAGGATTCTGCTTTTAGTACTTCAACTCAAGTCATAGACTCTTCAGGGGCGGTTGTCGAGTTGAGACTTGCGCCCGGACATTAATGTTGACCTGTACATTACTGACACATGTCTGTGGTTTGGACTCGGTGGACATTAATGTTGACCTGTACATTACTGAAACATGTCTGTGGTTTGGACTCAGTGGACATTAATGTTGACCTGTACATTACTGACACATGTCTGTGGTTTGGACTCGGTAGACATTAATGTTGACCTGTACATTACTGACACATGTCTGTGGTTTGGACTCAGTGGACATTAATGTTGACCTGTACATTACTGACACATGTCTGTGGTTTGGACTCAGTGGACATTAATGTTGACCTGTACATTACTGACACATGTCTGTGGTTTGGACTCAGTGGATGTGTCTGTTGACCTGTACATTACTGACACATGTCTGTGGTTTGGACTCAGTGGACGTGTCTCTTAAACACACAGGCCTGCATTTCAGACGACGTGACCCACATATATATAAGGAGAGCACCGAGGAAAGACGGGCTGTAGTTATAGGAAGAGATGGTGACAGTTCTACTAACGCTAATAGCTCACACACACACAATTAGCTGCCCCCCGGGGGGGGTGACCAAGTGTGTGCATGTGTGTGTGTGTGTGTCTGTGTGTATTTGAGTTTAAGCGAGAGAGAGAGAGAGAGAGAGAGAGAGAGAGAGAGAGAGAATACGCTTGAGTGACTCTCGACCGTTGGGAATAAAGACACACACACACCCTCATTATCCTCCACAGAGTAACACTCGCTATAGCAGTCACTCTGACACCCCAACCACTGCCATCTTTTACACACACACACACACACACACACACACACACACACACACACACACACACACGCACTCATGCAGTCACACACACACACACACACACACACACACACACACACGCACACGTTTGCTGACAGAAGCAGTAGTATAGGCTATATATATATAAAGAGCTAGTTTTAAGTCTAGAGCGTCTGGAGACAGATTGAGTAATTCAGCCTCCCAACGGGCTCCAGGGCTTTTCAGACAGGAAGTGACACAAGGTTCAGTATCTAGGGTCCCCCCCTCGCACACTGCACTTCCCTCCAGAGAACACGCAGAAGACAATTGCGGCGCGATTATTGAACGTCAGCCGAACGGGTCTTGAACGGGTTCGTCATCCACAGGTACATATTATGCATGTTTTTGCGTTAGGTATAGGGAATCTCTCCGGTGGTTTGAGCCACTGGCATGTAGCAGTAGCACACACTATAGGACAAATTACAGATCCCACACCAACATGTCGCTATTTGTACCTGTATGGGCGAGTGACAAATGAATCCTTCTCGATTCTGCACACGCACACACGCACAGATTTCTTGCCCTAAATTGATCCCAGGTAGATCCATAGCTGTCACACTTCACAAGGCCAGTGCATTGACAAATGCCGAGAGACGGGTGTCAGAGAGACAGAGATGTGCACGGCATAGAAAAAGAAAACGATACAAAAACAAGGTTTTTCCGAGGCCCTGTACACAACACACAAATCAAACCAACATGTGCTCTGCATTTTCCCCATAGACATTTCATAAAGTATTTATTTAAAGACCTTTTTAAGCGTCGTACGAAGCCAACTCGAGTCGTGACAAATCATGACAACAAACACAATATTTTGGACCCAACAAATAATTACAAAGAAGAAAAATGTGCACGGCATAGAAAGATGTGCACGGCATAGAAAAAGAAAACGATACAAAAACAAGGTTTTTCCGAGGCCCTGTACACAACACACAAATCAAACCAACATGTGCTCTGCATTTTCCCCATAGACATTTCATAAAGTATTTATTTAAAGACCTTTTTAAGCGTCGTACGAAGCCAACTCGAGTCGTGACAAATCATGACAACAAACACAATATTTTGGACCCAACAAATAATTACAAAGAAGAAAAACAACAACAAAAAAAAGTGTTGTAACCTGCCGTTTTTTTCTACTTTCTAATTCTTTGGTCCCGCCCCCCTCGAGAGACCCGGAAAATAAATCCCCGTTCATTTTCCTGATAGACTTTTCAGAAAGTATTTATTTAAAAGAGATTCACGCCGCGGACAAAGCCAACTCTTGTCGTGACAAATCATGACAATAAACACAATGTTTTGGGCCAAACAGAATTAGAAAGTAGGAAAAAAAACGGCAGGTTACAACACTTTTTTTGTTGTTTTTATTCTTTGTAATTATTCGTTTGGTCCAAAATATTGTTGTTGGGTGAGAGTTTACGGGCCGTGAGAGGGACACAAAGTGGAGACGGACAAAGAAAACAATGGCTGTTAATTTCCGTCTTGTACAATAACAGCGGTCCCAAAATAACACAGCGGCGTTCAATTATGTGGCACACAGACAGACGATTAGCATAATGCGCGCGTGCGCGCGAGCTATTTGGGCACAGTCTAGAGTACCAGGACCTGTGTGAGTGTGCGCTCATGCATGTCTTCTACTGTACATGTGGCGTGTGTGTGTGTGTGTGTGTGTGTGTGTGTGTGTGTCTGTGTGTGTGTGTACAGTGCACGGGTCGTGTCAAGGTCAGCAGACATGAGGCTGTGTCTCTTTCTCAGACAGACAGGAAGGAAGAGAAGAGGGGGAGAGAGAGAGAGAGAGAGAGAGAGAGAGAGAGAGAGAGAGAGAGAGAGAGAGAGAGAGAGAGAGAAAACAAAAAAAGAAAAACACAAAGAAAAAAACGATGTCAACGACAAACAGATTGCTGGACAACAGGCTAGACGGAACAACACACACACACGTGCACACACACACACACACACACACACACACACACACACACACACACACACACACACACACACACACACACACACACACACACACACACACACACACACACACACACACAGAGTATCTGAGAGAAAATGAGAAATGGATCCAGACACGTCAAAAGGCTCTAACCAAGGTTCCAGCTGGCAGGGTGTGGCTGGCACGCAAGCGCGCACACGCCGCATACACACACACACACACACACACACACACACACACACGCACGCTAAAAAGTGGGTAGGAAAACATGAATCACTTGTTTGAGAGAAAACAACACGCGCACACGGCACAACTGTATGACTGTGTGAGTAAGTGTCTAGAAAGACCAAGACAGAGACAGAGCTGGCAGCCATGACAGCTGAAGGAATGAGGACCAGGCAAGCACAAACGCACAAACGCACGCACGCACACATGGACGCACGCACAAACGCACGCGCACTAAACTAGGGCGGTATATCACTTGAATTCAACAGCACGGGACAGGCGGACCGATTAGGCACACATTTAAGTTGACGCTTAATTTTCCACACAAATAACTATGATTATTTCTTTGGCATTGAAACTTAATTGGAACATTACGAATATAAATTACCATTTCTCGTTTGCCTTTTTTTAGGCTTCGTAATATTATAAAGAAGTGCACATGCAGGGCAGATATATGACAAATAGCTTGAAATACACTGGCATATTTTATGAATGTTATTAAGAGAAAGGGTAAAGAATTGTGGAAATAGGTGATCTACGTACAAGCGTACCAGCTTGTAGATCACCTATTTCCACTATTTTGTGGATCTACAAGCTGCAACAACGCGTCACAAAGTGACACGTTGTTGCTATTTAAACTTGTGGATCTGCTATTTTAACGTCCACAGCTCGGGGCCGTTAATTCTCTCTGTTGTTCCCTAGAGAGACAGAGACACAGACAGACCGACAGACAGACAGACAGACAGACAGACAGACAGACAGACAGACAGACAGACAGACAGACAGACAGACAGACAGACAGACAGACAGACCGACCGACCGAGAGAGACAGAGAGAGGGGGGGCTTGGAATGGATCACGTAGCCTACTTTCTCAGACGCATTCAATTGGGTTGACAGGGACATGTCACGTTGGACAGATGGTGTCTGACAAACGTATGCCCTGCCGCTATTCATCAAGGAAAGAAAAACAAGCCCGCTGAACACACTGTAGGACGGCTACACGCCACTCAGCACGCCAACAGAGCAGCACGCGGGGGCGTCATGAAGAAGAAGGACGTATAGCCGTGAGCGTATAAACCTGAGAACAGACATACATCTGCCATTTTATCAGGTCATTAACAATAATCACATAATCGCCTGGTTATTTGAGATGATCACAATCATTTTTGTTTTCATTCCATCGTGTTCTTTTCCTTCTCGTGTAGCATTATCGGCATTTTATGCAGCCGATGTGTCCATATTATTCATTTGTTTTCCATTAAGCTTTCAGTTGGCAGTGGAAAGAGAGAGGAGGGGAAATGCAAAGAGAGCTAGAGGGATGAGAGTCAGAAAATGGCATGGGCCATTGGCCCCTGACGAAAGGCCCATTGGCCCCTGACGAAAGGCCAATTGGCCCCTGACGAAAGGCCCATTGGCCCCCGAACGAAAGGCCCATTGGCCCCCGACGAAAGGCCAATTGGCCCCTGACGAAAGGCCCATTGGCCCCCGACGAAAGGCCCATTGGCCCCCGACGAAAGGCCCATTGGCCCCCGACGAAAGGCCCATTGGCCCCCGACGAAAGCGTCGAAAGACCCTGACTAGGACAGAAGCTGATGGATGTGCGCGCTCAACCGAAGCTATTCCAAATAAATGGAAAACAACGAGGCTTTCTTATATCAATAGAAAACGCCTTAGAATTAGGCGGACCTGAATGGAAACAAGACCACAAGGAGGACTTATTTTTAGGTGATCCCTTTGGACGTGTGTTTGACTGTATACCCTGTACCGATTACATTTCTGCCAATAAAGTATTCAATCAATCAATCAATCAAAAGAGTATATATTTACTCGTCCTGTGACCACCACGCATTTTTTATTCGATAGGACGAGTATACTCGTCTAAAGCATCCAATGTGTTAAGTTAATACCAAATGCGTGCATGCACTACTTATTATCCGTTGTCTGTCGTTTCCCAAGATCCCCAGAGCAGGTGGGCTGGAAGTAACTGACAGGTGTTATAGTAGACCGCTTTATGAACACATTGGTGAAGGAAGCTAGTTATAGGAGAGCAATTATTTTTGCACAAAAATATTTGGTGAATATTTTTGATTTATTGTAATGGCAGAACGCTATTGAAAAATAGCAGATCTACAAGCTCATAGCACGGCAGTGCCACGCTACGAGCTTGTAGAGATCTGCGATTTTTGAAACATCGCGACAATGTGGCGCAAATCTTTGAATATATATATATTCTTTCAGAACGAACGTTTTTAACTCATATCTTTGCTTCTTGGGGGGGGGGGGGGTCCCTGGAAGGTCTTTTTCAGATGGGGGTTGGCGGCCAAATACATACATTTCTGGGGGTCCTTGACATGAAAATGTTTGAGAACCATACATACAGAAACGTAGGTTTTGTCAGAATTTAGAAGGCATTTTGTAGAATCTTATAAATGGTCCAAATGGGTTAATATACGTTTTAAGACTGGGGTTTGCCAGTCTTGGCTCCGCCCGTGCTTCCTATAGTTTCCCCCGTTGCTGCTACCACAAACACTATTACAAACGATCACAACATTTTGACAGTTTGTCTGAAAAACCCCATTTTTCTATGTCAGCTGTGCTCAAACTATATTTCATGTCAAGGAAAAACGACGTCCTTTGAAGAGATCAATGCTCTTTGAATTGAACGAGGCCGATAAACCTTTGCCTTCTCGCGACAAGCAGATGCGGAGCGGATATACTCTTCACACCCACAATCACCTCCCTTGAAAACCATCCACTGTCTGTATAGAAGAGACACAAAAAGAAACGCTTCCACCTGAAGAAGAAGGAAATACGCGTCCATATCCATGGCTATATACTTTGAGTGAGTACTGGGCGCAACAAGCGCATCCCTCAAGGCCCTCGCCTATACAAAAAGCACCTTCGGCAAAGCATCGGCAAAGAATCTAAAGATTTTCCCCCCCGGAAGCAAAGATTTGAGTTAAAAACTTTAGATCTGAAAGAATATATATATTCAAAGATTTGCGCCACATTTACTGCATGTATGCCGCACTACGAGCTTGTAGATCTGCTATTTTTCAACAGCTAAAGTACAACATGATGCTTAAAACACCAAAAAGGGGTTCTATATTCTTCTCCCAATCTGAGAAACCCTGATTATGAGTATATTTCCGGGGTGGTGATAACCCCTAAACCCTTCTTCCCACTTAGACGTGTTCAGAGACTGGGAGATGTTTTTTATTTGGAACGGAGAGGGCTTTAAGTGGCTCTCTGGATAAAAGCAGCTGCCGCTAAATGTCTAAATTAAATTGTTTCATTCCATTATGGATTTCAGATTTCCATTATATGTGCGGGGGGGACTCTAATTGGCCGCCGCATCCAGCAGCAACCATTAACCATTAATCTTTTGGTGTTTGAAGCATTATGTTATGCTTTTTGCTATTGAAAAATAGCAGATCTACAAGCTTGTAGTGCGGCACCGAGTGCCGCATTACAAGCTTGTAGATCTGCTATTTGCTATCCTTTTAAAAAATCTTTAAAATGTGGCGCAAATCATTGAATATATATTCTTTCACGGCGAACGTTTTCGACTGACACAGAAACATGGTGTTTTTCAGAAAAATTGTCAGGATTTATAATTAGATTGGCAATTGTAGAATCTTTTCTCGGGTCTAAATGGGTTTAATCAAATCTCTTTCAGCATTGGAAGCAGTCTGTCTACGTCTCTGGGTATAGAATAATAGCCCTGCTTCTCTCCAAAGGAGACGAGAAGATGACATTTAACCCATTCTGGGCGGGAACCCATTTTGGTGTTAGCATCATGTTATGCTTTAGCTATTGAAAAATAGCAGACCTACAAGCTCGTAGTGCGCCACCGAGTGGCGCACTACGAGCTTGTAGGTCTGCTATTTTTGAAAAATCGAAGAGCGACTGACATAGAAGAATTTTTTTTAGAATCTGATCTCAGGTCAGAATGGATTAAGTAGCTCACAATTCCCGAGAAAGAAAACATCAAACCATACCATGATGATTAGGTACGATATACAATCAAGAGATACTCAATGTGACGAGGCAATCAAAAACAAGCTTTTCGGCGCAAAGAACCAACACAAACACCCTCTCAGTCTCAGAAAAATAAACTCAAGGATCCACCAAAATGATATGTATATTAAAAATATTCTGTGCCAGGGACCTCTCTCTCTCTCTCTCTCTCTCTCATTAGCAGGCAACAGTGGTGACCCAGGAGGACCCCTGTACGTGGCAGTACAGGCAATCCCCAGGCTCCACTCCGATAGGCCGGGACAAAGTATAGAAGGCGGACGTGATAGGTCGGTCCGAGCAGAGGGCAGACGACGTGCACAATATGCAGGGCCGGCCGGGGCTTCTTGCAGAGCGAGGAGATACTAATGTGCAGACACTCACGATAATCTAAGTAGACTGGCGCCCACGCGGACAGACTCAACAAACACACACACGGCGTGTGTGTGTGTGTGCGTGCTTGCGTGCGTGCGTGTGTGTGTGTGTGCGTGCGTGTGACCCAGAATGTGGGTCTAATAAAAGTGCATTGTAAAAAACAACAGTGATCCTAGCCAGCATGCGCGCATGCAGAAATATGCAAATGTTGGTGTTCATGCATGTTCTGAGTGGGAGTAGTATGGTCATATTATAGTCGGGGGACTATAGACTATTTGACATTCGATGTTATTTTTCCATACATTACAGTAATATGTCTGATGTGTGTGTATAAAGTCTGCTGAATGCTAAAGTCGTACATTGTTTTGTGTGGGTTTGTCTCCCAGCAGTGCTTGTAATAAACACTGTATACTAGGCTCCAGTATAAGGCCTGCATGCCACTAACAACTCAACATCCGGGGAGCCACTCCCCGGAGTCTCTTTTCGTCTTCCCACTTGGCAGTTCCGTGGACCTCTAAAATGAACCCCCGACTGGCGGCCGAGTGTTACCGTGGACCGGGAACGCACCCAGGGTGCCGGCCCCATTCCGGCGAGCCGCCCCGCGTCCGAAACAGTTGAGAAATGACAGTTACCGTGTGGGTGTCTCTCTACTGTACCCTCTACTGTACTGTACTGTACTGTACTGTACTCTACTACTGTATCCTCTACTGTACTGTACTGTCGCTGTACTGACCCACAGGAACGCATCCCGGGTGCCGGCCCGATTCCAGGCGAGCTATACCGTCCAAAACGGTTGAGAAATGACAGATTTACCGTGTGGGGGTCACTGTACTGTACTGTACTGTACTGTACTGTACCGTACCGTACTGTACTGTACTGTACTGTACCGTACCGTACCGTACTGTACTGTACTGTACTGTACTGTACTGTACTGGCACACCCACCCAGCCAGGCACCCACCCACACACATAGCTCCGTAAGGGAGTGGTTGCACCACTCAAAAACAATGCTTTTTCTCTCTCTCTCTCTCTCTCTCTCTCTGTGTGCTGTGAACTAAGGTGCCTCGTGTGTGTGTGTGTGTGTGTGTGTGTGTGTGTGTGTGTGTGTGTGTCATGGCGGGTGAGTCGCGCATACCGCTGCGTTTCAGGTCAGCGGAGGCCTCTCAGCGGTGACACACACACACACACACACACACACACACACACACACACACACACACACACACACACACACACACACACACACACACAGACAGCAGAGGGGCTGCAGGGTAAGGGCCTCTTTGATTGGTCAAACACAGGATGGGGGGGTGGGGGACAGAAGGAGTGAGAGGAAGTGAGGGTAGGTGTTTCATATAAACGCAAACGAGCTTTTGGCATTAGTTGTGCAATTGAAGAATAAAAAAAAAGATGTAAAAAAAGAAACAGTTAATCAAGCCAATCGAGTAAACGCAAGTTAATAAATAAAGCAATCAAGTGTGACGGAAATAGCAGATCTACAAGCTCACTCCATGTGTTGGACTACGATGAAAACAAGACCGTGGGGCTTTTTGTGTCGTCTAGAATGAACAAAACGTTAAAGAAAGAGCGAACAGGGATGCCGGGGTTCAAGTGTCTTGACAAGTATACCGTTATTTTCAATCGGTCCTATATATGAACGGAAATTGAAATTCTCTCACGTTGGATCTCAGGGGGAGGGATTTACATACTTACGCTTCAGGCTGCTGGGCTGCCTATGTTTAAATTTCCCTTTGAACAGCCAGTGCACCGACCGCCGAGTGGCTTGTCACGACAATCCACTTTAAATCGCTTGTAATCGCTCAAATATGCCAAAGTGCCGACCACAACAACAGGCAGGACGGGGTGGCAGCCGTGTGCTGCTAGGCAGCTCTCCCATTGTAAACAAAGGGGAGTACTCTGGACTCCATTTCCCATAACCCTTTGCACGCCGGAGCAACAATGTAAACATATAACTCGGGGCAACTTGCAAAATCACAGGGAAAGTTAGTTCTACAATGAATTACCTCGAGCAACTGGTGAATAGAAGTCAAAGTGTTTTAAGAACCTCTTCTGTGAGTGGGTACCTGGGAAAGTGGAGTTGAAGCGGTGGACAGATGGCTTATAAGAAGTTAGAATAACAGGAGATTTTATGGACAGGTGGAAAGGTAAAACTGAGTCACCATAATAGTAGCCATCATCATCATCATCATACGTTTATGCTACCTCTGGGCCTGCTGTTAGCACTAGTGGGGCTGAGAGAGGAACGAACGTCTGGGAGAAAAAACATCTCCTTTTAGTGCAGAGACGAGAACAGAGCCCTCTTAGGCCCCATCCACAACACAGCCGGCTTTTTATATGCATTTTTGGTCCATAAAAACAAATATTCTTTAACCCATTCTGACCTGAGATCAGATTCATACGAGGTTTTCCACTGGACGCACACTGGTCTGATGAACCCATTCTGACCTGAGATCAGATTCTAAAAATGTCAGTCGTTCTTCAAAAATAGCAGACCTACAAGCTCGTAGCGCGCCACTCGGTGGCGCGCTATGAGCTTGTAGATCTGCTATTTTTCAATAGCTAAAGCACGACATGATGCCGACACCAAAATGGGTTCCCGTTCAGAATGGGTTAAAACTCCGGCAACAGTGGAGTTTTTTTTTTTTTTACTCAAGTTTATGCATCCAGCCATCCACGTGTGGTCAAGATAAACGCAGGTTTTGGCTGGCTCCGCCACATTGTCGCGTAGACGTGGAGATTTGCAAAAATGAACGCGAAAAAGTTACATTTATTTAATAAATAAATACCTGCGTAGATGTGTACGAAGCCTTAAGCCCAAAACCACACCAAAGGGTCGAGACGGGACGGTTTTTAAAGGTCGTGTGTGACTGTGGTCTACCTTGAAAACTAAATGGAAACTAAATGAAAACTATAGGCTTATGATGACTAAAACTATGACAAAATGTACTGACAATATTGTCAACAAATAAAAACTAGACTAAAATGTTAGGAAGGCAAGGACAAGAGATCCAGTATAAGTAATTTTACAATTAGTTGCATGCTGAAAATAGCCAATCTACAAGCTCACAACAAGTTCCTAGTCAAGGTACTATGACTAAAACTAAAATGTACTGCCAAAAACAACACTGGCTACAGTACTATACCAGCACGAGTGGTACAGGTCTGACAATAATGCATGCCCGAATCCCCAGGGGGGGTACGTTAAAATAACCGGGAGCTTGCACATAGATGCAAAAGGTTGTGAGCTTGTATATTTGGGGTTGGAAAAAGGGCCTTTTCGCATGTTCTCCCCGTGTCCCCTATCTATAGGGTAGGTACCATCACAAAAAAAAACATGCAGTATAATCCTGGTCTCTAAAGTGGCCACACGTTATTCCAACCAGTTCCTTCGCCCTCGAGGAGGGGAAGGAGCTGGTTGGAATAACGTGTTCCTTCCATGCGCTACGTCCTACCGGGGAAACTCCCCCCCTGTCAGGTGATAAGAAGCGGCCTGCTCACTCCTCATGCATTGGATTACAGCACAGGGTTGCAAAAATATTGGGATAAAACAAACAAGAATGTTTATGTAAATCGTATATATTTTTTTAGAAATGGCTGCTGCTCAGTGTCTCTGTGGCTATACTAGCCAGTTGTCTTTATAAAATGCAGGAATAACAGACATAGAGTTTGTTCAAGATTGTGAATTTACTGGACAACGCCTCTGAACATTGGCTTGCAGTTTATTGCACATAGCCAAATGCAATAATATAACATTGGCTTTGTCATTGAGGATGCAAAATAAAGTTGTCCTTTTGTGGGGAGAAGTGGAGGAACTTAGAAGTCACTTTACGTTTAGCACAGTCAAATTGGATACGTTATATATCCAACTAGATATAAAATGTGTTTTACAAAAGTCGGCCTCCTGGTGGCGCTATAACAGGCCGTTGTAGAATGTTTGGGGCAGAGGTTCGTCGTTGGCATCCGGGGAGTGTGTGTGCACAGTCTGGCATGGATCGGGGCAACGGTGGCGGAGATTGGCTGGTAACGGACGGACGGACACACACATACACACACGGACCGACGGAGTGCAAAACATACTCTCTCCCCATGCCTTCGGCCTGGTGGAGCCAATTAATCAAGTTAGATTAAGAGTGAAACTTCATTCTGACTAAGTGCCTTTTTTTGGGGGGGATTCTTTCTGCTCACAACAATGTGCCAGATGTTCCTCGTCGAAATCCACATCAGCTGTCAGCTGGCTCCGTTTTCACTGGCCGGGACGGGCGCCGTTTGATCCTCAGAAAAAGCCCAGCGATGTTTCCCTTTCGTGTTTCGTCAGTCCAACCTTCCCGGGGCGCGCGCGCACTCTCTCTCTCTCTCTCTCGCTCTCTCCCTCTCTCCCTCTCTCTCCCATCTGCCAGTCCATTAAGACAGTTTTCTGAAATCCCTCATGTTTCTGTATCGGATTCTCTCCATGTTTCATGTCAAGGACCCCCAAAAAATTATAATTGGCCGCCGACCCCCCCCCCCCCCCCCCCCCCCGATCTGAAAATATGTCGTTCAAGGGACTTCCCAGAAGCAAAAGATTTGAGTTAAAAAAACGTTAGTTCTGAAAGATCATATTCAAAGATTTGAGGCACATTTTCACGATGTATCAAAAATAGCAGACCTATACAATCTAGGGATGCACGATAATTATCGTCCCGATAAATTGCGACCCGATATTAGCAATTATGACGTCATCCCGATAAATTCGATAACGTTATAATAGCGCCGATAATATACTTTATATGGGCTCGAAATTGCGATCATTTTGGACGCAAATGCGCCTGAAATTTTATCTGTGCGACCTAAAAATATAGTTGGTAGCAACTATGGGACTACCAATCATTTCTGTGGTGCGCCCAAACGCTCCCCGAGTCGCCAATCTCTCCGGAGGAACGGCTGAGACGAGCGAGAGAGAGACGCTTCTCCATTCTGTCTGTTGCAGTGTGTAGTTCCATAGCAGGCCAATAGCCCCGCCTGCTTCTCCTCTCTATCTCCCATTCTCCCCTCTCTCATTTCACTCACTGACTCGCATTCATACGAACGGTGACGACTGTCTCAGCAGCTGACGAGCGCGTATTGGTGCTCGTTCATTCATCTCGCTGTTGAATGCGTGTCACTCGTTACCGGTTGTAGTTTATTAATTTGCTCCAGTTGTGTAGCATTGTGAAACGCGACGCGACCGTTTTGGTTGAGAAATGTAGAAGTAGTAGCTGTTTGGCTACATGATGCTACAGACCATGCTAATGACTTATATGCTAACAACAACGTCTATCACTGGAACTTGGATAGTGTTGTATTTGTGTTTACACACGCACACACACAGACAATAGTGGTTCTTAAAGTGGGATCCGGGGAGTCAGAGTTTACAAATGGAACGAAATTGACCCTTACAGGTCCATTTGGTTCCATTTGTACCCTCTCAGAGTTGACATTGATTTTACGATATAAATAAAAAATTATAAATTGAGGTCCCTTATGTAAATGGCATTAAATGGGGGGTCAGTAGCCTAATGCATGTCAAACTGGGTGTCCTTGAAATAAAAATGATGAGAATCACTGCTAGAGCCCTGGCATATATTTTCAAATGAGTGTCTGTGGGCTAACAATTTGGGGTCCTTGCTCCTTGACATGGAAAAGTTTTGAGGCCAACTGACCGGACACACACAGACATTATATTGTTGTTTTTATTCATTTAAAAAAATTCACACCTGTGTGAAGTGAGGGGCACTCTTATCATCATACGTCATCTGGCCAATCACAATTTGCTCTGGGACTCCCAATTTATATTGTAAAATCAATGTTATTTTTACTCTGAGAGTATACAACTGGAAATGTTCCATTTGTACACTCAGAGTTACAGACCCATAAGGGTCCATTTGGTTCCTAACTATATAATTTAGCTGGGGACCCCCTGGAACTCCCTCAGGTACCCCTGGGGCCGGGGGTCCCCGAACCCCACTTTGGGAACCACTGATATAGCCTACTATACTGTAATTGCTTAGGTCAAAGCTGTGTTACATGTACCGTTACTCACTAGTATGTATTTTTTATTCATGTCTATATATTTTTATTATCGGTTATCGTATCGGTATCGGTCTTTGAGAAGCAAGAAGTTCTCGATATCGGTATCGGTTTCAAAAAATCAATATCGTGCACCACTAATACAATCATAGCGCGCCACTCGGTGGCACGCTATGAGCTTGTAGATCTGCCGTTTTTCAATAGCTAAAGTCTAACGTGACGCTTAAAACACCAAAAAGGGGTTATACCGCACAGAATGGGTTAATTAGGAGGGTGAAAAGAGTGCAGCCGTGCATCCGTACCCGCAGCAATGATTAGCATCACAGCGGATCTTTTTTTTGTGTTGTTTTTCATTCCACATAGCCTCCGTCCGTCCCGCCGCTCAGACAGCTGGACGGACGCAGGGAATGTAGCCCAAACGAACCGTCGGTCGGTCGAGGGAACGGAGAGAGAGAGAGAGAGAGACAGCTGGAGGGGGAGGGAGGATGGGGTCGGCCGAGGACAAACTCTCTCTCTCTCTCTCTCTCTCTGTCTCACAGAGAGTCCAAAATGATTTCAGTTTGTTTGAAATTCCGACGGCACACTGCTGCTTGAGCCCGCCTGACGTATTACAGTGTCAATTTACCATGACATTTTAGGCATTTTTAGCAGGCGCTCTTATAATCCAGAGTGATTTATACGGTAAGCATGGGCAATACACTAAAATGCATAGAAATAGTCATCTAGGTTTTTTGAGTAATCGTCAATCTTTGTTGGAAAATGTCCATAAATTAGAAAAATATTTAAAAAAATAGTAGATCTACAAGTTGCTTGTAGAACGAAAATGTCTGCTTTTTTTTTTTTTTTTTTTTTTTTACATTTTATTAAAAAATAATCTCACCCGTGTTAACTGAGTTATCTCTCTCTCTTTCTCTCTCTCTCTCTCTCATTAGCAGGCAACAGTGCAGCACTAATACTATCTCTCTTTCTGGCACAACAGCGCCCCTACTGGTACTCATAGTCATACTGGTGCTCATGGCCACATAGGTGAACACGGACATTGCTGTTCCTTGGAGTGGTTGCGCACCACTCAAAAATATATGAAAGAAGTGCTAAATGTGTCAAGTGATTGCTTGAGTTACTTATTTGTCATTATCTGCCCTGCATGTGATGATTGTGCAATTTGTGATTAGGAAGCCTAAAAAGGCAAAAACAGACATCCAGAATGCAACGTTCCAATGTCCAATGCAAAAAAACCCACAGCTAAATCGTCAATGGCGATTATTTGTAACTTAAATGTGTAAATGGTGACATCCCTACAGCTCTCTACCCATTCGGCTATACGTCCGTTGTCTGGTAATAAATCAGTATATATATACACCGCTATCGTCAGATGATTGACAGTGTGAAAAACCTATACACTTTGATCAGACACAATTCATTTGGAGCTCTATATTGGCATTCACACACACGCGCACGCACGCACGCACACGCTCACAATAATTTAATGGCACAAAATATCGACTTCTGCCCTCCTCTTGTTGATGCTCATTCGTTCTCGCATTTTTTTTTTCTTCTCTGCATCTCCCCCTCCAATGTTGTGTGTGTGTGTGTGTGTGTGTGAGTGTGAGTGTGAGTGTGTGTGTGTGTGTGTGTGATTGTGAGAGAGAGAGAGAGAGAGAGAGAGAGAGAGAGAGAGAGAGAGAGAGAGAGAGAGAGAGGAGAGGTGAGTGAATGACGACAAGTGCAGTGGTAAATATAATTAGGGAGTGATGGGCTGGGGCCTATAGGGGTGTAGAGGGGGATGGGGGGGGGGGGGTTAGGCCGGCTGTGCATTGCTGGCCCGTTGCCTTGTTACAGCATGTGTCTGGCTGTGAAATGATGCTGCTTAATAGATTAGACTACTAGAGCACTTTCCCCTAACAGTGCTCGTTATGGGGTCGCAAATATTTAAAGTTTTCATGGTTTTATATCACATGTGTACAGCATCTTGCAATGGGTCTGGTGGTCAACACGATTCGCTACACCAGCAAGACACCCATGTACCTGTCTAGATACTTAATGTCAACAAAGTCCAACACCCACAACACCAGAGGGAGTGCTACGAACCATGTGCAACCCAGATTCGGCACAAACAAGGGACTAAATTTCTATGCCACCAACATGTGGAACGCCCTACAAACAGTCATTAAGACATGTGAATCCCTTGACTCCTTCAAAACCGCTCTCAAAGGGCACCTATACGGACGGCTGCAATTCGAAACTGGCCCCCGTAGAATCTGAATATATATGTTTTCAATGCTTTGTTTCCTAACGTAAGGTACCGTTTTCTTGTTTTGTTTTTATGTAGTGACTGTGGGATGAGAATTTGAGAACTAGCTTTTTTGCTGAATCCGCATGCATTTGCATTGCATTAATGTGCATTAATATGCATTGTCCCATCTAAATAAACAAATAGTCAAAACATGAAGATAAAACAAGTAAAACTAATTAAATCAGTATCAGTCATGAGCAAGATCTAGCTATAGTGTCAGAGTCTATTGGTGTTTTAACTAGTGAAAAATAGCAGATCTACAAGCTCATAGCGCTAAGAGCTTGTATAGGTCTGCTATTTTTTGAAAAATCGTGAAAATGCGGCACAAATCTTTGAATAATATATATTCTTTCAGAAGACTTTTTTCGATGCCAGGCCTGAATGGGAACCTTGTTAGGCCAAATGAACGTATTAGTTATCTTTATTACCATCTCTTTACGCTAACCGTGCAGTGTGTGCCACCAGTCTGTGTGTTTCTCGCTCGCTCCTCGCTGCTGATGCAACAGCAGCTGAATTTCCCCACAGGGATCAATAAAGGTCTCTATCGGTCATCAATCTCCACGCAGACAGAAGGCTGTTAAAAGCTCTGTAGTTTGGTTGATACGGGGTCGGTGTTTGTTGTTCCACGCAGACAGAATGCTGTTAAAAGCTCTGTAGTTTGGTTGATACAGTTTGTTCCACGCAGACAGAAGGCTGTTAAAAGCTCTGTAGTTGTGCATTGCTGGCCCGTTGCCTTGTTACAGCATGTGTCTGGCTGTGAAATGATGCTGCTTAATAGATTAGACTACTAGAGCACTTTCCCCTAACAGTGCTCGTTATGGGGTCGCAAATATTTAAAGTTTTCATGGTTTTATATCACATGTGTACAGCATCTTGCAATGGGTCTGGTGGTCAACACGATTCGCTACACCAGCAAGACACCCATGTACCTGTCTAGATACTTAATGTCAACAAAGTCCAACACCCACAACACCAGAGGGAGTGCTACGAACCATGTGCAACCCAGATTCGGCACAAACAAGGGACTAAATTTCTATGCCACCAACATGTGGAACGCCCTACAAACAGTCATTAAGACATGTGAATCCCTTGACTCCTTCAAAACCGCTCTCAAAGGGCACCTATACGGACGGCTGCAATTCGAAACTGGCCCCCGTAGAATCTGAATATATATGTTTTCAATGCTTTGTTTCCTAACGTAAGGTACCGTTTTCTTGTTTTGTTTTTATGTAGTGACTGTGGGATGAGAATTTGAGAACTAGCTTTTTTGCTGAATCCGCATGCATTTGCATTGCATTAATGTGCATTAATATGCATTGTCCCATCTAAATAAACAAATAGTCAAAACATGAAGATAAAACAAGTAAAACTAATTAAATCAGTATCAGTCATGAGCAAGATCTAGCTATAGTGTCAGAGTCTATTGGTGTTTTAACTAGTGAAAAATAGCAGATCTACAAGCTCATAGCGCTAAGAGCTTGTATAGGTCTGCTATTTTTTGAAAAATCGTGAAAATGCGGCACAAATCTTTGAATAATATATATTCTTTCAGAAGACTTTTTTCGATGCCAGGCCTGAATGGGAACCTTGTTAGGCCAAATGAACGTATTAGTTATCTTTATTACCATCTCTTTACGCTAACCGTGCAGTGTGTGCCACCAGTCTGTGTGTTTCTCGCTCGCTCCTCGCTGCTGATGCAACAGCAGCTGAATTTCCCCACAGGGATCAATAAAGGTCTCTATCGGTCATCAATCTCCACGCAGACAGAAGGCTGTTAAAAGCTCTGTAGTTTGGTTGATACGGGGTCGGTGTTTGTTGTTCCACGCAGACAGAATGCTGTTAAAAGCTCTGTAGTTTGGTTGATACAGTTTGTTCCACGCAGACAGAAGGCTGTTAAAAGCTCTGTAGTTTGGTTGATACGGGGTCGGTGTTTGTTGTTCCACACAGACAGAATGCTTTTAAAAGCTCTGTAGTTTGGTTGATACGGGGTCGGTGTTTGTTGTTCCACGCAGACAGAATGCTTTTAAAAGCTCTGTAGTTTGGTTGATACGGGGTCGGTGTTTGTAGTTCCACGCAGACAGAATGCTTTTAAAAGCTCTGTAGTTTGGTTGATACGGGGTCGGTGTTTGTAGTTCCACGCAGACAGAATGCTTTTAAAAGCTCTGTAGTTTGGTTGATACGGGGTCAGTGTTTGTAGTTCCACGCAGACAGAATGCTTTTAAAAGCTCTGTAGTTTGGTTGATACGGGGTCTGTGTTTGTTCCACGCAGACAGAAGGCTGGCGGGCCTCAACATTCTGCTTTTAACCCGTTCAGGACGGTCGGGAACCCCTTTTGGTAGTTTTTTTGGACTGAGGTCGATAAAAAAAGGCTTCTAAATCCTAACATTTTTCTTTTGTCAGTGGTGCTCAACCTTTTTCATGTCAAGGACCCCCAGAATTATCTTTATTGGGCCACGGACCCCCATCTCAAAATATGTAGTTCCAGGGACCCCCCCAATGATTTGCGCCACATTTTAACGATTTTTTTCAAAAATAGCAGACCTACAAGCTCATAGCGCGGCACCGAGTGCCGCGCTATGAGCTTGTAGATCTGCTATTTCTTTCAATAGCTAAATTATAACATAATGTTTAAAACAACAAAAGGGTTGAGCATGGTGTTCGACGAGGAACACATGGCCTTGTGTGAGCAAAAATAATTGAAAAAAGGCACACTACTACAGAGTAAAAAAAACCCCCAAAAACAACAACCTTGCTCTGTCAGAATGAAGTCTCACTCTGTGACCAACTAGTCACTATACCCAGGGCTGCAAGGAAGGACACAACACAGCTTTCTCAAGTAGACCGTTTCATTCCTCTCGGTTCAGGGAATAACTCACAATAATATTACTTTACACAGGAGAGCAGAGATAGCTCTCCACTGTCCGGACAGAGAGGCTCTCTCTCTGGAGTGTTTGTGGAGATGACTGATTCGTCCTGTTGTTGCCTTGATCAAGTCCTTGATGCACAACAGGTGCGCAGCCAGACCCAGCTCTATGAGTCCAGTTCTATAGTTTGACTCAGGCCAGGTGTGACTGCTTAAAATCAGTCATCCTCCATCTCACACACACTTTTCTTAACCCATTTAGACCTGGGAACGATTCTACAAATCGGTCTTCTAATCTAAACCCTGACAGTTTTCTGAAAAACCCAGGTTTCTTTGTCAGTGGTTCTGACAAAGAAAGCCCCAAGAGTATATGTAATTGGCCGTCGACCCCCATCTGAAAATATGTTGTTCCAGGCAGGGAACAAGAAGCCAAGATTTGAGTTAAAAAAACGTTCGCTCTGAAAGAATAAATATTCAAAGATTTGCACTACATTTTCACGGCCGACAAGCTCATGAAAAAAACATGTAAAAATCATGTAAAATCATGTAAAATCTGCCAATACCTGCATCCTTTTTTGCAATCTGTGCGGCGGTTATATTTCCACGTCCGACTCCTTTGCGAGGCGTCCTTTCCAATATGTCCTTAATACCGTCCTGCCCGCCTGCCGCGCATGATAATTTCCGATTTTGAAACGTGTTTCGCCTGTACAGTGCCACCACAGGTAGCAGAATAGAATGGAAATAATAATTTTAATGGTGTGCCTGTGCCATTACGGTGAGATGAAACCACGTCTCAGATCCTGGCTCTCTCTCTCTCCCTCCCAAAGTCTCTTTCATTCCGTCCCGATTTAATCTTTATTGCATGCCGAAGGTCGCAGTTAACTGTGGAATTGTGCATTTTCCCGTCAGTGTATATCACTCAGAATAGTCTTTGATGACTCCCTTTTGACTGACAAAATGAATTATTAAATTATTAAAACTGTAGACGGGGCCTGCCCCAAAGTTATTTGTGCAGAGTTCGGCCCCCGAAAATGAAGGCCCCGGCCCTTCCTGGGCCCTCATCAAACCCTGTACACTCAAGACACTGACACCCTTAGATCTCCATATATGGAGCTGACCTGTTCTGACATTCCCATTGTGTTGATCTGACCTCGTCAAAACCCTGTACACTCAAGACATCGCTCCATATATGGCTAGTGCACGCAAGCAATTAACCTTTAGGCGTCTTTCTGTAGAAAATGTAGTAATCTGTAGTAGATGTTCAATATATATCCACTGGGACGCCCAGAAGAGAAGAAGACGGAGAAAGTGATGTGCTGTGAGCTTGTACATCTGCTATTTTTTGAGAACCACCGTTTTAAACCACTGTTCTAAATCCGAAGAGGTGTTGCAGCTATGTACACATACACACTTACAACTTACATATACGCACGCATAGGAGTGTGGCTATAGCATCACTCAAAAATGTTTTTGGGGGTAAAAATAAACCACGGCATGTCGCTCTCGTCTCTTTGTCCGTATACTCAAAAATACAAAGACTTATTCAACGGAACCTATAGCAAGTTGTGTGAACTCAATGACAACGGGCCATGGGATAGAAATGCTAGGCATGTCCCCCCCAAAAAAACAGCCTTATCGGGAGAGGGAGGAAAATAATAATAATACATGAACCTATCCCACGGTGTCGTTGGAAAACAGTAAAACCAACACAGAGAAACAACTGTGTGACCTCAGAACGGAGGACGGGGTGGAATCCGACATGGTGGCGAGGAGGCACAAACAACATGCTGCCCCAGGATATAGGACCAGATGGAAGCAGCCTATATGTTCCACCGGGAACCCAAGAGGATTATTAGGCCATTTTGGGTGCGGGAACCCCATTCGGTGTTGTGTAAACGTTACGTTGTAATTTAGCTATTGAAAAATAGCAGATCGACAAGCTCGTAGCGCGCCACTGCTATTTTTGTTAAAGTCGTGGCGCAAATCTTTGAATATATATATATATTCTTTCAGAGCAAAGGTTTTTTAACTCATCATATCCTCGCTTCTGAGGCCCTCATGGAACAACATGTTTTCAGATGGGGGTCGGTGGCCAATTAATTACATATCATTTTTGGGGGTCCTTGACATGAAATATTGAGCACAACATGAGGTATTTCAGAAAACTGTCAGGATTTAGAAGACTCTTTGTTTTATTTCGACGTCAGGCATAAATGGGTTAAGTAAGCAAGGAACCCACATAGAGAACCTAACCTATCCACACTTTTCCTGGGCTGTGTGTGCTCCAGTTCCTGTCGATTTGATCCAATGAAAGCCAATGAAACTGGCCAGATGACCAATGATATCCAATGAAATCAACAGGAACTGGAGCACACACAGCCCAGGAAAAGTGTGGATAGAGCAGTGGTTCCCAAACTGTTCAGGTCGAGAGAGAGAGAGAGAGAGACCCAAAAGAGAGATTTAGACGTTTGTTTGCCCCCGGGAACCCCAAACCAGTGAAAATAGCAGATCTACAAGCTCACACAGTCACAACAATGCGGCGCGAAGCAAAAGCTTCCCCAGAAAAAACACCGATATCATTTGCAGCCTTCTCATCATCACAAAAGGCTTTTTCAGGCTTTTTTTATTTTTATTTATTAGAATAAAATGTAATATCTGCTAAATCCGATATATTATTTTACCGATACAGATTAATTGGTTTAAAGGAGTCCCACAAATTGCAGCATTTAACTCAATTTTATATGGTTATAATGTGGTTATATTCATGTAGAAAACAGAAGAAGAAATTAATAGTATAACTAAAGCTATAGAGCACAACTGGTAGCAGAATTAGTCAGCCATTAGTCACTCGCTGTTAAGTGGCAACACATTCACAAGCCTCCCTATTTTTAGCCAAGCAGTACATCTGCCAAGAAAATCTATTCCTCCACCTCTGACCTGTACGGCCCATGCACAACAATCATCACAAACATCAACAAACAACGTACACTCCCCCCCCCCCCCCCCCCCCACCCCAACGAAACAAAGACAAACAGGACAAAAGCCAATAAAAATCAAATATAATAAACACAAAGACACATGGGTCACATCACGGGTCACACTAGTCAAGAGTATTGTACGCGTTGTGAGAGAGAGGCACTGTGTCTGTTCATTCTGAAATCCACAGTCCGCTATATTTGGGTCACACAACCGAGCAGTCTATAATCCAGGGAGGTACGACGAATATTGAAGTATTCTACAAAGGGTCTCCATGCCTTATAGTGAAGCCTTTGACGGTTCCTCTGAGAGAGAGAATTCAATTTTTTCTAAGCTTAAGAATGTACATCACAAGAACCCTTACATTTTTCAAGGCCTTGCTTGCTGTCATCTGCAGCAGCACGAAGCAGAGCGCTGTGGGCCAATGAAAGGGGGACGTGTCTCTGAAGAAAGAGAGAACATGAATCGATGGCAGGCGAGACGCGACGCCGCGCGCCCAGTCGTCGAAATGAATGGACCGTGAAAATGCTCTTAACAGATACGGCCGGGGATAAACGGAGGAGGGCCACGTTCACTTCCTCTATCGCCCTCCATGCCGCGGAATCTCTTTAAGAGCCGTGTAATGTGCAGTCACTGAGATCTCCCTCCCAGACCAACCAACCCGCTTCCATCAAAAAACGCAATCTGATTAAGACTAAATAGGCCACAATTTTAACAGGGTTAGGATGAGAGCGGGTGGGATGGGGGGGGGGGGGGGGGGGGTGGCGGCCTGGCGGGGGGACAGATTGCTGGGCTTTTAACCCTTTAAGGCCTGAGGACGCATCGGTGTGAGCTTTAGCTTTTAACTATAGTCTAACCATTATTTATAAACTTTAGCTATTGAAAGAATTGCAGATCTAACAGTGCTGCGCTATGCAAATCTTATTTTACAGTGAACGTTTTCTTTGCTTCTGGGGGGGAGGGTACTGATGGTGGTCTGCGGCCGATTATACAGTATATCATTCTGGGGGGGGGGGGGTACATTTATAAGATTATTATTTATTTTTATTTTTGGCTTTTTGGCTTTATTGATAGTTATTAGTGAAGACAAGACAGCAACGTCTGAGGGAGAGAAGGGGAGAGAGACACGCAGCAAAAGGTCGTCATGAGCGGGACTCGAACACGCTTGGTCAGCGGGCAACCCCCCCATTCTGGGGGTCCTGACCTTGACATGAAACAGTGTGAGCACCGCTGATATATATTCTAGAAACACGAGGTTTTTCAGGAAAACCGTTTTGAAGGATTTTAGAAGACATTTTGTTAGAGAACCTAACGTTCTCGGGCCTAAGTGGGTTAAGTGGTGGAGAAAAGGGGAGCAGGGCAGCCCCCGGGAGACGAGAGGCTATACTCCAAAATGAAAAGAGGATCAAGTTTAATCTAATTCATCGATGCACGGCCAAGGAGGACAGGGGGGGGGGAGGGTGGGGGACGGAGTAGAAGAATGGCACAAAACAATGGCGTCACATTTCACAAATCGATAGCAATTGGATTACTGCTCGCCCTACACACGTGCACACACACACACACACGAAACCACCGCGCCCACACAGATCATACAGTTACCCCCACACACACAAGAAGGAACATCTGAGGTAGTAAGTGAATTACACACGACACACACACACACACGCACGAGGCAGTAAAGTGAATTAGCGTGCATTCAAGAGTGTGCAGTATAGCAGCAGCAGGGTATTTGATGAAAAGGAGCAGAGCGACAGAGAAATGCTGCCCAGAGAGAACAAAGCGGCCATGCAGTCGGTCTGGTGGTTTCACTCACTGCTTTTCTGCCGTGCCAACGTCGTCAACCTGTTGCCCATGTATGTACGTTCGTTAACACTTTCCCTGCGATACCTCTCGAGGTATATGTTTTCATTGTTTAATCCACGTTTTCTTTTACTCAGTTTTACGTAGAGATGTCCCGATACTTTATCGGTATATCGGAAAAGTATCGGCCCTATTCTGGTCATATCGGCTCATATCGGCAAATATGCCAGTCTAACAAACCGATCCGACACAGGGGTAAGGGGTCGACACAATGCCAGTCTAACCACCGATCCGACACAGGGGTAAGGGTGTTGACACAATGCCAGTCTAACCACCGATCCGACACAGGGGTAAGGGTGTTGACACAATGCCAGTCTAACCACTGATCTGACACAGGGGTAAAGGGGTCGACACAATGCCAGTCTAACCACCGATCCGACACAGGGGTAAAGGGGTTGACACTATGCCAGTCTAACCACCGATCCGACACAGGGGTAAAGGGGTTGACACTATGCCAGTCTAACCACCGATCCGACACAGGGGTAAAGGGGTTGACACAATGCCAGTCTAACCACCGATCCGACACAGGGGTAAGGGTGTTGACACAATGCCAGTCTAACCACCGATCCGACACAGGGGTAAGGGTGTTGACACAATGCCAGTCTAACCACCGATCCGACACAGGGGTAAGGGTGTTGACACAATGCCAGTCTAACCACCGATCCGACACAGGGGTAAAGGGGTTGACACAATGCCAGTCTAACCACCGATCGGACACAGGGGTAAAGGGGTTGACACAATGCCAGTCTAACCACCGATCCGACACAGGGGTAAAGGGGTTGACACAATGCCAGTCTAACCACCGATCGGACACAGGGGTAAAGGGGTTGACACAATGCCAGTCTAACCAGCGATCAGACACAGGGGTAAAGGGGTCGACACTATGCCAGTCTAACCACCGATCCGACACAGGGGTAAGGGGTCGACACAAATAAAATGTTGGGGCATGTGCAGAGTTTACTTTCGAGTTGCCCAAACTGCAAGTGCACATTTGAGTGAGGAGTCTGCCATAAACAACAAACACAACATTTTGGGCCAAACAAATAATTACAAAGAAGAAAAACGACTTCTTTCTAATTATTTGTTCCGCCCCGAGAAATTGTGTTTGTTGTCATGATTTCTCACAACTCGGGTTGGCTTTGTACGAGGCTTAAAAGGTCTTTAAATAAATACTTTTTGAAATGTGGAAATGAGGAAAATGAACGGGGTGTCATTTCCTGGGCATTTACTAGAGATTTACAAAGATATTTATATAAATTATTTGAAACCTGGAATCAACTTCAAGCCATCCAGGTTCCAGGATGCTGGTGAATCGTGACCATAAAACCTTGGATTCTGAATGAAAACCATAGTATATATATATATATATATATCAGCAGTATATCATATACCGGTAATTAATTATTCAAACCTTTTTTTTCCTCCACAGAATCAAAGGTTTTATGGTTTTTATCGTGAGTTACCAGGATCCATCGTGGATGGCTTGACTCTCGGCTTTAAATAATTGATTTGTGTAAATCTCTATGGGAAGAAGTTAATGGGCAATTTTTCAGTCGGTCCACAAAACCACACCCACGGCTCTGCTCAATAGATCCACATTCCACACCCACTCACTCAACAGAGGACCACATTGCATATACTCATCGTATATAAAAAGAAATAGCAGATCTACGAGCTCAAAACGCGTCGCACTGTGGCACGTTTTGAGCTTGTAGATCTGCAATTTGTTTTGCTATATTTGAATTGAAACCCTGATGTATTTATTTTTGGGCTATTTTTGAATTGAAATCCTGAAAATTATTTAATAGTATTTAATTTCCAATGCATTTAGTTACATTAAACACAAAAAAAAGACAATACATGTAATACTAGCCATTAAGCTATACATATTAAAGCAGGTCATGTTTGGCATGTTTGGAATTGTAACAAGCTGAAATCAATAATATATCAGTATTCTGATAGTAAACCAGCTCAGTGGCCTTGTGTTTAGAGTGTCCGCCCTGACCGGGTCATACCAAAGACTGTATAAAAATGGGAGGTAAGTCCCTGAGACGTACTAGCGTCATGTCCAGGGGGTGTACTTGTACATCAAGCTGCATCACAGGAGATAGGCTCCTGCCCTATGGGCCTCATGGCTACAGAAACAGGAGATAGGTTCCTGCCCTATGGGCCTCATGGCTACAGAAACAGGAGATAGGTTCCTGCCCCTATGGGCCTCATGGCTACAGAAACAGGAGATAGGTTCCTGCCCCTATGGGCCTCATGGCTACAGAAACAGGAGATAGGTTCCTGCCCCTATGGGCCTCATGGCTACAGAAACAGGAGATAGGCTCCTGCCCTATGGGCCTCATGGCTACAGAAACAGGAGATAGGCTCCTGCCCTATGGGCCTCATGGCTACAGAAACAGGAGATAGGCTGCTGCCCCTATGGGCCTCATGGCTACAGAAACAGGAGATAGGCTCCTGCCCCCTATGGGCCTCATGGCTACAGAAACAGGAGATAGGCTCCTGCCCCTATGGGCCTCATGGCTACAGAAACAGGAGATAGGCTCCTGCCCCTATGGGCCTCATGGCTACAGAAACAGGAGATAGGCTCCTGCCCTATGGGCCTCATGGCTACAGAAACAGGAGATAGGTTCCTGCCCCTATGGGCCTCATGGCTACAGAAACAGGAGATAGGCTCCTGCCCCTATGGGCCTCATGGCTACAGAAACAGGAGATAGGCTCCTGCCCCTATGGGCCTCATGGCTACAGAAACAGGAGATAGGTTCCTGCCCCTATGGGCCTCATGGCTACAGAAACAGGAGATAGGTTCCTGCCCCTATGGGCCTCATGGCTATACAGAAACAGGAGATAGGCTCCTGCCCCTATGGGCCTCATGGCTATACAGAAACAGGAGATAGGTTCCTGCCCTATGGGCCTCATGGCTACAGAAACAGGAGATAGGTTCCTGCCCCTATGGGCCTCATGGCTATACAGAAACAGGAGATAGGTTCCTGCCCTATGAGCCTCATGGCTACAGAAACAGGAGATAGGCTCCTACCCTATGAGCCTCATGGCTATACAGAAACAGAAGATAGGCTCCTGCCCCCTATGGGCCTCATGGCTACAGAAACAGGAGATGGGCTCCTACCCTATGAGCCTCATGGCTACAGAAACAGGAGATAGGCTCCTGCCCCCTATGGGCCTCATGGCTACAGAAACAGGAGATAGGCTCCTGCCCCTATGGGCCTCATGGCTACAGAAACAGGAGATAGGCTCCTACCCTATGAGCCTCATGGCTACAGAAACAGGAGATAGGCTCCTACCCTATGAGCCTCATGGCTACAGAAACAGGAGATAGGCTCCTGCCCCCTATGGGACTCATGGCTACAGAAACAGAAGATAGGCTCCTGCCCCCTATGGGCCTCATGGCTACAGAAACAGGAGATAGGCTCCTGCCCCTATATGGGCCTCATGGCTACAGAAACAGGAGATAGGCTCCTGCTCATGACAGGAGGAGAGTGAGGGGAAGATTGTCCTGAGTTAACTCGGGATTTCGTCTGCATTATAGATAGAGATGCTCCGATCTTTTTACACTATTTAAGTGGTATAAATGTCAATCAGATATACTGTAAACTGTATAGTATATAATTTTTTCCATCATTGTGAGTGACAGGCCTAACCATTCCAACAGTTTTGACCCCCCCCCCCCCCCAGAAGCAAAGATTTGACTTTGAAAACATCCACTCTGAAAGAACATAATTATATTCAAAGATTTGCGTAACATTGCCACGATTTTTTTTTTTAAATAGCAGATCTACAAGTTTGTAGATCTGTCAGGATTAGGGGATGCGTGCTGCATGCACAGCTATTATCACTGGCGGTTAAACAATGATTGTTTGACTGGCGGGTAATCAATGACTGTCTAGTCACCCTATAGTCTAAAAAGAAGTTACACCCGTGTGCACTAAGTGGTGCAATGCAACATGCATGTGGCCCCCGGGCTGACAGTTGCCCATGCATATATGCTCTACTTTATAGGGCAACCTTTGGCACTGGTGCCAACACTGGCACAAAGGAGGGCGGTCACTGCCTGGCACACACTGGCACACAAATATATAAAGTCCTTCACATTAGTATAGGCAAATTACAACCGGCACGAAATAATTACACATAACTGCACGTCTACGTTCATTAACTCATTTAGACCCGAGGACGATTCTACAAAAATGTCTTCTAAATCCTGACAGTTTTCTGAAAAAAACCCTATGTTTCTATATGTAGGTTGGTTCTCAAACTATTTCATGTCAAGGACCCCCAGAATTATATGCATTTGGCCGCCGACCCCCCATCTCAAAATATGTTGTTCCAGGGACCCCTCGTTTGGCATTGTGGCTCCGTCTGTCATACGGTGCACACACTGTCCAGGGAGCTGTGAATATCATAGTCTAAAAAGTCAAGCACCAGGGACTCTCTGTGTTTAGAGAACCCTGAGTGTTTTATGCCTTGGACTATAACACCGGGGCTCCACCGGGCGTGTCAGCGTCGCATCTCCTCCATCACCGTCAGGGAATGTTCCCTTTTTAAATCAATGATGGGGTGGCTCCACTGCCCGCGTTGCGTTGCGTGTGACTGCATTAAAATTGCCCCCCGGTTTAGTTTATTGACGCACGCGACGGAGACGTGCAACGTGCCCCGGTGGAGACCCCGCCGTTACGATGAATTATACTGACGTTATGAGTTAAGTTGTATAAGGTATCATTTCGAGTATAGGAGCTTGCTTTTTGTAACGGTCAATATTTTGTCAGGCATGAGTATAGAGTATAGAGAGTTTATATATATAGTCACATTATTTGTAACCCTTCTTTTCCTTTTGTTGGCTATAGGTTTAGGTAGAGGGTTCTTTTGCATTCAGATAAGGTATATAGCTATATTGTTGTTTGTTTCCCTGGGTTGCCCCATACATCCATTTTTGACCGTTGTGTAATTGAAGTAACCTTATCTTTAAGTTCTGTAACACACACGGCTCGAGCAGAGTGCTCGGCCTCGTGTATTGATTTGGTTGGAAACCCACTAAAACTATCCTTAGTAGTACGTCATGACTCATGGCTGTCTAGAAGACTATGGATATATGTATATACTCCCATATTTATACCCGTGTAATTTATTGCATTGTATTCTTCTATTGATATGACCTTTTTGAAGGATAGTGAATAAACTAATATTCACTTTCCAGCCTTGTTGCATCCTAATGCAACATACGTAATTGCATAAAACTCTGAACTGTGCCTGGGGGAGGGAGTCTGGTGGAGTTCGAATGGTTATTATTATAATAATGTGAAAGAAAATATGAATAAATGAGGGGAAAAGGTTTGTGGAGAATCAAAATATGTTGGAATCGTTGATGTGGTGCCATTAGAATTCATGTTGACAATAACAACAGTAACACCGACTGATCTAGGAAAATAAAAAACACTTTTGTTTCAAAAAGCTTGCACAGACCCCCCCATGCAGCCGCCTACCGTATTCTCTTATTTCTCTTTATAGCCGGCTAATAATTGATTCAATTTCAACACATTACTTATTCTGAGCAGGGAGAGCCGGCCAATGTCAGGGTGAGTGCACAATTCCCTGATGGAGGCTTAACCCAGTTTGGACGGGAACCCCTTTTGGAGTTACAGCATTATGTTATGCTTTACCCATTGAAAAACAGCAGATCTACAAGCTCGTAGCGCGCCACCGAGTGGAGCGCTACGAGCTTGTAGGTCTGCTATTTTTTTTTTTTTACAATACTTTGTTTGTAAATATAATTGGAATTTTTTTCCTCGTGATGTTTTCTCTTGTCTAAAATGGACACTTTGGTGTCTTTGGGTGCCTTTGTAGTTTCACTGAGAACTACAACTCCCATGAGTTATCGTTCAAATTTAAATGTTTGACATAGGTGTGATCAATCATCCAATCAAGTGATGAACATAATATTATGTCCTATATGTCACTTTCTGATTATGCCTGAAGAAGGTCAGTAGACCGAAAGCTTGCTAAAGTGTGCGGAGCTTCCCTTTATTTTTTCTCAGGTCTGCTATTTTTAGAAAAATCGACTGACACAGAAACATAGCTTTTTCAGAAAACTGTCAGGACGTAGACAAGACAAGACATTTTTTAGAATCTGATCTCAGGTCAAAACGGGTTAACCGCTGAAAAGATGGATTCATGTCCTGTCTTATACTCTGCGTCCTAGTAAAATATTGGCACTTTGGCTGTCAGCGTGTGTGGCCAGTTTCTTGTTTTTCTTTTTTTTCTTCAAGATATAACCCTCTCTTCAGGGTGACTGGACAAAAACATGACAGGAGGAGAGAGTGAGAGGAAGATTGTCCCGAGTTAACTCGGGATTCGTTGGCAGTATAGAGAGAGATGCTCCGATCTTTTATACTATTTAAGTGGTATAAATGTCAATCAGATATATACTATAGAGTATATATTTTTTCCATCATTGTGAGTGACAGGCCTAAACTTTCTCCCCTTGCTCCGCACAGACAGGAAAAGTTTTGACCTCCCCCCCTCCCCAG